>NC_134538.1:27456099-27756099 GCF_050624435.1 Tenrec ecaudatus | reverse complement strand
CTAAGCATAAGGGCTGGGAATCCCCAGGCCTGAGGTTCCCAAAGCCTAAAGGCTCGGGCGACCCAGGCCTGGGGCTCCCTAAGCCTAAGGGCTTGGTCGCCTCAGGCCTGGGGCTCCTTAAGCCTAAGGGTTGGGGCACATCAAGCCTGGGGCTCACTAAGCCTAAGTGCTTGGGCGCCCCAGGCCAGGGGCTACCTAAGCCTAAGGGGGTGGCACCCCAGGCCTGGGGCTCCCAAAGACTAATGGCTGGGGCGCCCCATGCGTGGGGCTCCCAAAGCTTAAGGTCTGGGGCGCCCCAACCCTGCGGCACCCTAAAAGTAAGGGCTGGGGCGCCCCAGGCCTGGGGCTCCCAAAACCTAAGGGCTGGGACGCCCCAGGCCTGGGGCTCCCAAAGCCTAAGGGCTCGGACGCCCAAGGCATGGGGCTCCCAAAGCCTAAGGGCTGGGGTGCCCCACCTGGGGCTCCATAAGACTAAGGGCTGGGGCGCCACAGGACTGGGGCTCCCAAAACCTAAAGGCTGTGGCGATCCAGGCCAGGGGCTCCCTAAGCCTAAGGGCTGTGGCACCCAAGGACTGTTGCTCCTTAAGGCTAAGGTCTGGGCGCCACAGGCCTAGGGCTCCCAAAGCCTAAGGGCTGGGGCGGCCCAGGCCTGGGTCTCCCAAAGCCTAAGGGTTGGGAGGCCCAGGCCTGGGGCTCCCTAAACCTATATGCTGGGGCACCCCAGGCCTGTGGCTCCCTAAGCCTAAGGGCTGTGGCGCCCCAGTTCTGGGGCTCCCTAAACCTTAGGGCTGGGGCTCCAAAGGCCTGGGGCTCCCTACGCCTAAGGGCTGTGGCGCCCCAGGCCTGGGGCGCCCAAGCCTAAGGGCAGGTGCACCCCAGGCCTGGGGCTCCCAAAGGCTAAGGGATGGGGAGTCCCAGGCCTGGCGCTTCCTAAGCCTATGGGCTGGGGCACCCCAGGCCTGGGGCTCCCTAAGCCTAAGGGCTGTGGCGCCCCAGCCCTGTGACTCCCTAAACCTAAGGGCTGGGGCGACCCACGCCTGGGGCTCCCTAAGCCTAAGGGCTGGGTCTTCCCAGGACAGAGGCTCCCTACTCCTAAGGGTTGGTATGCCCAGGCCTCGGCTCCAAAAGCCTAAGGGATGGGGCGCCCCAGGCCTGGGGCTCCCTAAGATTAAGGACTGGCGCGCTCCATGACTGGGGCTCCCAAAATATAAGCGCTGGGGCGCCCCAAGCCTGGGGCACCCTATGACTAAGGGCTGTGGCGCCCCAGGACTGGTGCTCCCTAAGCCTAAGGGCTGGGGCGCCCCAGGCCTGGGGCTCCCAAAGCCTAAGGGCTGGGGTGCCCCAGGCTAGGGGCTCCCTAAGCCTAAGGGCTGGGGCGCCAAAGCCTGGGTCTCCCTAAGCCTATGAGTTGGGGCGACCCAGGCCTGGGGCTCCCTAAGCCAAAGGGCTGGGGCGCCCAAGGCCTGGGGCTTTTAAGCCTAAGGCCTGGGGCGCTCCAGGCCAGGGGCTCCCTAAGTCTAAGGGCTGGGGGTCACCTGGCCTGGGGCTCCCTAAGCCAAATGCGGGGGCACCCCTGGCCTGGGGCTCCCTAAGTTAAGGGCTAGGGATCCCCAGGATTGAGGTTCCCAAAGCCTAAGGGCTTGGTCCCCTCAGGCCTGGGGCTCCTTAAGCCTAAGGGCTGGGGCACATCAGGCCTGGGGCTCCCTAAGCCTAAGGGCTGGGGCTCCCCAGGCCTGGGGCTCCCTAAGACTAAGGGCTGGGTCGCCCCAGGACTGGGGCTCCCAAAACCTAAAGGTTGTGGTGCCCCAGGCTAGGGGCTCCCTAAGCATAAGAGCTGCGGCGCCCAAGGCCTGGGGCTCCTTAAGGCTATAGGCTGGGAGCCCCAGGCCTAGGGCTCTCTAGGCCTAAGTGCTGGGGCATCCCAGGCCAGGGTTTACCTAAGCCTAAGGGCGGGGGCACCCAATGCCAGAGGCTCCCAAATCCTAAGGGCTGGGGAGCCCCATCTGGGGCTCCCAAAGCTTAAGGCCTGGGGGTACCCAGGCTTGGGGCTCCCTAAGACTAAGGGCTGGGTCGCCCAAGGCCTGGGGCTCCCAAAACCTAAGAGCTGTGACGTCCCAGGCCTGGGGCTCCCTAAGCCTAAGGGCTGGGGCGCCCCAGGCCTGGGGCTCCCTAAGCCTAGGAGTTGGGGCGACAGAGGCCAGGGGCTCCCTAAGCCTAAGGGCTGGGGCGCCCAAGGCCTGGGGCTTTTAAGCGTAAGGGCTGGGGGTCACCTGGCCTGGGGCTCCCTAAGCCTAAGGGCTGGAGCGGCTCAGGACTGGGGCATCCAAAGCCTAAGGGCGGGGGCGCCCCAGGCCTGGGGCTCCAAAAGCCTAAGGGCTGGGGCGCCCCAGGCCTGGGGCTCCCTAAGCATAAGGGCTGGGGATCCCCAGGCCTGAGGTTCCCAAAGCCTAAGGGTGGGGGAGCCCCAGGCCTGGGGCTCCCTAAGCCTAAGGGCTTGGTAGCCTCAGGCCTGGGGCTCCTTAAGCCTAAGGGTTGGGGCACATCAGGCCTGGGGCTCACTAAGCCTAAGTGCTTGGGCGCCCCAGGTCAGGGGCTCCCTAAGCCTAAGGGGGTGGCTCCCCAGGCCTGGGGCTCCCAAAGCCTAAGGGCTGGGGCGCCCCTGGCATGGGGCTCCCAAAGGCTAATGGCTGGGGCGCCCCATGCCTGGGGCTCCCAAAGCTTAAGGGCTGGGGCGCCCCAACCCTGCGGCACCCTAAAAGTAAGGGTTGGGGCGCCCAAGGCCTGGGGCTCCCAAAACCTAAGGGCTGGGACGCCCCAGGCCTGGGGCTCTCAAAGCCTAAGGGTTCGGACGCCCAAAGCCTGGGGCTCCCTAAGCCTAAGGACTTGGTCGCCTCAGGCCTGGGGCTCATTAAGCCTAAGGGTTGGGGCACATCAGGCCTGGGGCTCACTAAGCCTAAGGGCTGGGGCGCCCCAGGCCTGGGGCTCCAAAAGCCTAAGGCCAGGGGTGCCCCACCTGGGGCTCCCTAAGACTAAGGGCTGGGGCGCCCCAGGACTGGGGCTCCCAAAATCTAAAGGCTGTGGCGCCCCAGCCCAGGGGCTCCCTAAGCCTAAGGGCTGGGGCGCCCAAGGACTGTTGCTCCTTAAGGCTAAGGTCTGGGCGCCACAGGCCTAGGGCTCCCAAAGCCTAAGGTCTGGGGCGGCCCAGGCCTGGGGCTCCCAAAGCCTAAGGGCTGTGCTTCCCAGGCCTGGGGCTCCCTAAGAATAACGGCTGGGCGCCCCAGGACTGGGGCTCCCAAAACCTAAAGGCTGTGGCGCCCCAGGCCAGCGGCTCCCTAAGCCTAAGGTCTGCGGGGCCCAACGCCTGGGGCTCCATAAGGCTAAGGGCTGGGCTCCCCAGGCCTAGGGCTCTCTAAGCCTTAGTGCTGGGGCATCCCAGGCCAGGGGCTACCTAAGGCTAAGGGCGGGGGTGCCCAATGTCAGGGGCTCCCAAAGCCTAAGGGCTGGGGCGCCCCAGGCCAGGGGCTCCCTAAGCCTAAGGACTGGGGCGCCCCAGGCCTGGGGCTCCCAAAGACTAAGGACTGGGGCGCCCAAGGCCTGGGTCTCCCTAAGCCTATGATTTGAGGCGACCCAGGCCAGGGGCTCCCTAAGCCAAAGGGCTGGGGCGCCCAAGGCCTGGGGCTTTTAAGCCTAAGGGCTGGGGCGCTCCAGGCCAGGGGCTCCCTAAGTCTAAGGGCTGGGGGTCACCTGGCCTGGGGCTGCCTAAGCCAAATGCGGGGGCACCCCAGGCCTGGGGCTCCCTAAGTTAAGGGCTAGGGATCCCCAGGCCTGAGGTTCCCAAAGACTAAGGGCTTGGTCCCCTCAGGCCTGGGGCTCCTTAAGCCTAAGGGCTGGGGCTCCCCAGGCCTGGGGCTCCCTAAGACTAAGGGCTGGGTCGCCGCAGGACTGGGGCTCCCAAAACCTAATGGCTGTGTTGCCCCAGGCTAGGGGCTCCCTAAGCATAAGAGCTGCGGCGCCCAAGGCCTGGGGCTCCTTAAGGCTAAGGACTGGGCGCCCCAGGCCTAGGGCTCTCTATGCCTAAGTGCTGGGGAATCCCAGGCCAGGGTCTACCTAAGCCTAAGGGCGGGGTCGCCCAATGTCAGGGGCTCCCAAATCCTAAGGGCTGGGGAGCCCCATCTGGGCCTCCCAAAGCCTAAGGCCTGGGGGTTCCCAGGCCTGGGGCTTCCTAAGACTAAGGGCTGGGTCGCCCCAGGCCTGGGGCTCCCAAAACCTAAGGGCTGGGACGTCCCAGGCCTGGGGCTCCCTAAGCCTAGGAGTTGGGGCGACAGAGGCCAGGGGCTCCCTAAGCCTAAGGGCTGGGGCGCCCAAGGCCTGGGGCTTTTAAGCATAAGGGCTGGGGCGCTCCAGGCCAGTGGCTCCCTAAGTGTAAGGGCTGGGGGTCACCTGACCTGGGGCTCCCTAAGCCTAAGGGCTGGAGCGGCTCAGGACTGGGGCATCCAAAGCCTAAGGGCGGGGGCGCCCCAGGCCTGGGGCTCCAAAAGCCTACGGGCTGGGGCGCCCCAGGCCTGGGGCTCCCTAAGCCTAAGTGCTTGGTAGCCTCAGGCCTGGGGCTCCTTAAGCCTAAGGGTTGGGGCACATCAGGCCTGGGGCTCACTAAGCCTAAGTGCTTGGGCGCCCCAGGTCAGGGGCTCCCTAAGACTAAGGGGGTGGCTCCCCATGCCTGGGGCTCCCAAAGCCTAAGGGCTGGGGCGCTCCTGGCATGGGGCTCCCAAAGGCTAATGGCTGGGGCGCCCCATGCCTGGGGCTCCCAAAGCTTAAGTGCTGGGGCGCCCCAACCCTGCGGCACCCAAAAAGTAAGGGATGGGGCGCCCCAGGCCTGGGGCTCCCAAAACCTAAGGGCTGGGATGCCCCAGGCCTGGGGCTCTCAAAGCCTAAGGGCTCGGACGCCCAAGGCCTGGAGCTCCCTAAGCCTAAAGGCTTGGTCGCCTCAGGCCTGGGGCTCATTAAGCCTAAGGGTTGGGGCACATCAGGCCTGGGGCTCACTAAGCCTAAGGGCATGGGCGCCCCAGGCCTGGGGCTCCCAAAGACTAAGGGCTGGGGTGCCCCACCTGGGGCTCCCTAAGGCTAAGGGCTGGGGCGCCCCAGGACTGGGGCTCCCAAAATCTAAAGGCTGTGGCACCCCAACCCAGGGGCTCCCTAAGCTTAAGGGCTGGGGCGCCCAAGGACTGTTGCTCCTTAAGGCTAAGGTCTGGGCGCCACAGGCCTAGGGCTCCCAAAGCCTAAGGTCTGGGGCGGCCCAGGCCTGGGGCTCCCAAAGCCTAAGGGCTGGGGCTCCCCAGGCCTGGGGCTCCCAAACCTAAGGGCTGCGGTGCCCCACCTGGGGCTCCCAAAGCCTAAGGTCTGGGGCTTCCCAGGCCTGGGGCTCCCTAAGACTAACGGCTGGGCGCCCCAGGACTGGGGCTCCCAAAACCTAAAGGCTGTGGCGCCCCAGGCCGGGGCTCCCTAAGCCTAAGGTCTGCGGCGCCCAACGCCTGGGGCTCCATAAGGCTAAGGGCTGGGCGCCCCAGGCCTAGGGCTCTCTAAGCCAAGTGCTGGGGCATCCCAGGCCAGGGGCTACCTAAGGCTAAGGGCGGGGGCGCCCAATGTCAGGGGCTCCCAAAACCTAAGGGCTGGGGCGCCCCAGGCCAAGGGCTCCCTAAGCCTAAGGACTGGGGCGCCCCAGGCCTGGGGCTCCCAAAGACTAAGGACTGGGGCGCCCCAGGCCTGGGGCTCCGAAATGCTAAGGACTGGGGCGCCCCAGGCCTGGGGCTCCGAAATGCTAAGGGCTGGGGCGCACCGGGCCTGGGATTCCCAAAGCCTAAGGGCTGGGGCGCCCCGGGTGGGGCTCCCAAAGCTTAAGGACTGGGGCGCCCCAGGCTTGGGGCTCCCAAAGCCTAAAGGCTGTGGCGCCCCAGGCCAGGGGCTCCCTAAGCCTAGGAGTTGGGGCGACTGAGGCCAGGGGCTCACTAAGCCTATGTGCTTGGGCGCCCCAGGCCAGGGGCTACCTAAGCCTAAGGGGGTGGCTCCCCAGGCCTGGGGATCCCAAAGCCTAAGGGCTGGGGTGCCCCTGGCATGGGGCTCCCAAAGGCTAATGGCTGGGGCGCCCCAGGCCTGGGGCTCTCTAAGCCTAAGTGCTGGGGCATCCCAGGCCAGGGGCTACCTAAGACTAAGGGCTGGGTCGCCCCAGGACTGGGGCTCCCAAAACCTAATGGCTGTGTTTCCCCAGGCTAGGGGCTCCCTAAGCATAAGAGCTGTGGCGCCCAAGGCCTGGGGCTCCTTAAGGCTAAGGACTGGGCGCCCCAGGCCTAGGGCTCTCTATGCCTAAGTGCTGGGGCATCCCAGGCCAGGGTCTACCTAAGACTAAGGGCTGGGTCGCCCCAGGCCTGGGGCTCCCAAAACCTAAGGGCTGGGACGTCCCAGGCCTGGGGCTCCCTAAGCCTAAGGGCTGGGGCGCCCCAGGCCTGGGTCTCCCTAAACCTAGGAGTTGGGGCGACAGAGGCCAGGGGCTCCCTAAGCCTAAGGGCTGGGGCGCCCAAGGCCTCGGGCTTTTAAGCGTAAGGGCTGGGGCGCTCCAGGCCAGGGGCTCCCTAAGTGTAAGGGCTGGCGGTCACCTGGCCTGGGGCTCCCTAAGCCTAAGGGCTGGAGCGGCTCAGGACTGGGGCATCCAAAGCCTAAGGGCGGGGGCGCCCCAGGCCTGGGGCTCCAAAAGCCTACGGGCTGGGGCGCCCCAGGACTGGGGCTCCCTAAGCATAAGGGCTGGGGATCCCCAGGCCTGAGGTTCCCAAAGCCTAAGGGCGGGGGCGCCCCAGGCCTGGGGCTCCCTAAGCCTAAGGGCTTGGTAGCCTCAGGCCTGGGGCTCCTTAAGCATAAGGGTTGGGGCACATCAGGCCTGGGGCTCACTAAGCCTAAGTGCTTGGGCGCCCCAGGTCAGGGGCTCCCTAAGACTAAGGGGGTGGCTCCCCATGCCTGGGGCTCCCAAAGCATAAGGGCTTGGGCGCCCCTGGCATGGGGCTCCCAAAGGCTAATGGCTGGGGCGCCCCATGCCTGGGGCTCCCAAAGCTTAAGGGCTGGGGCGCCCCAACCCTGCGGCACCCTAAAAGTAAGGGCTGGGGCGCCCCAGGCCTGGGGCTCCCAAAACCTAAGGGCTGGGACGCCCCAGGCCTGGGGCTCCCAAAGCCTAAGGGCTCGGACGCCCAAGGCCTGGGGCTCCCTAAGCCTAAGGGCTTGGTCGCCTCAGGCCTGGGGCTCTTTAAGCCTAAGGGTTGGGGCACATCAGGCCTGGGGCTCACTAAGCCTAAGGGCTGGGGCGCCCCAGGCCTGGGGCTCCCAAAGACTAAGGGCTGGCGTGCCCCACCTGGAGCTCCCTAAGACTAAGGGCTGGGTCGCCCCAGGACTGGGGCTCCCAAAATCTAAAGGCTGTGGCACCCCAGCCCAGGGGCTCCCAAAGCTTAAGGGCGGGGGCGCCCAAGGACTGTTGCTCCTTAAGGCTAAGGTCTGGGCGCCACAGGCCTAGGGCTCCCAAAGCCTAAGGTCTTGGGCGGCCCAGGCCTAGGGCTCCCAAAGCCTAAGGTCTTGGGCGGCCCAGGCCTGGGGCTCCCAAACCTAAGGTCTGCGGTGCCCCACCTGGGGCTCCCAAAGCCTAAGGGCTGGGGCTTCCCAGGCCTGGGGCACCCTAAGACTAACGGTTGGGCGCCCCAGGACTGGGGCTCCCAAAACCTAAAGGCTGTGGCGCCCCATGCCGGGGCTCCCTAAGCCTAAGGTCTGCGGCGCCCAACGCCTGGTGCTCCATAAGGCTATGGGCTGGGCGCCCCAGGCCTAGGTCTCTCTAAGCCTAAGTGCTGGGGCATCCCAGGCCAGGGGCTACCTAAGGCTAAGGGCGGGGGCGCCCAATGTCAGGGGCTCCCAAAGCCTAAGGGCTGGGGCGCCCCAGGCCAGGGGCTCCCTAAGCCTAAGGACTGGGGCGCCCCAGGCCTGGGGCTCCCAAAGACTAAGGACTGGGGCGCCCAAGGCCTGGGGCTCCCAAATGCTAAGGGCTGGGGCGCACCGGGCCTGGGATTCCCAAAGCCTAAGGGCTGGGGCGCCCCGGGTGGGGCACCCAAAGCCTAAGGACTGGGGCGACCCAGGCTTGGGGCTCCCAAAGCCTAAAGGCTGTGGCGCCCCAGGCCAGGGGCTCCCTAAGCCTAGGAGTTGGGGCGACAGAGGCCAGGGGCTCCCTAAGCCTAAGGGCTCGGGCGCCCAAGGCCTCGGGCTTTTAAGCGTAAGGGCTGGGGCGCTCCAGGCCAGTGGCTCCCTAAGTGTAAGGGCTGGGGGTCACCTGGCCTGGGGCTCCCTAAGCCTAAGGGCTGGAGCGGCTCAGGACTGGGGCATCCAAAGCCTAAGGGCGGGGGCGCCCCAGGCCTGGGGCTCCCTAAGCATAAGGGCTGGGAATCCCCAGGCCTGAGGTTCCCAAAGCCTAAGGGTTAGGGCGCCCCAGGCCTGGGGCTCCCTACGCCTAAGGGCTTGGTCGTATCAGGCCTGGGGCTCCTTAAGCCTAAGGGTTGGGGCACATCAGGCCTGGGGCTCACTAAGCCTATGTGCTTGGGCGCCCCAGGCCAGGGGCTACCTAAGCCTAAGGGGGTGGCTCCCTAGGCCTGGGGATCCCAAAGCCTAAGGGCTGGGGCGCCCCTGGCATGGGGCTCCCAAAGGCTAATGGCTGGGGCGCCCCATGCCTCGAGCTCCCAAAGCTTAAGGGCTGGGGCGCCCCAACCCTGCGGCACCCTAAAAGTAAGGGCTGGGGCGCCCCAGGCCTGGGGCTCCCAAAGCCTAAGGGCTCGGACGCCCAAGGCATGGGGCTCCCTAAGCCTAAGGGCTTGGTCGCCTCAAGCCTGGGGCTCTTTAAGCCCAAGGGTTGGGGCACATCAGGCCTGGGGCTCACTAAATCTAAGGGCTGGGGCGCCCCAGGCCTGGGGCTCCCAAAGCCTAAGGGCTGGGGTGCCCTACCTGGGTCTCCCTAAGACTAAGGGCTGGGGCGCCCAAGGACTGTTACTCCTTAAGGCTAAGGTTTGGGCGCCACAGGCCTAGGGCTCCCAAAGCCTAAGGGCTGCGGTGCCCCACCTGGGGCTCCCAAAGCCTAAGGGCTGGGGCTTCCCAGGCCTGGGGCTCCCTAAGACTAACGGCTGGGAGCCCCAGGACTGGGGCTCCCAAAACCTAAAGGCTGTGGCACCCCAGGCCAGGGGCTCCCTAAGCCTAAGGAATGCGGCGCCCAACGCCAGGGGATCCATAAAGCTAAGGTCTGGGCGCCCCAGGCCTAGGGCTCTCTAAGCCTAAGTGCTGGGGCATCCCAGGCCAGGGGCTACCTAAGGCTAAGGGCGGGGGCGCCCAATGCCAGGGGCTCCCAAAGCCTAAGGGCTAGGGCGCCCCAGGCCAGGGGCTCCCTAAGCCTAAGGACTGGGGCGCCCCAGGCCTGGGGCTCCCAAAGACTAAGGACTGGGGCGCCCCAGGCCTGGGGCTCCCAAATGCTAAGGGCTGGGGCGCACCGGGCCTGGGATTCCCAAAGCCTAAGGGCTGGGGCGCCCCGGGTGGGGCTCCCAAAGCCTAAGGACTGGGGCGCCCCAGGCTTGGGGCTCCCAAAGCCTAAAGGCTGTGGCGCCCCAGGCCAGGGGCTCCCTAAGCCTAAAGACTGGGGCGCCCAAGGCCTGGGGCTCCCTAAGGCTAAGGGTTGGGGCGCCCCAGGCCTGGAGCTCCCTAAGCCTAAGGGTTGAGGCGACACAGGACAGGGGCTCCCTAAGCCTAAGGGCTGGGGCGCCCAAGGCCTGGGGCTTATAAGCCTAAGGGCTGGGGCGCCCCAGGCCTGGGGCTTCCAAAGCCTAAGGGCTGGGGCGCCCCAGGCCTGGGGCTCCCAAAGCATAAGTGCTGGGGCGCCACAGGCCTGGGGCTTCCAAAGCCTAAGGGCTGGGGCGCCCCAGGCCTGGGTCTCCCAAAGCCTTATTGCTGGGGCGCCCCAGGCCAGGGACTCCCTAAGCCTAAGGGCTATCGCACCCCAGGCCTGGGGCTCGCTAAGTCTTTGGACTGGGGCACCCCAGGCCAGGGGCTCCTTAAGCCTAAGGGCTGAGGCGCCCCAGGCCTGGGGCTCCCTAAGGCTAAGGGCTGGGCCGCCCCAGGCCTGGGGCTCCCAAAGCCAAAGGCTGGGGCTTCACACGCCTGATGCTCCCTAAGCCCAAGGGCTGGGGCGAGCCAGGCCTGTGTCTCCCTAAGCCTAAGGCCTGCGGCACATAAGGCCTAGGCCTCCCAAATCCTAAGGGCTGAGGCGCCTCTGGCCTGGGGCTCCCAAAGCCTAAGGGCGGGGATGGCCCAGGTCTGGGGCTCCCAAAGGTTAAGGGCTGGGGCGCCCCAGGCCTGGGGCTCCCTAATCCTAAGGGCTTGGTAGCCTCAGGCCCTGGGCTCCTTAAGACTAAGGGTTGGGGCACATAAGTCCTGGGGCTCACTAAGCCTAAGTGCTTGGGCGCCCCAGGTCAGGGGCTCCCTAAGCCTAAGGGGGTGGCTCCCCATGCCTGGGGCTCCCAAAGCCTAAGGGCTCAGGCGCCCCTGGCATGGGGCTCCCAAAGGCTAATGTCTGGGGCGCCCCATGCCTGGGGCTCCCAAAGCTTAAGGGCTGGGGCGCCCCAACCCTGCGGCACCCTAAAAGTAAGGGCTGGGGCGCCCCAGGCCTGGGGCTCCCAAAACCTAAGGGCTGGGACGCCCCAGGCCTGGGGCTCTCAAAGCCTAAGGGCTCGGACGCCCAAGGCCTGGGGCTCCCTAAGCCTAAGGGCTTGGTCGCCTCAGGCCTGGGGCTCTTTAAGCCTAAGTGTTGGGGCACATCAGGCCTAGGGCTCACTAAGCCTAAGGGCTGAGGTGCCCCTGGCCTGGGGCTCCCAAAGCCTAAGGGTTGGGGTGCCCCACCTGGGGCTCCCTAAGACTAAGGGCTGGGGCGCCCCAGGACTGGGGCTCCCAAAATCTAAACGCTGTGGCGCCCCAGCCCAGGGGCTCCCTAAGCTTAAGGGTTGGGGAGCCCCAGGACTGTTGCTCCTTAAGGCTAAGGTCTGGGAGCCACAGGCCTAGGGCTCCCAAAGCCTAAGGTCTGGGGCGGCCCAGGCCTGGGGCTCCCAAAGCCTAAGGGCTGGGGCTCCCCAGGCCTGGGGCTCCCAAACCTAAGGGCTGCGGTGCCCCACCTGGGGCTCCCAAAGCCTAAGGGCTGGGGCTTCCCAGGCCTGGGGCTCCCTAAGACTAACGGCTGGGCGCCCCAGGACTGGGGCTTCCAAAACCTAAAGGCTGTGGCGCCCCAGGCCGGGGCTCCCTAAGCCTAAGGTCTGCGGCGCCCAACGCCTGGTGCTCCATAAGGCTATGGGCTGGGCGCCCCAGGCCTAGGTCTCTCTAAGCCTAAGTGCTGGGGCATCCCAGGCCAGGGGCTACCTAAGGCTAAGGGCGGGGGCGCCCAATGTCAGGGGCTCCCAAAGCCTAAGGGCTGGGGCGCCCCAGGCCAGGGGCTCCCTAAGCCTAAGGACTGGGGCGCCCCAGGCCTGGGGCTCCCAAATGCTAAGGGCTGGGGCGCACCGGGCCTGGGATTCCCAAAGCCTAAGGGCTGGGGCGCCCCGGGTGGGGCTCCCAAAGCCTAAGGACTGGGGCGCCCCAGGCTTGGGGCTCCCAAAGCCTAAAGGCTGTGGCGCCCCAGGCCAGGGGCTCCCTAAGCCTAGGAGTTGGGGCGACAGAGGCCAGGGGCTCCCTAAGCCTAAGGGCTGGGGGGCCCAAGGCCTGGGGCTTTTAAGCGTAAGGGCTGGGGCGATCCAGGCCAGTGGCTCCCTAAGTGTAAGGGCTGGGGGTCACCTGGCCTGGGGCTCCCTAAGCCTAAGGGCTGGAGCGGCTCAGGACTGGGGCATCCAAAGCCTAAAGGCGGGGGCGCCCCAGGCCTGGGGCTCCAAAATCCTAAGGGCTGGGGCGCCCCAGGACAGGGGCTCCCTAAGCCTAGGAGTTGGGGGGACAGAGGCCAGGGGCTCCCTAAGCCTAAGGGCTGGGGGGCCCAAGGCCTGGGGCTTTTAAGCGTAAGGGCTGGGGCGATCCAGGCCAGTGGCTCCCTAAGTGTAAGGGCTGGGGGTCACCTGGCCTGGGGCTCCCTAAGCCTAAGGGCTGGAGCGGCTCAGGACTGGGGCATCCAAAGCCTAAAGGCGGGGGCGCCCCAGGCCTGGGGCTCCAAAATCCTAAGGGCTGGGGCGCCCCAGGACAGGGGCTCCCTAAGCATAAGGGCTGGGAATCCCCAGGCCTGAGGTTCCCAAAGCCTAAGGGCTCGGGTGCCCCAGGCCTGGGGCTCCCTAAGCCTAAGGGCTTGGTCGCCTCAGGCCTGGGGCTCCTTAAGCCTAAGGGTTGGGGCACATCAGGCCTGGGGCTCACTAAGCCTATGTGCTTGGGCGCCCCAGGCCAGGGGCTACCTAAGCCTAAGGGGGTGGCTCCCCAGGCCTGGGGATCCCAAAGCCTAAGGGCTGGGGCGCCCCTGGCATGGGGCTCCCAAAGGCTAATGGCTGGGGCGCCCCATGCCTGGAGCTCCCAAAGCTTAAGGGCTGGGGCGCCCCAACCCTGCGGCACCCTAAAAGTAAGGGCTGGGGCGCCCCAGGCCTGGGGCTCCCAAAGCCTAAGGGCTCGGACGCCCAAGGCATGGGGCTCCCTAAGCCTAAGGGCTTGGTCGCCTCAGGCCTGGGGCTCTTTAATCCTAAGGGTTGGGGCACATCAGGCCTGGGGCTCACTAAGTCTAAGGGCTGGGGCGCCCCAGGCCTGGGGCTCCCAAAGCCTAAGGGCTGGGGTGCCCCACCTGGGGCTCCCTAAGACTAAGGGCTGGGGCGCCTAAGGACTGTTGCTCCTTAAGGCTAAGGTCTGGGCGCCACAGGCCTAGGGCTGCCAAAGCCTAAGGGCTGGGGCGGCCCAGGCCTGGGGCTCCCAAAGCCAAAGGGCTGGGGCTCCCCTGTCTTGGAGCTCCCAAAGCCTAAGGTCTGCGGTGCCCCACCTGGGGCTCCCAAAGCCTAAGGGCTGGGGCTTCCCAGGCCTGGGGCTCCCTAAGACTAACGGCTGGGCGCCCCAGGCCAGGGGCTCCCTAAGCCTAAGGTCTGCGGCACCCAATGCCAGGGGATCCATATGGCTAAGGTCTGGGCGCCCCAGGCCTAGGGCTCTCTAAGCCTAAGTGCTGGGGCATCCCAGGCCAGGGGCTACCTAAGGCTAAGGGCGGGGGCGCCTAATGCCAGGGGCTCCCTATGCCTAAGGACTGGGGCGCCCCAGGCCTGGGGCTCCCAAAAACTAAGGACTGGGGCGCCCCAGGCCTGGGGCTCCCAAATGCTAAGGGCTTGGGCGCACCGGGCCTGGGATTCCCAAAGCCTAAGGGCTGGGGCGCCCGGGTGGGGCTCCCAAAGCCTAAGGACTGCGGCGCCCCAGGCTTGGGGCTCCCAAAGCCTAAAGGCTGTGGCGCCACAGGCCTGGGGCTCCCTAAGCCTAAAGGCTGGGGCGCCCAAGGCCTGGGGCTCCCTAAGGCTAAGGGTTGGGGCGCCCCAGGCCTGGAGCTCCCTAAGCCTAAGGGTTGAGGCGACACAGGACAGGGGCTCCCTAAGCCTAAGGGCTGGGGCGCCCAAGGCCTGGGGCTTATAAGCCTAAGGGCTGGGGCGCCCCAGGCCTGGGGCTTCCAAAGCCTAAGGGCTGGGGCGCCCCAGGCCTGGGGCTCCCAAAGCATAAGTGCTGGGGCGCCACAGGCCTGGGGCTTTCAAAGCCTAAGGGTTGGGGCGCCCCAGGCCTGGGGCTCCCAAAGCCTTATTGCTGGGGCGCCCCAGGCCAGGGACTCCCTAAGCCTAAGGGCTATCCCACCCCAGGCCTGGGGCTCGCTAAGTCTTAGGACTGGGGCACCCCAGGCCAGGGGCTCCTTAAGCCTAAGGGCTGAGGCGCCCCAGGCCTGGGGCTCCCTAAGGCTAAGGGCTGGGCCGCCCCAGGCCTGGGGCTCCCAAAGCCAAAGGCTGGGGCTTCACAGGCCTGATGCTCCCTAAGCCCAAGGGCTGGGGCGAGCCAGGCCTGTGTCTCCCTAAGCCTAAGGCCTGCGGCACATCAGGCCTAGGCCTCCCAAATCCTAAGGGCTGAGGCGCCCCTGGCCTGGGGCTCCCAAAGCCTAAGGGCGGGGACGGCCCAGGTCTGGGGCTCCCAAAGGCTAAGGGCTGGGGGGCCCCAGCCCTGGACTCCCAAAGCCTAAGCGCTGGGGCGCCCCAACCTTGGGGCTCCATAAGACTAAGGGCTGGCGCGGCCCAGGCCTGGGGCGCCCAAGCCTAAGGGCAGGTGCCCCCCAGGTAGGGGCTCCCTAAGCCTAAGGGATGGGTCTTCCAAGGCCTGGGGCTCCCTACGCCTAAGGGTTGGATCGCCCAGGCCTCGGTTCCCAAAGCCTAAGGGCTGGTGCGCCCCAGGCCTTGGGCTCCCTAAGCCTAAGGGCTGGGTCTTCCAAGGCCTGGGGCTCCCTACGCCTAAGGGTGGGTTCGACCAGGCCTTGGCTCCCAAAACCTAAGGGCTGGGGCGCCCCAGGCCTGGGGCTCCCTAAGATTAAGGGCTGGGGCGCCACAGGCCTGGGGTTCCCTAACTCTAAGGGCTGGGGCGCTCCAGGCTTGGGGTGCCCTAAACCTAAGGGCTGGGGCGACCCAGGCCTGGGGATCCCTAAGCCTAAGTGCTTGGGCACCCGTGGCCAGGGGCTACCTAAGCCTAAGGGATGGGGTGCCCCAAACCTGGGGCTCCCTAAGCCTAAGGGCTGGGACGGCCCAGGCCTGGGGCTCCCAAAGGCTAAGGGCTGGGGCGCCCCATGCCTTGGGGTCTCAAAGGCTAAGGGCTGTGGTTCCCCAAGCCTGGGGCTCCCTAAGCCTAAGTGCTGGGGTGCCCAAGGCCTGGGGCTCCCTAAGCCTAAGGGCTGGGGCGCCCCAGGCCTGGGACTCCCTAAGCCTAACGGCTGGGCCGAGCCAGCCCTGGGGCTCCCAAAATCTAAAGGCTGGGGCGCCCCAGGCTTGTGGCTCCCAAAGCCTAAGAGCTAGGGGGCCCCAGGCCTGGGGCTCCCAAAGATTAAGGGCTGGGCGACCCAGGACTGGGGCTCACTAAGGCTAAGGGCTGGGGCACCCAAGGCCTTGGTCTCCCTAAGTCTAAGGGCTGGGTCTTCCCAGGCCTGGGGCTCCCTAAGCCTAAGTGCTGGGGAGCCCCAGGCCAAGGGCTCCCAAAGCCTAAGTGCTGGGGCGCCACAGGCCTGGGGCTTCCAAGCCTAAGGGCTGGGGCGCCCCAGGCCTGGAGCTCCAAAAGCCTTATTGCTGGGGCGCCCCAGACAAGGGGCTCCCTAAGCCTAAGGGCTGGGGCGCCCCAGGCCAGGGGCTCCCTAAGCCTAAGGTCTGGGGCGCCCCAGGCCTGGGGCTCCCAAAGACTAAGGACTGGGGCGCCCCAGGCCTGGGGCTCCCAAATGCTAAGGGCTGGGGCGCACTGGGCCTGGGATTCCCAAAGCCTAAGGGCTGGGGCGCCCTGGGTGGGGCTCCCAAAGCCTAAGGACAGGGGCCCCCCAGGCTTGGGGCTCCCAAAGCCTAAAGGCTGTGGCGCCCCAGGCCAGGGGCTCCCTAATCCTAAAGGCTGGGGCGCCCAAGGCCTGGGGCTCCCTAAGGCTAAGGGTTGGGGCGCCCCAGGCCTGGAGCTCCCTAAGCCTAAGGGTTGAGGCGACACAGGACAGGGGCTCCCTAAGCCTAAGGGCTGAGGCGCCCAAGGCCTGGGGCTTATAAGCCTAAGGGCTGGGGCGCCCCAGGCCTGGGGCTTCCAAAGCCTAAGGGCTGGGGCGCCCCAGGCCTGGGGCTCCCAAAGCATAAGTGCTGGGGCGCCACAGGCCTGGGGCTTCCAAAGCCTAAGGGCTGGGGCGCCCCAAGCCTGGGGCTCCCAAAGCCTTATTGCTGGGGCGCCCCAGGCCAGGGACTCCCTAAGCCTAAGGGCTATCGCACCCCAGGCCTGGGGCTCGCTAAGTCTTAGGACTGGGGCACCCCAGGCCAGGGGCTCCTTAAGCCTAAGGGCTGAGGGGCCCCAGGCCTGGGGCTCCCTAAGCCTAAGGGCTGGGCCGCCTCAGCCCTGGGGCTCCCAAAGCCAAAGGATGGTGCTTCACAGGCCTGATGCTCCCTAAGCCCAAGGGCTGGGGCGAGCCAGGCCTGTGTCACCCTAAGCCTAAGGCCTGCGGTACAGCAGGCCTAGGCCTCCCAAATCCTAAGGGCTGGGGCGCTCCTGGCCTGGGGCTCCCAAAGCCTAAGGGCGGGGACGGCCCAGGTCTGGGGCTCCCAAAGGCTAAGGGCTGGGGCGCCCCATGCCTGGGGCTCTCAAAAGCTAAGCGTTGGGGCGCCACAGGCCTGGGGCTCCCTAAGCCTAAGGGCTGGGGCGATCTAGGCCTGGCGCTCCCAAAGCCTGAGGGCTGGGGCCCCCCCAGGCTTGTGGCTCCCAAAGCCTAAGAGCTAGGGCGCCCCAGGCCTGGGGCTCCCAAAGCATAAGGGCTGGGCGCCCCACGACTGGGGCTCCCAAAGGCTAATGGCTAGGGTCCCCATGCCTGGGGCTACCAAAGCTTAAGGGCTGGGGCGCCCCAACCCTGCGGCACCCTAAGACTAAGGGCTGGGGCGCCCCAGGCCTGGGGCTCCCAAAACCTAAGGGCTGAGGTGCCCCAGGCCTGGGGCTCCCAAAGCCTAAGGGCTGGGGCGCCCCAGGCTAGGGGCTCCCTGAGCTTAAGAGCTGGGGCGCCCCAGGCTTGGGTCTCCCTAAGCCTATGAGTTGGGACGACCCAGGCCAAGGGCTCCCTAAGCCTAAGGGCTGCGGCGCTCCAGGCCAGTGGCTCCCTAAGTGTAAGGGATGGGGGTCACCTGGCCTGGGGCTCCATAAGCCTAAAGGCTGGAGCGGCTCAGGACTGGGGCACCCAAAGCCTAACTGCGGGGCGCCCCAGGCCTGGGGCTCCCAAAGCTTAAGGGCTGGGGCGCCCCAGGCCTGGGGCTCCCTAAGCATAAGGGCTGTGGCGCCCCAGGCCAGGGGCTCCCAAAGAATAAGGGCTGGGGTGCCCCACCTGGGGCTCCCTAAGACTAAGGTCTGGGGCGCCCCAGGACTGGGGCTCCCAAAACCTAAAGGCTGTGGCGCCCCAGGCCTGCGGCTCCCTAAGCCTAAGGGCTGTGGCACCCCAGCCCTGGGGCTCTCTAAGCCTAAGGGCTAGGGCGCCCCCATTCTGGGACTCCCTAAACCTAAGGACTGGGGCTCCCCAGGCCTGGGACTACCTACGCCTAAGGGCTGTGGTGCCCCAGCCCTGGGCTCCCAAAGCCTAAGGGCTGGGGCGCCCCAACCTTGGGGCTCCATAAGACTAAGGGCTGGCGCGCCCCAGGCCTGGGGCGCCCAAGCCTAAGGGCAGGTGCCCCCCAGGTAGGGGCTCCCTAAGCCTAAGGGATGGGTCTTCCAAGGCCTGGGGCTCCCTACGCCTAAGGGTTGGTTCGCCCAGGCCTCGGTTCCCAAAGCCTAAGGGCTGGTGCGCCCCAGGCCTGGGGCTCCCTAAGCCTAAGGGCTGGGTCTTCCAAGGCCTGGGGCTCCCTACGCCTAAGGGTTGGTTTGACCAGGCCTTGGCTCCCAAAACCTAAGGGCTTGGGCGCCCCAGGCCTGGGGCTCCCTAAGATTAAGGGCTGGCGCGCCACAGGCCTGGGGCTACCTAAGTCTAAGGGCTGGGGCGCTCCAGGCTTGGGGTGCCCTAAACCTAAGGGCTGGGGCGACCCAGGCCTGGGGATCCCTAAGCCTAAGTGCTTGGGCGCCCGTGGCCAGGGGCTACCTAAGCCTAAGGGATGGGGTGCCCCAAACCTGGGGCTCCCAAAGCCTAAGAGCTAGGGGGCCCCAGGCCTGGGGCTCCCAAAGATTAAGGGCTGGGCGACCCAGGACTGGAGCTCACTAAGGCTAAGGGCTGGGGCACCCAAGGCCTTGGTCTCCCTAAGTCTAAGGGCTGGGTCTTCCCAGGCCTGGGGCTCCCTAAGCCTAAGTGCTGGGGCGCCCCAGGCCAGGGGCTCCCAAACCTAAGTGCTGGGGCGCCACAAGCCTGGGGCTTCCAAAGCCTAAGGGCTGGGGCGCCCCAGGCCTGGGGCTCCAAAAGCCTTATTGCTGGGGCGCCCCAGACAAGGGGCTCCCTAAGCCTAAGGGCTGGGGCGCCCCAGGCCAGGGGCTCCCTAAGCCTAAGGTCTGGGGCGCCCCAGGCCTGGGGCTCCCAAAGACTAAGGACTGGGGCGCCCCAGGCCTGGGGCTCCCAAATGCTAAGGGCTGGGGCGCACTGGGCCTGGGATTCCCAAAGCCTAAGGGCTGGGGCGCCCTGGGTGGGGCTCCCAAAGCCTAAGGACAGGGGCCCCGCAGGCTTGGGGCTCCCAGAGCCTAAAGGCTGTGGTGCCCCAGGCCAGGGGCTCCCTAAGCCTAAATGCTGGGGCGCCCAAGGCCTGGGGCTCCCTAAGGCTAAGGGTTGGGGCGCCCCAGGCCTGGAGCTCCCTAAGCCTAAGGATTGAGGCGACACAGGACAGGGGCTCCCTAAGCCTAAGGGCTGGGGCGCCCAAGGCCTGGGGCTTATAAGACTAAGGGCTGGGGCGCCCCAGGCCTGGGGCTTCCAAAGACTAAGGGCTGGGGCGCCCCAGGCCTGGGGCTCCCAAAGCATAAGTGCTGGGGCGCCACAGGCCTGGGGCTTCCAAAGCCTAAGGGCTGGGACGCCCCAAGCCTGGGGCTCCCAAAGCCTTATTGCTGGGGTGCCCCAGGCCAGGGACTCCCTAAGCCTAAGGGCTATCGCACCCCAGGCCTGGGGCTCGCTAAGTCTTAGGACTGGGGCACCCCAGGCCAGGGGCTCCTTAAGCCTAAGGGCTGAGGGGCCCCAGGCCTGGGGCTCCCTAAGCCTAAGGGCTGGGCCGCCTCAGGCCTGGGGCTCCCAAAGCCAAAGGCTGGTGCTTCACAGGCCTGATGCTCCCTAAGCCCAAGAGCTGGGGCGAACCAGGCCTGTGTCTCCCTAAGCCTAAGGCCTGCGGTACGGCAGGCCTAGGCCTCCCAAATCCTAAGGGCTGGGGCGCCCCTGGCCTGGGGCTCCCAAAGCCTAAGGGCGGGGACGGCCCAGGTCTGGGGCTCCCAAAGGCTAAGGGCTGGGGCGCCCCATGCCTGGGGCTCTCAAAAGCTAAGCATTGGGGCGCCCCAGGCCTGGGGCTCCCTAAGCCTAAGGGTTGGGGCGATCTAGGCCTGGCGCTCCCAAAGGCTGAGGGCTGGGGCCCCCCCAGGCTTGTGGCTCCCAAAGCCTAAGAGCTAGGGCGCCCCAGGCCTGGGGCTCCCAAAGCATAAGGGCTGGGCGCCCCACGACTGGGGCTCCCAAAGGCTAATGGCTAGGGTCCCCATGCCTGGGGCTACCAAAGCTTAAGGGCTGGGCGCCCCAACCCTGCGGCACCCTAAGACTAAGGGCTGGGGCGCCCCAGGCCTGGGGCTCCCAAAACCTAAGGGCTGAGGCGCCCCAGGCCTAGGGCTCCCAAAGCCTAAGGGCTGGGGCGCCCCAGGCTAGGGGCTCCCTGAGCTTAAGAGCTGGGGCGCCCCAGGCTTGGGTCTCCCTAAGCCTATGAGTTGGGACGACCCAAGCCAAGGGCTCCCTAAGCCTAAGGGCTGCGGCGCCCAAGGCCTGGGGCTTTTAAGCCTAAGGGCTGGGGCGCTCCAGGACAGTGGCTCCCTAAGTGTAAGGGATGGGGGGCACCTGGCCTGGGGCTCCCTAAGCCTAAAGGCTGGAGCGGCTCAGGACTGGGGCACCCAAAGCCTAACTGCGGGGGCGCCCCAGGCCTGGGGCTCCCAAAGCTTAAGGGCTGGGGCGCCCCAGGCCTGGGGCTCCCTAAGCATAAGGGCTGTGGCGCCCCAGGCCAGGGGCTCCCAAAGAATAAGGGCTGGGGTGCCCCACCTGGGGCTCCCTAAGACTAAGGTCTGGGGCGCCCCAGGACTGGGGCTCCCAAAACCTAAAGGCTGTGGCGCCCCAGGCCTGCGGCTCCCTAAGCCTAAGGGCTGTGGCACCCCAGCCCTGGGGCTCTCTAAGCCTAAGGGCTAGGGCGCCCCCATTCTGGGACTCCCTAAACCTAAGGACTGGGGCTCCCCAGGCCTGGGACTACCTACGCCTAAGGGCTGTGGTGCCCCAGCCCTGGGCTCCCAAAGCCTAAGGGCTGGGGCGCCCCAACCTTGGGGCTCCATAAGACTAAGGGCTGGCGCGCCCCAGGCCTGGGGCGCCCAAGCCTAAGGGCAGGTGCCCCCCAGGTAGGGGCTCCCTAAGCCTAAGGGATGGGTCTTCCAAGGCCTGGGGCTCCCTACGCCTAAGGGTTGGTTCGCCCAGGCCTCGGTTCCCAAAGCCTAAGGGCTGGTGCGCCCCAGGCCTGGGGCTCCCTAAGCCTAAGGGCTGGGTCTTCCAAGGCCTGGGGCTCCCTACGCCTAAGGGTTGGTTTGACCAGGCCTTGGCTCCCAAAACCTAAGGGCTTGGGCGCCCCAGGCCTGGGGCTCCCTAAGATTAAGGGCTGGCGCGCCACAGGCCTGGGGCTCCCTAAGTCTAAGGGCTGGGGCGCTCCAGGCTTGGGGTGCCCTAAACCTAAGGGCTGGGGCGACCCAGGCCTGGGGATCCCTAAGCCTAAGTGCTTGGGCGCCCGTGGCCAGGGGCTACCTAAGCCTAAGGGATGGGGTGCCCCAAACCTGGGGCTCCCAAAGCCTAAGAGCTAGGGGGCCCCAGGCCTGGGGCTCCCAAAGATTAAGGGCTGGGCGACCCAGGACTGGAGCTCACTAAGGCTAAGGGCTGGGGCACCCAAGGCCTTGGTCTCCCTAAGTCTAAGGGCTGGGTCTTCCCAGGCCTGGGGCTCCCTAAGCCTAAGTGCTGGGGCGCCCCAGGCCAGGGGCTCCCAAACCTAAGTGCTGGGGCGCCACAAGCCTGGGGCTTCCAAAGCCTAAGGGCTGGGGCGCCCCAGGCCTGGGGCTCCAAAAGCCTTATTGCTGGGGCGCCCCAGACAAGGGGCTCCCTAAGCCTAAGGGCTGGGGCGCCCCAGGCCAGGGGCTCCCTAAGCCTAAGGTCTGGGGCGCCCCAGGCCTGGGGCTCCCAAAGACTAAGGACTGGGGCGCCCCAGGCCTGGGGCTCCCAAATGCTAAGGGCTGGGGCGCACTGGGCCTGGGATTCCCAAAGCCTAAGGGCTGGGGCGCCCTGGGTGGGGCTCCCAAAGCCTAAGGACAGGGGCCCCGCAGGCTTGGGGCTCCCAGAGCCTAAAGGCTGTGGTGCCCCAGGCCAGGGGCTCCCTAAGCCTAAATGCTGGGGCGCCCAAGGCCTGGGGCTCCCTAAGGCTAAGGGTTGGGGCGCCCCAGGCCTGGAGCTCCCTAAGCCTAAGGATTGAGGCGACACAGGACAGGGGCTCCCTAAGCCTAAGGGCTGGGGCGCCCAAGGCCTGGGGCTTATAAGACTAAGGGCTGGGGCGCCCCAGGCCTGGGGCTTCCAAAGACTAAGGGCTGGGGCGCCCCAGGCCTGGGGCTCCCAAAGCATAAGTGCTGGGGCGCCACAGGCCTGGGGCTTCCAAAGCCTAAGGGCTGGGACGCCCCAAGCCTGGGGCTCCCAAAGCCTTATTGCTGGGGTGCCCCAGGCCAGGGACTCCCTAAGCCTAAGGGCTATCGCACCCCAGGCCTGGGGCTCGCTAAGTCTTAGGACTGGGGCACCCCAGGCCAGGGGCTCCTTAAGCCTAAGGGCTGAGGGGCCCCAGGCCTGGGGCTCCCTAAGCCTAAGGGCTGGGCCGCCTCAGGCCTGGGGCTCCCAAAGCCAAAGGCTGGTGCTTCACAGGCCTGATGCTCCCTAAGCCCAAGAGCTGGGGCGAACCAGGCCTGTGTCTCCCTAAGCCTAAGGCCTGCGGTACGGCAGGCCTAGGCCTCCCAAATCCTAAGGGCTGGGGCGCCCCTGGCCTGGGGCTCCCAAAGCCTAAGGGCGGGGACGGCCCAGGTCTGGGGCTCCCAAAGGCTAAGGGCTGGGGCGCCCCATGCCTGGGGCTCTCAAAAGCTAAGCATTGGGGCGCCCCAGGCCTGGGGCTCCCTAAGCCTAAGGGTTGGGGCGATCTAGGCCTGGCGCTCCCAAAGGCTGAGGGCTGGGGCCCCCCCAGGCTTGTGGCTCCCAAAGCCTAAGAGCTAGGGCGCCCCAGGCCTGGGGCTCCCAAAGCATAAGGGCTGGGCGCCCCACGACTGGGGCTCCCAAAGGCTAATGGCTAGGGTCCCCATGCCTGGGGCTACCAAAGCTTAAGGGCTGGGCGCCCCAACCCTGCGGCACCCTAAGACTAAGGGCTGGGGCGCCCCAGGCCTGGGGCTCCCAAAACCTAAGGGCTGAGGCGCCCCAGGCCTAGGGCTCCCAAAGCCTAAGGGCTGGGGCGCCCCAGGCTAGGGGCTCCCTGAGCTTAAGAGCTGGGGCGCCCCAGGCTTGGGTCTCCCTAAGCCTATGAGTTGGGACGACCCAGGCCAAGGGCTCCCTAAGCCTAAGGGCTGCGGCGCCCAAGGCCTGGGGCTTTTAAGCCTAAGGGCTGGGGCGCTCCAGGACAGTGGCTCCCTAAGTGTAAGGGATGGGGGGCACCTGGCCTGGGGCTCCCTAAGCCTAAAGGCTGGAGCGGCTCAGGACTGGGGCACCCAAAGCCTAACTGCGGGGGCGCCCCAGGCCTGGGGCTCCCAAAGCTTAAGGGCTGGGGCGCCCCAGGCCTGGGGCTCCCTAAGCATAAGGGCTGTGGCGCCCCAGGCCGGGGGCTCCCAAAGAATAAGGGCTGGGGTGCCCCACCTGGGGCTCCCTAAGACTAAGGTCTGGGGCGCCCCAGGACTGGGGCTCCCAAAACCTAAAGGCTGTGGCGCCCCAGGCCTGCGGCTCCCTAAGCCTAAGGGCTGTGGCACCCCAGCCCTGGGGCTCTCTAAGCCTAAGGGCTAGGGCGCCCCCATTCTGGGACTCCCTAAACCTAAGGACTGGGGCTCCCCAGGCCTGGGACTCCCTACGCCTAAGGGCTGTGGTGCCCCAGCCCTGGGCTCCCAAAGCCTAAGGGCTGGGGCGCCCCAACCTTGGGGCTCCATAAGACTAAGGGCTGGCGCGCCCCAGGCCTGGGGCGCCCAAGCCTAAGGGCAGGTGCCCCCCAGGTAGGGGCTCCCTAAGCCTAAGGGATGGGTCTTCCAAGGCCTGGGGCTCATTACGCCTAAGGGGTGGTTCGCCAAGGCCTCGGTTCCCAAAGCCTAAGGGCTGGTCAACCCCAGGCCTGGGGCTCCCTAAGCCTAAGGGCTGGGTCTTCCAAGGCCTGGGGCTCCCTACGCCTAAGGGTTGGTTCGACCAGGCCTTGGCTCCCAAAACCTAAGGGCTGGGGCGCCCCAGGCCTGGGGCTCCCTAAGATTAAGGGCTGGCGGGCCACAAGCTGGGAATCCATAACTCTAAGGGCTGGGGGATCCAGGCTTGGGGCGCCCTAAGCCTAAGGGCTGGGGCGACCCAGGCCTGGGGATCCCTAAGCCTAAGTGCTTTGGCGCCCGTGGCCAGGGGCTACCTAAGCCTAAGGGAGGGGGTGCCCCACACCTGGGGCTCCCTAAGCCTAAGGGCTGGGACGGCCCAGGCCTGGGGCTCCCAAAGGCTAAGGGCTGGGGCGCCCCATGCCTTGGGCTCTCAAAGGCTAAGGTCTGTGGTTCCCCAAGCCTGGGGCTCCCTAAGCCTAAGTGCTGGGGTGCCCAAGGCCTGGGGCTCCCTAAGCCTAAGGGCTGGGGCGCCCCAGGCCTGGGACTCCCTAAGCCTAACGGCTGGGCCGAGCCAGCCCTGGGGCTCCCAAAACCTAAAGGCTGGGGCGCCCCAGGCTTGTGGCTCCCAAAGCCTAAGAGCTAGGGGGCCCCAGGCCTGGGGCTCCCAAAGATTAAGGGCTGGGCGACCCAGGACTGGGGCTCCCAAAGCCAAAGGCTGGGGCTTCACAGGCCTGATGCTCCCTAAGCCCAAGGGCTTGGGCGAGCCAGGCCTGTGTCTCCCTAAGCCTAAGGCCTGCGGCAGAGCAGGCCTAGGCCTCCCAAATCCTAAGGGCTGGGGCGCCCCTGGCCTGGGGCTCCCAAAGCCTAAAAGCGGGGACGGCCCAGGTCTGGGGCTCCCAAAGGCTAAGGGCTGGGGCGCCCCATGCCTGGGGCTCTCAAAAGCTAAGGGTTGGGGCGCCCCAGGCCTGGGGCTCCCTAAGCCTAAGGGCTGGGGCGCCCTAGGCCTGTCGCTCCCAAAGCCTGAGGGCTGGGGCCCCCCCAGGCTTGTGGCTCCCAAAGCCTAAGGGCTGGGGCGCCCCAGGCTAGGGGCTCCCTGAGCCTAAGAGCTGGGGCGCCCCAGGCTTGGGTCTCCCTAAGCCTATGAGTTGGGGCGACCCAGGGCAGGGGCTCCCTAAGCTTAAGGGCTGCGGCGCCCAAGGCCTGGGGCTTTTAAGCCTAAGGGCTGGGGCGCTCCAGGCTAGTGGCTCCCTAAGTGTAAGGGATGGGGGTCACCTGGCCTGGGGCCCCCTATGCCTAAATGCTGGAGCGGCTCAGGACTGGGGCACCCAAAGCCTAAGTGCGGGGGCGCCCCAGGCATGGGGCTCCCAAAGACTAAGGGCTGGGGCGCCCCAGGCCTGGGGCTCCCTAAGCATAAGGGCTGGGGCACCCCAGGCCGGGGGCTCCCAAAGGATAAGGGCTGGGGTGCCCCACCTGGGGCTCCCTAAGACTAAGGTCTGGGGCGCCCCAGGGCTGGGGCTCCCAAAACCTAAAGGCTGGCGCCCCAGGCCTGCGGCTCCCTAAGCCTAAGGGCTGTGGCACCCCAGCCCTGGGGCTCTCTAAGCCTAAGGTCTAGGGCGCCCCCATTCTGGGGCTCCCTAAACCTAAGGGCTGGGGCTCCCCAGGCCTGGGGCTCCCTACGCCTAAGGGCTGTGGTGCCCCAGCCCTGGGCTCCCAAAGCCTAAGGGCTGGGGCGCCCCAACCTTGGGGCTCCATAAGACTAAGGGCTGGCGCGCCCCAGGCCTGGGGCGCCCAAGCCTAAGGGCAGGTGCCCCCCAGGTAGGGGCTCCCTAAGCCTAAGGGATGGGTCTTCCAAGGCCTGGGGCTCCCTACGCCTAAGGATTGGTTCGCCCAGGCCTCGGTTCCCAAAGCCTAAGGGCTGGTGCGCCCCAGGCCTGGGGCTCCCTAAGCCTAAGGGCTGAGTCTTCCAAGGCCTGGGGCTCCCTACGCCTAAGGGTTGGTTCGACCAGGCCTTGGCTCCCAAAACCTAAGGGCTGGGGCGCCCCAGGCCTGGGGCTCCCTAAGATTAAGGGCTGGCGCGCCACAGACCTGGGGCTCCCTAACTCTAAGGGCTGGGGCGCTCCAGGCTTGGGGCGCCCTAAACCTAAGGGCTGGGGTGACCCAGGCCTGGGGATCCCTAAGCCTAAGTGCTTGGGCGCCCGTGGCCAGGGGCTACCTAAGCCGAAGGGAGGGGGTGCCCCAAACCTCGGGCTCCCTAAGCCTAAGGGCTGGGACGGCCCAGGCCTGGGGCTCCCAAAGGCTAAGGGCTGGGGCGCCCCATGCCTTGGGCTCTCAAAGGCTAAGGGTTGTGGTTCCCCAAGCCTGGGGCTCCCTAAGCCTAAGTGCTGGGGTGCCCAAGGCCTGGGGCTCCCTAAGCCTAAGGGCTGGGGTGCCCCAGGCCTGGGACTCCCTAAGCCTAACGGCTGGGCCGAGCCAGCCCTGGGGCTCCCAAAACCTAATGGCTGGGGTGCCCAGGCTTGTGGCTCCCAAAGTCTAAGAACTAGGGGGCCCCAGGCCTGGGGCTCCCAAAGATTAAGGGCTGGGCAACCCAGGACTGGGGCTCACTAAGGCTAAGGGCTGGGGCACCCAAGGCCTTGGTCTCCCTAAGCCTAAGGGCTGGGTCTTCCCAGGCCTGGGGCTCCCTAAGTCTAAGTGCTGGGGCGCGCCAGCCCAGGGGCTCCCAAAGCCTAAGTGCTGGGGCACCACAGGCCTGGGGCTTCCAAAGCCTAAGGGCTGGGGCGCCCCAGGCCTGGGGTCCCCAAAGCCTTATTGCTGGGGCGCCCCAGGCAAGGGGCTCCCTAAGCCTAAGGGCTATCGCACCCCAGGCCTGGGGCTCCCTAATTCTTAGGACTGGGGCACCCCAGGCATGGGGCTCCCTAAGCCTAAGGTCTGGGTCTCCCCAGGCCAGGGGCTCCGTAAGTCTAAGGGCTGAGGCGCCCCAGGCCTGGGGCTCCCTAAGCCTAAGGGCTGGGCGCCCCAGGCCTGGGGCTCCCAAAGCCAAAGGCTGGGGCTTCACAGGCCTGAGGCTCCCTAAGCCTAAGGGCTGGGGCGAGCCAGGCCTGTGGCTCCCTAAGCCTAAGGGCTGGGGCGCCCCTGGCCTGGGGCTCCCAAAACCTAATGGCGGGGACGGCCCAGGTCTGGGGCTCCCAAAGGCTAAGAGCTGGGTCGCCCCATGCCTGGGGCTCTCAAAAGCTAAGGGCTGGGGCGCCCCAGGCGGGGGCTCCCTAAGCAAAGGGCTGGGGCGCCCCAGGCATGGTGCTCCCAAAGCCTGAGGGCTGGGACCCCCCAGGCTTGTGGCTCCCAAAGCCTAAGAGCTAGGGCGCCCCACGCCTTGGGCTCCCAAAGCATAAGGGCTGGGCGCCCCAGACTGGGCTCCCAAAGGCTAATGGCTTGGGACCCCATGCCTGGGGCTCCCAAAACTTAAGGGCTGGGGCGCCCCAACCCTGCAGCACCCTAAGACTAAGGGCTGGTGCGCCCCAGGCCTGGGGCTCCCAAAACCAAAGGGCTGGGGCGCCCCAGGCCTGGGGCTCCCTACGCCTAAGGGTTGGTTCGCCCAGGCCTTGGCTCCCAAGGCCTAAGGGCTGGGGCGCCCCATGACTGGGACTCCCTAAGATTAAGGGATGGGGCGCCCCATGCCTGGACTACCTAAGCCTGAGGGCTGGGACGGCCCAGGACTGGGGCTCCCACAGGCTAAGGGATGGGGCGCCCCATCCCTTAGGCTCTCAAAGGCTAAGGGCTGGGGTTCCGCAAGCCTGGGGCTCCCTAAGCCTATGTGCTGGGGCGCCCCAGGCCTGGGGCTCCGTAAGCCTAAGGGCTGGGCCGCCCCCGGCCTGGGGCTCCCAAAACCTAAGGGCTAGGGCGCCCCAGGCTTGTGGCTCCCTAAGCATAAGGGCTGGGGCGCCCCAGGCCGGGGGCTCCCAAAGGATAAGGGCTGGGGTGCCCCACCTGGGGCTCCCTAAGACTAAGGTCTGGGGCGCCCCAGGACTGGGGCTCCCAAAACCTAAAGGCTGTGGCGCCCCAGGCCTGCGGCTCCCTAAGCCTAAGGGCTGTGGCACCCCAGCCCTGGGGCTCTCTAAGCCTAAGGGCTAGGGCGCCCCCATTCTGGGACTCCCTAAACCTAAGGGCTGGGGCTCCCCAGGCCTGGGGCTCCCTACGCCTAAGGGCTGTGGCGCCCCAGCCCTGTGCTCCCAAAGCCTAAGAGCTAGGGGGCCCCAGACCTGGGGCTCCCAAAAATTAAGGGCTGGGCGACCCAGGACTGGGGATCCCTAAGGCTAAGGGCTGGGGCACCCAAGGCCTTGGTCTCCCTAAGCCTAAGGGCTGGGTCTTCCCAGGCCTGGGGCTCCCTAAGCCTAAGTGCTGGGGCGCCCCAGGCCAGGGGCTCCCAAAGCCTAAGTGCTGGGGCGCCACAGGCCTGGGGCTTCCAAAGCCTAAGGGCTGGGGCGCCCCAGGCCTGGGGCTACCAAAGCCTTATTGCTGTGGCGCCCCAGGCAAGGGGCTCCCTAAGCCTAAGGGCTATCGCATCCCAGGCCTTGGGCTCCCTAAGTCTTAGGACTGGGGCACCCCAGTCCTGGGGCTCCCTAAGCCTAAGGTCTGGGTCTCCCCAGGCCCGGGGCTCCTTAAGCCTAAGGGCTTAGGCGCCCCAGGCCTGGGGCTCCCTAAGCCTAAGGGCTGGGCGCCCCAGGCCTGGGGCTCCCAAAGCCAAAGGCTGGGGCTTCACAGGCCTGAGGCTCCCTAAGCCTAAGGGTTGGGGCGAGCCAGGCCTGTGGCTCCCTAAGCCTAAGGGCTGGTGCGCCCCTGGCCTGGGACTCCCAAAGACTAATGGCTTGGGACCCCATGCCTGGGGCTCCCAAAACTTAAGGGCTGGGGCGCCCCAACTCTGCGGCACCCTAAAACTAGGGGCTGAGCCGCCCCAGGCCTGGGGCTCCCAAAACCAAAGGGCTGGGGCGCCCCAGGCCTGGGGCTCCCTACGCCTAAGTGTTGGTTCGCCCAGGCCTTGGCTCCCAAAGCCTAAGGGGTGGGGCGCCCCATGCCTGGGGCTCCCTAAGATTAAGGGCTGGGGCGCCCCATGCCTGGGGTTACCTAAGCCTAAGGGCGGGGGAGCCCCAAACCTGGGGCTCCCTAAGCCTAAGGGCTGGGACGGCCCAGGCCTGTGGCTCCCAAAGGCTAAGGGATGGGGCGCCCAATCCCTTAGGCTCTCAAAGGCTAAGGGCTGGGGTTCCCCAAGCCTGGAGCTCCCTAAGCCTATGTGCTGGGGCGCCCCAGGCCTGGGGCTCCCTAAGCATAAGGGCTGGGCCGCCCCAGGCCTGGGGCTCCCAAAACCTAAGGGCTGTGGCGCCCCAGGCTTGTGGCTCCCAAAGCCTAAGAGCTTGGGCGCCCCAGGCCTGGGGCTCCCAAAGCATAAGGGCTGGGCGACCCAGGACTGGGACTCCCTAAGGCTAAGGGCTATGGCACCCAAGGCCTGGGGCTCCCTAAGCCTAAGGGCTGGGTCTTCCCAGGCCTGGGGCTCCCTAAGCGTAAGTGCTGGGGCGCCCCAGGCCAGGGGCTACCTAAGCCTAAAGGCGGGGTCGCCCCAGGCCTGGGGCTCCCAAAACCTAAGGTCTGGGGCACCCCAGGCCTGGGCTCCCTAAGCCTAAGTGCTGGGGCGCCCAAGGCCAGGGGCTACCTAAGCCTAAGGGCTGGGTCGCCCCAGTCTGGGGTTCCCAAAGCCTAAGGGCTGGGGTGCCCCAGGCATGGGGCTCCCAAAGGCTAATGCTGGGGTGCCCCATGCCTGGGGCTCCCAAAAAATAAGGGCTGGGGCGCCCCTGCCCTTAGTCTTAGGGTGCCCCAGGCTAGGGGCTCCCTAAGCCTAAGGGCTTGGGCACCCCAGGCCTAGGTCTCCCTAAGCCTATGAGTTGGGGCGACCCAGGCCTAGAGCTCCCTAAGCCTAAGGGTTGAGGCGACACAGGACAGGGTCTCCCTAAGCCTAAGGGCTGGGGCGCCCAAGGCCTGGGGCTTTTTAGCCTAAGGGCTGGTGCGCCCCAGGCCTGGGGCTTCCAAAGACTAAGGGCTGGGGCGCCCCAGGCTTGGGGCTCCCAAAGCATAAGTGCTGGGGCGCCCCAGGCCTGGGGCTCCCAAAACCAAAGGGCTGGGGCGCCCCAGGCCTGGGGCTCCCTACGCCTAAGTGTTGGTTCGCCCAGGCCTTGGCTCCCAAAGCCTAAGGGCTGGGGCGCCCCATGCCTGGGGCTCCCTAAGATTAAGGGCTGGGGCGCCCCATGCCTGGGGTTACCTAAGCCTAAGGGCGGGGGAGCCCCAAACCTGGGGCTCCCTAAGCCTAAGGGCTGGGACGGCCCAGGCCTGGGGCTCCCAAAGGCTAACGGATGGGGCGCCCAATCCCTTAGGCTCTCAAAGGCTAAGGGCTGGGGTTCCCCAAGCCTGGAGCTCCCTAAGCCTATGTGCTGGGGCGCCCCAGGCCTGGGGCTCCCTAAGCCTAAGGGCTGGGCTGCCCCAGGCCTGGGGCTCCCAAAACCTAAGGGCTGGGGCGCCCCAGGCTTGTGGCTCCCAAAGCCTAAGAGCTTGGGCACCCCAGGCCTGGGGCTCCCAAAGCATAAGGGCTGGGCGACCCAGGACTGGGACTCCCTAAGGCTATGGGCTATGGCACCCAAGGCCTGGGGCTCCCTAAGCCTAAGGGCTGGGTCTTCCCAGGCCTGGGGCTCCCTAAGCGTAAGTGCTGGGGCGCCCCAGGCCAGGGGCTACCTAAGCCTAAAGGCGGGGTCTCCCCAGGCCTGGGGCTCCCAAAACCTAAGGTCTGGTGCGCCCCATGCCTGGGGCTCCCAAAAAATAAGGGCTGGGGCGCCCCTGCCCTTAGTCTTAGGGTGCCCCAGGCTAGGGGCTCCCTAAGCCCAAGGGCTTGGGCACCCCAGGCCTAGGTCTCCCTAAGCCTATGAGATGGGGCGACCCAGGCCTAGAGCTCCCTAAGCCTAAGGGTTGAGGCGACACAGGACAGGGGCTCCCTAAGCCTAAGGGCTGGGGCGCCCAAGGCCTGGGGCTTTTTAGCCTAAGGGCTGGTGCGCCCCAGGCCTGGGGCTTCCAAAACCTAAGGGCTTGGGCGCCCGAGGCCAGAGGCTACCTAAGCCTAAGGGAGGGGTCGCCCCAAACCTGGGGCTCCCTAAGCCTAAGGGCTGGGACGGCCCAGGCCTGGGGCTCCCAAAGGCTAAGGGCTGAGGCGCCCCATGCCTTGGGCTCTCAAAGGCTAAGGGCTGTGGTTCCCCAAGCCTGGGGCTCCGTAAGCCTAAGTGCTGGGGTGCCCAAGGCCTGGGGCTCCCTAAGCCTAAGGGCTGGGGCGCCCCAGGCCTGGGACTCCCTAAGCCTAACGGCTGGGCCGTCCCAGCCCTGGGGCTCCCAAAACTTAAGGGCTGGGGCGCCCCAGGCTTGTGGCACCCAAAGCCTAAGAGCTAGGGGGCCCCAAGCCTGGGGCTCCCAAAGATTAAGGGCTGGGCGACCCAGGACTGGGGCTCCCTAAGGCTAAGGGCTGGGGCACCCAAGGCCTTGGTCTCCCTAAGCCTAAGGGCTGGGTCTTCCCAGGCCTGGGGCTCCCTAAGCCTAAGTGCTGGGGCGCCCCAGGACAGGGGCTCCCAAAGCCTAAGTGCTGGGGCGCCACAGGCCTGGGGCTTCCAAAGCCTAAGGGCTGGGACGCCCCAGGCCTGGGGCTCCCAAAGCCTTATTGCTGTGGCGCCCCAGGCAAGGGGCTCCCTAAGCCTAAGGGCTATTGCACCCCAGGCCTGGGGCTCCCTAAGTCTTAGGACTGGGGCACCCCAGGCCGGGGGCTCCCTAAGCCTAAGGTCTGGGTCTCCCCAGGCCAGGGGCTCCTTAAGCCTAAGGGCTGAGGCGCCCCAGGCCTGGGGCTCCCTAAGCCTAAGGGCTGGGGAGCCCCAGGCCTGGGGCTCCCAAAGCCAAAGGCTGGGGTTTCACAGGCCTGAGGCTCCCTAAGCCTAAGGGCTGGTGCGAGCCAGGCCTGGGGCTCCCAAAGCCTAAGGGCGGGGACGGCCCCGGGCTGGGGCTGCCAAATGCTAAGAGCTGGGGCGCCCCATGCGTGGGGCTCTCAAAAGCTAAGGGCTGGGGCGCCCCAGGTGGGGGCTCCCTAAGCCTAAGGGCTGGGGCGCCCCAGGCCTGGCGCTCCCAAAGCCTGAGGGCTGGGGCCCCCCAGGCTTGTGGCTCCCAAAGCCTAAGATCTAGGGCGCCCCAGGCCTGGGGCTCCCAAAGCATAAGGGCTGGGCGCCCCAGGACTGGGGCTCCCAAAGGCTAATGGCTTGGGACCCCATGCCTGGGGCTCCCAAAACTTAAGGGCTGGGGCACCCCAACCCTGCGGCACCCTAAGAATAAGGGCTGGGGCGCTCCATGCCTGGGGCTCCCTAAGATTAAGGGCTGTGGCGTCCCATGCCTGGGGCTACCTAAGCCTAAGGGCGGGGGAGCCCCAAACCTGGGGCTCCCAAAGCCTAAGGGCTGGGACGGCCCAGGCCTGGGGCTCCCAAAACCTAAGGGCTGGGGCGCCCCAGACTTGTGGCTCCCAAACCTAAGAGCTTGGGCGCCCCAGGCCTGTGGCTCCCAAAACATAAGGGCTGGGCGACCCAGGACTGGGGCTCCCTAAAGCTAAGGGCTGGGGCACCCAAGGCCTGGGGCTCCCTAAGCCTAAGGGCTGGGTCTTCCCAGGCCTGGGGCTCCCTAAGCCTAAGTGCTGGGGCTCCCCAGGCCAGGGGCTACCTAAGCCTAAGGGCGGGGTCGCCCCAGGCGTGGGGCTCCCAAAACCTAAGGTCTGGGGCGCCCCAGGCCTGGGCTCCCTAAGCCTATGTGCTGGGGCGCCCCAGGCTAGGGGCTACCTAAGCATAAGTGCTGGGTCGTCCCAGGTCTGGGGCTCCCAAAACCTAAGGGCTGGGCGACCCAGGACTGGGGCTCCCTAAAGCTAAGGGCTGGGGCACCCAAGGCCTTGGTCTCCCTAAGCCTAAGGGCTGGGTCTTCCCAGGCCTGGGGCTCCCTAAGCCTAAGTGCTGGGGCACCCCAGGCCAGAGGCTCCCAAAGCCTAAGTGCTGGGGCGCCACAGGCCTGGGGCTTCCAAAGCCTAAGGGTTGGGCGCCCCAGGCCTGGGGCTACCAAAGCCTTATTGCTGTGGCGCCCCAGGCAAGGGGCTCCCTAAGCCTAAGGGCTATCGCAACCCAGGCCTGGGGCTCCCTAAGTCTTAGGACTGGGGCACCCCAGGCCTCGGGCTCCCTAAGCCTAAGGGCTGGGCGCCCCAGGCCTGGGGCTCCCAAAGCCAAAGGCTGGGGCTTCACAGGCCTGATGCTCCTTAAGCCCAAGGGCTGGGGCAAGCCAGGCCTGTGTCTCCCTAAGCCTAAGGCCTGCGGCACAGCAGGCCTAGGCCTCCCAAATCCTAAGGGCTGGGGCGCCCCTGGCCTGGGGCTCCCAAAGCCTAAGGGCGGGGACGGCCCAGATCTGGGGCTCCCAAAGGCTAAGGGCTGGGGCGCCCCATGCCTGGGGCTCTCAAAAGCTAAGGGTTGGGGCGCCCCAGGCCTGGGGCTCCCTAAGCCTAAGGGCTGGGGCGCCCTAGGCCTGGCGCTCCCAAAGCCTGAGGGCTGGGGCCCCCCCAGGCTTGTGGCTCCCAAAGCCTAAGGGCTGGGGTGCCCCAGGCTAGGGGCTCCCTGAGCCTAAGAGCTGGGGCGCCCCAGGCTTGGGTCTCCCTAAGCCTATGAGTTGGGGCGACCCAGGGCAGAGGCTCCCTAAGCCTAAGGGCTGCGGCGTCCAAGGCCTGGGGCTTTTAAGCCTAAGGGCTGGGGCGCTCCAGGCTAGTGGCTCCCTAAGTGTAAGGGATGGGGGTCACCTGGCCTGGGGCCCCCTAAGCCTAAATGCTGGAGCGGCTCAGGACTGGGGCACCCAAAGCCTAAGTGCGGGGGCGCCCCAGGCCTGGGGCTCCCAAAGACTAAGGGCTGGGGCTCCCCAGGCCTGGGGCTCCCTAAGCATAAGGGCTGGGGAGCCCCAGGGCTGGGGCTCCCAAAACCTAAAGGCTGGCGCCCCAGGCCTGCGGCTCCCTAAGCCTAAGGGCTGTGGCACCCCAGCCCTGGGGCTCTCTAAGCCTAAGGGCTAGGGCGCCCCCATTCTGGGGCTCCCTAAACCTAAGGGCTGGGGCTCCCCAGGCCTGGGGCTCCCTACGCCTAAGGGCTGTGGTGCCCCAGCCCTGGGCTCCCAAAGCCTAAGGGCTGGGGCGCCCCAACCTTGGGGCTCCATAAGACTAAGGGCTGGCGCGCCCCAGGCCTGGGGCGCCCAAGCCTAAGGGCAGGTGCCCCCCAGGTAGGGGCTCCCTAAGCCTAAGGGATGGGTCTTCCAAGGCCTGGGGCTCCCTACGCCTAAGGGTTGGTTCGCCCAGGCCTCGGTTCCCAAAGCCTAAGGGCTGGTGCGCCCCAGGCCTGGGGCTCCCTAAGCCTAAGGGCTGGGTCTTCCAAGGCCTGGGGCTCCCTACGCCTAAGGGTTGGTTCGACCAGGCCTTGGCTCCCAAAACCTAAGGGCTGGGGCGCCCCAGGCCTGGGGCTCCCTAAGATTAAGGGCTGGCGCGCCACAGGCCTGGGGCTCCCTAACTCTAAGGGCTGGGGCGCTCCAGGCTTGGGGCGCCCTAAACCTAAGGGCTGGGGCGACCCAGGCCTGGGGATCCCTAAGCGTAAGTGCTTGGGCGCCCGTGGCCAGGGGCTACCTAAGCCTAAGGGAGGGGGTGCCCCAAACCTGGGGCTCCCTAAGCCTACGGGCTGGGACGGCCCAGGCCTGGGGCTCCCAAAGGCTAAGGGCTGGGGCGCCCCATGCCTTGGGCTCTCAAAGGCTAGGGGCTGTGGTTCCCCAAGCCTGGGGCTCCCTAAGCCTAAGTGCTGGGGTGCCCAAGGCCTGGGGCTCCCTAAGCCTAAGGGCTGGGGCGCCCCAGGCCTGGGACTCCCTAAGCCTAACGGCTGGGCCGAGCCAGCCCTGGGGCTCCCAAAACCTAAAGGCTGGGGTGCCCAGGCTTGTGGCTCCCAAAGTCTAAGAACTAGGGGGCCCCAGGCCTGGGGCTCCCAAAGATTAAGGGCTGGGCAACCCAGGACTGGGGCTCACTAAGGTTAAGAGCTGGCGCACCCAAGGCCTTGGTCTCCCTAAGCCTAAGGGCTGGGTCTTCCCATGCCTGGGGCTCCCTAAGTCTAAGTGCTGGGGTGCCCCAGTCCAGGGGCTCCCAAAGCCTAAGTGCTGGGGCGTCACAGGCCTGGGGCTTCCAAAGCCTAAGGGCTGGGGCGCCCCAGGCCTGGGGCTCCCAAAGCCTTATTGCTGGGGCGCCCCAGGCAAGGGGCTCCCTAAGCCTAAGGGCTATCGCACCCCAGGCCTGGGGCTCCCTAATTCTTAGGACTGTGGCACCCCAGGCATGGGGCTCCCTAAGCCTAAGGTCTGGGTCTCCCCAGGCCAGGGGCTCCGTAAGCTTAAGGGCTGAGGCACCCCAGGCCTGGGGCTCCCTAAGCCTAAGGGCTGGGCGCCCCAGGCCTGGGGCTCCCAAAGCCAAAGGCTGGGGCTTCACAGGCCTGAGGCTCCCTAAGCCTAAGGGCTGGGGCGAGCCAGGCCTGTGGCTCCCTAAGCCTAAGGGCTGGGGCGCCCCTGGCCTGGGGCTCCCAAAACCTAATGGCGCGGACGGCCCAGGTCTGGGGCTCCCAAAGGCTAAGAGCTGGGTCGCCCCATGCCTGGGGCTCTCAAAAGCTAAGGGCTGGGGCGCCCCAGGCGGGGGCTCCCTAAGCAAAGGGCTGGGGCGCCCCAGGCCTGGGGCTCCAAAAGCCTGAGGGCTGGGGCCCCCCAGGCTTGTGGCTCCCAAAGCCTAAGAGCTAGGGCGCCCCAGGCCTTGGGCTCCCAAAGCATAAGGGCTGGGCGCCCCAGACTGGGCTCCCAAAGGCTAATGGCTTGGGACCCCATGCCTGGGGCTCCCAAAACTTAAGGGCTGGGGCGCCCCATCCCTGCAGCACCCTAAGACTAAGGGCTGGGGCGCCCCAGGCCTGGGGCTCCCACAGGCTAAGGGATGGGGCGCCCCATCCCTTAGGCTCTCTAAGGCTAAGGGCTGGGATTCCGCAAGCCTGGGGCTCCCTAAGCCTATGTGCTGGGGCGCCCCAGGCCTGGGGCTCCGTAAGCCTAAGGGCTGGGCCGCCCCCGGCCTGGGGCTCCCAAAACCTAAGGGCTGGGGCGCCCCAGGCTTGTGGCTCCCAAAGCCTAAGAGCTTGGGCGCCCCAGGCCTGGGGCTCCCAAAGCATAAGGGCTGGGCGACCCAGGACTGGGGCTTCCAAAGGCTAATGCTGGGGTGCCCCATGCCTGGGGCTCCCAAAAAAATAAGGGCTGGGGCGCCCCTGCTCTTAGTCTTAGGGTGCCCCAGGCTAGGGGCTCCCTAAGTCTAAGGGCTGGGGCACCCCAGGCCTAGGTCTCCCTAAGCCTATGAGTTGGGGCGACCCAGGCCAGGGGCTCCCTAAGCCTTAGGGCTGCGGCGCCCAAGGCCTGGGGCTTTTAAGCCTAAGGGCTGGGGCGCTCCAGGCCAGTGGCTCCCTAAGTGTAAGGGATGGGTGTCACCTGGCCTGGGGCTCCCTAAGCCTAATGGCTGGAGCGGCTCAGGACTGGGGCACCCAAAGCCTAAGTACAGGGGCGCCCTATGCCTGGGGCTCCAAAAGCCTAAGGGCTTGGGCGCCCCAAACCTGGGGCTCCCTAAGCATAAGGGCTTGGGCGCCCCAGGCCGGGGGCTCCCAAAGGATAAGGGCTGGGGTGCCCCACCTGGGGCTCCCTAAGACTAAGGTCTGGGGCGCCCCAGGACTGGGGCTCCCAAAACCTAAAGGCTGTGGCGCCCCAGGCCTGCGGCTCCCTAAGCCTAAGGGCTGTGGCACCCCAGCCCTGGGGCTCTCTAAGCCTAAGGGCTAGGGCGCCCACATTCTGGGACTCCCTAAACCTAAGGGCTGGGGCTCCCCAGGCCTGGGGCTCCCTACGCCTAAGGGCTGTGGCGCCCCAGCCCTGTGCTCCCAAAGCCTAAGAGCTGGGGCGCCCCAACCTTGGGGCTCCATAAGACTAAGGGCTGGCGCGCCCCAGGCCTGGGGCGCCCAAGGCTAAGGGCAGGTGCCCCCCAGGTAAGGGCTCCCTAAGCCTAAGGGATGGGTCTTCCAAGGCCTGGGGCTCCCTACGCCTAAGGGTTGGTTCGCCCAGGCCTCGGTACCCAAAGCCTAAGGGCTGGGGCGCCCCAGGCCTGGGACTCCCTAAGCCTAACGGCTGGGCCGCCCCAGCCCTGGGGCTCCCAAAACCTAAAGGTTGGGGCGCCTCAGGCTTGTGGCTCCCAAAGCCTAAGAGCTAGGGGGCACCAGACCTGGGGCTCCCAAAAATTAAGGGCTGGGCGACCCAGGACTGGGGCTCCCTAAGGCTAAGGGCTGGGGCACCCAAGGCCTTGGTCTCCCTAAGCCTAAGGGCTGGGTCTTCCCAGGCCTGGGGCTCCCTAAGCCTAAGTGCTGGGGCGCCCCAGGCCAGGGGCTCCCAAAGCCTAAGTGCTGGGGCGCCACAGGCCTGGGGCTTCCAAAGCCTAAGGGCTGGGGCGCCCCAGGCCTGGGGCTACCAAAGCCTTATTGCTGTGGCGCCCCAGGCAAGGGGCTCCCTAAGCCTAAGGGCTATCGCACCCCAGGCCTGGGGCTCCCTAAGTCTTAGGACTGGGGCACCCCAGGCCTGGGGCTCCCTAAGCCTAAGGTCTGGGTCTCTCCAGGCCCGGGGCTCCTTAAGCCTAAGGGCTTAGGCGCCCCAGGCCTGGGGCTCCCTAAGCCTAAGGGCTGGGCGCCCCAGGCCTGGGGCTCCCAAAGCCAAAGGCTGGGGCTTCACAGGCCTGAGGCTCCCTAAGCCTAAGGGTTGGGGCGAGCCAGGCCTGTGGTTCCCTAAGCCTAAGGGCTGGGGCGCCCCTGGCCTGGGACTCCCAAAGACTAATGGCTTGGGACCCCATGCCTGGGGCTCCCAAAACTTAAGGGCTGGGGCGCCCCAACCCTGCGGCACCCTAAAACTAGGGGCTGGGGCGCCCCAGGCCTGGGGCTCCCAAAACCAAAGGGCTGGGGCGCCCCAGGCCTGGGGCTCCCTACGCCTAAGTGTTGGTTCGCCCAGGCCTTGGCTCCCAAAGCCTAACGGCTGGGGCGCCCCATGCCGGGGGCTCCCTAAGATTAAGGGCTGGGGCGCCCCATGCCTGGGGTTACCTAAGCCTAAGGGCGGGGGAGCCCCAAACCTGGGGCTCCCTAAGCCTAAGGGCTGGGACGGCCCAGGCCTGGGGCTCCCAAAGGCTAAGGGATGGGGCGCCCAATCCCTTAGGCTCTCAAAGGCTAAGGGCTGGGGTTCCCCAAGCCTGGAGCTCCGTAAGCCTATGTGCTGGGGCGCCCCAGGCCTGGGGCTCCCTAAGCCTAAGGGCTGGGCCGCCCCAGGCCTGGGGCTCCCAAAACCTAAGGGCTAGGGCGCCCCAGGCTTGTGGCTCCCAAAGCCTAAGAGCTTGGGCGCCCCAGGCCTGGGGCTCCCAAAGCATAAGGGCTGGGCGACCCAGGACTGGGACTCCCTAAGGCTAAGGGCTATGGCACCCAAGGCCTGGGGCTCCCTAAGCCTAAGGGCTGGGTCTTCCCAGGCCTGGGGCTCCCTAAGCGTAAGTGCTGGGGCGCCCCAGGCCAGGGGCTACCTAAGCCTAAAGGCGGGGTCGCCGCAGGCCTGGGGCTCCCAAAATCTAAGGTCTGGGGCGCCCCAGGCCTGGGCTCCCTAAGCCTAAGTGCTGGGGCGCCCAAGGCCAGAGGCTACCTAAGCCTAAGGGCTGGGTCGCCCCAGGTCTGGGGCTCCCAAAGCCTAAGGGCTGGGGTGCCCCAGGCATGGGGCTCCCAAAGGCTAATGCTGGGGTGCCCCATGCCTGGGGCTCCCAAAAAATAAGGGCTGGGGCGCCCATGCCCTTAGTCTTAGGGTGCCCCAGGCTAGGGGCTCCCTAAGCCTAAGGGCTTGGGCACCCCAGGCCTAGGTCTCCCTAAGCCTATGAGTTGGGCGCCCCAGGCCTAGAGCTCCCTAAGCCTAAGGGTTGAGGCGACACAGGACAGGGGCTCCCTAAGCCTAAGGGCTGGGGCGCCCATGGCCTGGGGCTTTTTAGCCTAAGGGCTGGTGCGCCCCAGGCCTGGGGCTTCCAAAGACTAAGGGCTGGGGCGCCCCAGGCTTGGGGCTCCCAAAGCATAAGTGCTGGGGCGCCACACGCCTGGGGCTTCCAAAGCCTAAGGGCTGGGGCGCCCCAGGCCTGGGGCTCCTAAAGCCTTATTGCTGGGGCGCCCCAGGCCAGGGACTCCCTAAGCCTAAGGGCTATCGCACCCCAGGCCTGTGGCTCGCTAAATCTTAGGACTGGGGCACCCCAGGCCAGGGGCTCCTTCAGCGTAAGGGCTGAGGCGCCCCAGGCCTGGGGCTCCCTAAACCTAAGGGCTGGGCTGCCCCAGGCCTGGGGCTCCCAAAGCCAAAGGCTGGGGCTTCATAGGCCTGAGGCTCCCTAAGCCTAAGGGCTGGGGCGAGCCAGGCCTGTGTCTCCCTAAGCCTAAGGCCTGCGGCCCAGCAGGCCTAGGCCTCCCAAATCCTAAGGGCTGGGGCGCCCCTGGCCTGGAGCTCCCAAAGCCTAAGGGCGGAGACGGCCCAGGTCTGGGGCTCCCAAAGGCTAAGGGCTGGGGCGCCCCATGACTGGGGCTCTCAAAAGCTAAGGGCTGGGGCGCTGCAGGCCTGGGGCTCCCTAAGCCTAAGGGCTGGGGCGCCCCAGGCCTGGCGCTCCCAAAGCCTGAGGGCTGGGCCCCCCCCAGGCTTGTGGCTCCCAAAGCCTAAGAGCTAGGGCGCCCCAGGCCTGGGGCTCCCAAAGCATAAGGGCTGGGCGCCCCAGGACTGGGGCTCCCAAAGACTAATAGCTTGGGTCCCCATGCCTGGGGCTCCCAAAGCTTAAGGGCTGGGGCGCCCCAACCCTGCGGCACCCTAAGACTAAGGGCTGGGGCGCCCCAGGCCTGGGGCTCCCAAAGCCTAAGGGCTGGGGCGCCCCAGGCTAGGGGCTCCCTGAGCCTAAGAGCTGGGGCGCCCCAGGCTTGGTTCTCCCTAAGCCTATGAGTTGGGGCGACCCAGGCCAGGGGCTCCCTAAGCCTAAGGGCTGGGGCGCCCAAGGCCTGGGGCTTTTAAGCCTAAGGGCTGGGGCGCTCCAGGCCAGTGGCTCCCTAAGTGTAAGGGATGGGGGTCACCTGGCCTGGGGCTCCCTAAGCCTAAAGGCTGGAGCGGCTCAGGACTGGGGCACCCAAAGCCTAAGTGTGGGGGCGCCCCAGGCCTGGGGCTCCAAAAGCCTAAGGGCTGGGGCGCCCCAGGCCTGGAGCTCCCTAAGCATAAGGGCTGGGGCGCCCCAGGCCGGGGGCTCCCAAAGGATAAGGACTGGGGTGCCCCACCTGGGGCTCCCTAAGACTAAGGTCTGGGGCGCCCCAGGACTGGGGCTCCCAAAACCTAAAGGATGTGGCACCGCAGGCATGCGGCTCCCTAAGCCTAAGGGCTGTGGCACCCCAGCCCTGGGGCTCTCTAAGCCTAAGGGCTAGGGCGCCCCCATTCTGGGGCTCCCTAAACCTAAGGGCTGGGGCTCCCCAGGCCTGGGGCTCCCTATGCCTAAGGGCTGTGGCGCCCCACCCTGGGCTTCCAAAGCCTAAGGGCTGGGGCGCCCCAACCTTGGGGCTCCATAAGACTAAGGGCTGGCGCGCCCCAGGCCTTGGGCGCCCAAGCCTAAGGGCAGGTGCCCCCCAGGTAGGGGCTCCCTAAGCCTAAGGGATGGGTCTTCCAAGGCCTGGGGCTCCCTATGCCTAAGGGTTGGTTCGCCCAGGCCTCGGTTCCCAAAGCCTAAGATCTGGGGCGTCCCAGGCCTGGGGCTCCCTAAGCCTAAGGGCTGGGGCTTCCAAGGCCTGGGGCTCCCTACGCCTAAGGGTTGGTTCGACCAGGCCTTGGCTCCCAAAACCTAAGGGCTGGGGCGCCCCAGGCCAGGGACTCCCTAACATTAAGGGCTGGCGCGCCCCAGGCCTGGGGCTCCCTAAGTCTAAGGGCTGGGGCGCTCCAGGCTTGGGCCGCCCTAAGCTTAAGGGCTGGGGTGACCCAGGCCTGGGGCTCCCAAAACCTAAGGGCTTGGGCGCCCGAGGCCAGGGGCTACCTAAGCCTAAGGGAGGGGTCGCCCCAAACCTGGGGCCCCCTAAGCCTAAGGGCTGGGACGGCCCAGGCCTGGGGCTCCCAAAGGCTAAGGGCTGGGGCGCCCCATGCCTTGGGCTCTCAAAGGCTAAGGGCTGTGGTTCCCCAAGCCTGGGGCTCCGTAAGCCTAAGTGCTGGGGTGCCCAAGGCCAGGGGCTCCCTAAGCCTAAGGGCTGGGGCGCCCCAGGCCTGGGACTCCCTAAGCCTAACGGCTGGGCAGTCCCAGCCCTGGGGCTCCCAAAACCTAAGGTCTGGGGCGCCCCAAGCTTGTGGCACCCAAAGCCTAAGAGCTAGGGGGCCCCAAGCATGGGGCTCCCAAAGATTAAGGGCTGGGCGACCCAGGACTGGGGCTCCCTAAGGCTAAGGGCTGGGGCACCCAAGGCCTTGGTCTCCCTAAACCTAAGGGCTGGGTCTTCCCAGGCCTGGGGCTCCCTAAGCCTAACTGCTGGGGCGCCCCAGGACAGGGGCTCCCAAAGCCTAAGTGCTGGGGCGCCACAGGCCTGGGTCTTCCAAAGCCTAAGGGCTGGGACGCCCCAGGCCTGGGGCTCCCAAAACCTTATTGCTGGGGCGCCCCAGGCAAGGGGCTCCCTAAGCCTAAGGGCTATTGCACCCCAGGCCTGGGGCTCCCTAAGTCTTAGGACTGGGGCACCCCAGGCCGGGGGCTCCCTAAGCCTAAGGTCTGGGTCTCCCCAGGCCAGGGGCTCCTTAAGCCTAAGGGCTGAGGCGCCCCAGGCCTGGGGCTCCCTAAGCCTTAGGGCTGGTGCGAGCCAGGCCTGGGGCTCCCAAAGCCTAAGGGCGGGGACGGCCCCGGGCTGGGGCTCCCAAATGCTAAGAGCTGGGGCGCCCCATGCCTGGGGCTCTCAAAAGCTAAGGGCTGGGGCGCCCCAGGCGGGGGCTCCCTAAGCCTAAGGGCTGGGGCGCCCCAGGCCTGGCGCTCCCAAAGCCTGAGGGCTGGCGCCCCCCAGGCTTGTGGCTCCCAAAGCCTAAGATCTAGGGCGCCCCAGGCCTGGGGCTCCCAAAGCATAAGGGCTGGGCGCCCCAGGACTGGGGCTCCCAAAGGCTAATAGCTTGGTACCCCATGCCTGGGGCTCCCAAAACTTAAGGGCTGGGGCACCCCAACCCTGCGGCACCCTAAGAATAAGGGCTGGGGCGCCCCATGCCTGGGGCTCCCTAAGATTAAGGGCTGTGGCGTCCCATGCCTGGGGCTACCTAAGCCTAAGGGCGGGGGAGCCCAAAACCTGGGGCTCCCAAAGCTTAAGGGCTGGGACGGCCCAGGCCTGGGCCTCCCAAAGGCTAAGGGATGGGGCGCCCCATCCCTTAGGCTCTCAATTCTAAGGGCTGGGGTTCCCCAAGCCTGGGGATCCCTAAGCCTATGTAGTGGGGCGCCCCAGGCCTGTGGCTCCCTAAGCCTACGGGCTGGGCCTCCCCAGGCCTGGGGCTCCCAAAACCTAAGGGCTGGGGCGCCCCAGACTTGTGGCTCCCAAACCTAAGAGCTTGGGCGCCCCAGGCCTGGGGCTCCCAAAGCATAAGGGCTGGGCGACCCAGGACTGGGGCTCCCTAAAGCTAAGGGCTGGGGCACCCAAGGCCTGGGGCTCCCTAAGCCTAAGGGCTGGGTCTTCCCAGGCCTGGGGCTCCCTAAGCCTAAGTGCTGGGGCTCCCCAGGCCAGGGGCTACCTAAGCCTAAGGGCGGGGTCGCCCCAGGCGTGGGGCTCCCAAAACCTAAGGTCTGGGGCGCTCCAGGCCTGGGCTCCCTAAGCCTATGGGCTGGGGCGCCCCAGGCCAGGGGCTACCTAAGCATAAGTGCTGGGTCGTCCCAGGTCTGGGGCTCCCAAAGCCTAAGGGCTGGGGCGACCCAGACTTGTGGCTCCCAAAACCTAAGAGCTTGGGCGCCCCAGGCCTGGGGCTCCCAAAGCATAAGGGCTGGGCGACCCAGGACTGGGGCTCCCTAAAGCTAAGGGCTGGGGCACCCAAGGCCTGGGGCTCCCTAAGCCTAAGGGCTGGGTCTTCCCAGGGCTGGGGCTCCCTAAGCCTAAGTGCTGGGGCGCCCCAGGCCAGGGGCTACCTAAGCCTAAGGGCGGGGTCGCCCCAGGCGTGGGGCTCCCAAAACCTAAGGTCTGGGGCGCCCCAGGCCTGGGCTCCCTAAGCCTATGTGCTGGGGCGCCCCAGGCCAGGGGCTACCTAAGCCTAAGGGCTGGGTCGTCCCAGGTCTGGGACTCCCAAAGCCTAAGGGCTGGGGCGCCCCTGGCATGGGGCTCCCAAAAGCTAATGCTGCGGTGCCCCATGCCTGGGTCTCCCAAAACATAAGGGCTGGGGCGCCCCTGCCCTTAGTCTTAGGGTGCCCTTAGGGGCTCCCTAAGCCTAAGGGCTGGGGCGACCCAGGCCTAGGTCTCCCTAAACCTATGAGTTGGGGCGACCCAGGCCTGGAGCTCCCTAAGCCTTAGGGTTGAGGCGACACAGGACAGGGGCTCCCTAAGCCTAAGGGCTGGAGCGGCTCAGGACTGGGGCACCCAAAGCCTAAGTGCGGGGGCGCCCCAGGCCTGGGGCTCCAAAAGCCTAAGGGCTGGGGCGCCCCAGGCCTGGAGCTCCCTAAGCATAAGGGCTGGGGCGCCCCAGGCCGGGGGCTCCCAAAGGATAAGGACTGGGGTGCCCCACCTGGGGCTCCCTAAGACTAAGGTCTGGGGCGCCCCAGGACTGGGGCTCCCAAAACCTAAAGGATGTGGCGCCCCAGGCATGCGGCTCCCTAAGCCTAAGGGCTGTGGCACCCCAGCCCTGGGGCTCTCTAAGCCTAAGGGCTAGGGCGCCCCCATTCTGGGGCTCCCTAAACCTAAGGGCTGGGGCTCCCCAGGCCTGGGGCTCCCTATGCCTAAGGGCTGTGGCGCCCCACCCTGGGCTTCCAAAGCCTAAGGGCTGGGGCGCCCCAACCTTGGGGCTCCATAAGACTAAGGGCTGGCGCGCCCCAGGCCTTGGGCGCCCAAGCCTAAGGGCAGGTGCCCCCCAGGTAGGGGCTCCCTAAGCCTAAGGGATGGGTCTTCCAAGGCCTGGGGCTCCCTATGCCTAAGGGTTGGTTCGCCCAGGCCTCGGTTCCCAAAGCCTAAGATCTGGGGCGTCCCAGGCCTGGGGCTCCCTAAGCCTAAGGGCTGGGGCTTCCAAGGCCTGGGGCTCCCTACGCCTAAGGGTTGGTTCGACCAGGCCTTGGCTCCCAAAACCTAAGGGCTGGGGCGCCCCAGGCCAGGGACTCCCTAACATTAAGGGCTGGCGCGCCCCAGGCCTGGGGCTCCCTAAGTCTAAGGGCTGGGGCGCTCCAGGCTTGGGCCGCCCTAAGCCTAAGGGCTGGGGTGACCCAGGCCTGGGGCTCCCAAAACCTAAGGGCTTGGGCGCCCGAGGCCAGGGGCTACCTAAGCCTAAGGGAGGGGTCGCCCCAAACCTGGGGCCCCCTAAGCCTAAGGGCTGGGACGGCCCAGGCCTGGGGCTCCCAAAGGCTAAGGGCTGGGGCGCCCCATGCCTTGGGCTCTCAAAGGCTAAGGGCTGTGGTTCCCCAAGCCTGGGGCTCCGTAAGCCTAAGTGCTGGGGTGCCCAAGGCCAGGGGCTCCCTAAGCCTAAGGGCTGGGGCGCCCCAGGCCTGGGACTCCCTAAGCCTAACGGCTGGGCAGTCCCAGCCCTGGGGCTCCCAAAACCTAAGGTCTGGGGCGCCCCAAGCTTGTGGCACCCAAAGCCTAAGAGCTAGGGGGCCCCAAGCATGGGGCTCCCAAAGATTAAGGGCTGGGCGACCCAGGACTGGGGCTCCCTAAGGCTAAGGGCTGGGGCACCCAAGGCCTTGGTCTCCCTAAGCCTAAGGGCTGGGTCTTCCCAGGCCTGGGGCTCCCTAAGCCTAACTGCTGGGGCGCCCCAGGACAGGGGCTCCCAAAGCCTAAGTGCTGGGGCGCCACAGGCCTGGGTCTTCCAAAGCCTAAGGGCTGGGACGCCCCAGGCCTGGGGCTCCCAAAACCTTATTGCTGGGGCGCCCCAGGCAAGGGGCTCCCTAAGCCTAAGGGCTATTGCACCCCAGGCCTGGGGCTCCCTAAGTCTTAGGACTGGGGCACCCCAGGCCGGGGGCTCCCTAAGCCTAAGGTCTGGGTCTCCCCAGGCCAGGGGCTCCTTAAGCCTAAGGGCTGAGGCGCCCCAGGCCTGGGGCTCCCTAAGCCTTAGGGCTGGTGCGAGCCAGGCCTGGGGCTCCCAAAGCCTAAGGGCGGGGACGGCCCCGGGCTGGGGCTCCCAAATGCTAAGAGCTGGGGCGCCCCATGCCTGGGGCTCTCAAAAGCTAAGGGCTGGGGCGCCCCAGGCGGGGGCTCCCTAAGCCTAAGGGCTGGGGCGCCCCAGGCCTGGCGCTCCCAAAGCCTGAGGGCTGGCGCCCCCCAGGCTTGTGGCTCCCAAAGCCTAAGATCTAGGGCGCCCCAGGCCTGGGGCTCCCAAAGCATAAGGGCTGGGCGCCCCAGGACTGGGGCTCCCAAAGGCTAATAGCTTGGTACCCCATGCCTGGGGCTCCCAAAACTTAAGGGCTGGGGCACCCCAACCCTGCGGCACCCTAAGAATAAGGGCTGGGGCGCCCCATGCCTGGGGCTCCCTAAGATTAAGGGCTGTGGCGTCCCATGCCTGGGGCTACCTAAGCCTAAGGGCGGGGGAGCCCAAAACCTGGGGCTCCCAAAGCTTAAGGGCTGGGACGGCCCAGGCCTGGGCCTCCCAAAGGCTAAGGGATGGGGCGCCCCATCCCTTAGGCTCTCAATTCTAAGGGCTGGGGTTCCCCAAGCCTGGGGATCCCTAAGCCTATGTAGTGGGGCGCCCCAGGCCTGTGGCTCCCTAAGCCTACGGGCTGGGCCTCCCCAGGCCTGGGGCTCCCAAAACCTAAGGGCTGGGGCGCCCCAGACTTGTGGCTCCCAAACCTAAGAGCTTGGGCGCCCCAGGCCTGGGGCTCCCAAAGCATAAGGGCTGGGCGACCCAGGACTGGGGCTCCCTAAAGCTAAGGGCTGGGGCACCCAAGGCCTGGGGCTCCCTAAGCCTAAGGGCTGGGTCTTCCCAGGCCTGGGGCTCCCTAAGCCTAAGTGCTGGGGCTCCCCAGGCCAGGGGCTACCTAAGCCTAAGGGCGGGGTCGCCCCAGGCGTGGGGCTCCCAAAACCTAAGGTCTGGGGCGCTCCAGGCCTGGGCTCCCTAAGCCTATGGGCTGGGGCGCCCCAGGCCAGGGGCTACCTAAGCATAAGTGCTGGGTCGTCCCAGGTCTGGGGCTCCCAAAGCCTAAGGGCTGGGGCGACCCAGACTTGTGGCTCCCAAAACCTAAGAGCTTGGGCGACCCAGGCCTGGGGCTCCCAAAGCATAAGGGTTGGGCGACCCAGGACTGGGGCTCCCTAAAGCTAAGGGCTGGGGCACCCAAGGCCTGGGGCTCCCTAAGCCTAAGGGCTGGGTCTTCCCAGGGCTGGGGCTCCCTAAGCCTAAGTGCTGGGGCGCCCCAGGCCAGGGGCTACCTAAGCCTAAGGGCGGGGTCGCCCCAGGCGTGGGGCTCCCAAAACCTAAGGTCTGGGGCGCCCCAGGCCTGGGCTCCCTAAGCCTATGTGCTGGGGCGCCCCAGGCCAGGGGCTACCTAAGCCTAAGGGCTGGGTCGTCCCAGGTCTGGGACTCCCAAAGCCTAAGGGCTGGGGCGCCCCTGGCATGGGGCTCCCAAAAGCTAATGCTGGGGTGCCCCATGCCTGGGTCTCCCAAAACATAAGGGCTGGGGCGCCCCTGCCCTTAGTCTTAGGGTGCCCTTAGGGGCTCCCTAAGCCTAAGGGCTGGGGCGACCCAGGCCTAGGTCTCCCTAAACCTATGAGTTGGGGCGACCCAGGCCTGGAGCTCCCTAAGCCTTAGGGTTGAGGCGACACAGGACAGGGGCTCCCTAAGCCTAAGGGCTGGGGCGCCCAAGGCCTGGGGCTTCCAAAGCCTAAGGGCTGGGGCGCCCCAGGCCTGGGGCTCCCAAAGCATAAGTGCTGGGGCACCACAGGCCTGGGGCTTCCAAAGCCTAAGGGCTGGGGCGACCCAGACTTGTGGCTCCCAAAACCTAAGAGCTTGGGCGCCCCAGGCCTGGGGCTCCCAAAGCATAAGGGCTGGGCGACCCAGGACTGGGGCTCCCTAAAGCTAAGGGCTGGGGCACCCAAGGCCTGGGGCTCCCTAAGCCTAAGGGCTGGGTCTTCCCAGGCTTGGGGCTCCCTAAGCCTAAGTGCTGGGGCGCCCCAGGCCAGGGGCTACCTAAGCCTAAGGGCGGGGTCGCCCCAGGCGTGGGGCTCCCAAAACCTAAGGTCTGGGGCGCCCCAGGCCTGGGCTCCCTAAGCCTATGTGCTGGGGCGCCCCAGGCCAGGGGCTACCTAAGCCTAAGGGCTGGGTCGTCCCAGGTCTGGGGCTCCCAAAGCCTAAGGGCTGGGGCGCCCCTGGCATGGGGCTCCCAAAGGCTAATGCTGGGGTGCCCCATGCCTGGGGCTCCAAAAACATAAGGGCTGGGGCGCCCCTGCCCTTAGTCTTAGGGTGCCCTTAGGGGCTCCCTAAGCCTAAGGGCTGGGGCGACCCAGGCCTAGGTCTCCCTAAGCCTATGAGTTGGGGCGACCCAGGCCTGGAGCTCCCTAAGCCTAAGGGTTGAGGCTACACAGGACAGGGGCTCCCTAAGCCTAAGGGCTGCGGCCCCCAAGGCCTGGGGCTTATAAGCCTAAGGGCTGGGGCGCCCCAGGCCTGGGGCTTCCAAAGCCTAAGGGCTGGGGCGCCCCAGGCCTGGGGCTCCCAAAGCATAAGTGCTGGGGCACCACAGGCCTGGGGCTTCCAAAGCCTAAGGGCTGGGGCGCCCCAGGCCTGGGGCTCCCAAAGCCTTATTGCTGGGGCGCCCCAGGCCAGGGACTCCCTAAGCCTAAGGGCTATCGCACCCCAAGCCTGGGGCTCGCTAAGTCTTAGGAGTGGGGCACCCCAGGCCAGGGGCTCCTTAAGCCTAAGGGCTGAGGCGCCCCAGGCCTTGGGCTCCCTAACCTAAGGGCTGGGCTGCCCAAGGCCTGGGGCTCCCAAAGCCAAAGGCTGGGGCTTCACAGGCCTTAGGCTCCCTAAGCCTAAGGCCTGCGGCACAGCAGGCCTAGGCCTCCCAAATCCTAAGGGCTAGGGCGCCCTGGCCTGGGGCTCCCAAAGCCTAAGGGCGGGGACGGCCCAGGTCTGGGGCTCCCAAAGGCTAAGAGCTAGGGCGCCCCAGACCTGGGGCTCCCAAAGCATAAGGGCTGGGCGCCCCAGGACTGGGGCTCCCAAAGGCTAATGGCTTGGGTCCCCATGCCTGGGGCTACCAAAGCTAAAGGGCTGGGGCGCCCCAACCCTGCGGCACCCTAAGACTAAGGGCTGGGGCGCCCCAGGCTAGGGGCTCCCAAATCCTAAGGTCTGGGGTGCCCCAGGCTAGGGGCTCCCTGAGCCTAAGAGCTGGGGCGCCCCAGGCTTGGGTCTCCCTAAGCCTATGAGTTGGGGTGACACAGGCCAGGGGCTCCCTAAGCCTAAGGGCTGCGGCGCCCAAGGCCTGGGGCTTTTAATCCTAAGGGCTGGGGCGCTCCAGGCCAGTGGCTCCCTAAGTGTAAGGGATGGGGGTCACCTGGCCTGGGGCTCCCTAAGCCTAAAGGCTGGGCTGCCCAAGGCCTGGGGCTCCCAAAGCCAAAGGCTGGGGCTTCACAGTCCTGAGGCTCCCTAAGCCTAAGGGCTGGGACGAGCCAGGCCTGGGGCTCCCTAAGCCTAAGGGCTGGGGCGCATCAGGCCTAGGGCTCCCAAATCCTAAGGGCTGCGGCGCCCCTGGCCTGGGGCTCCCAAAGCCTAAGGGCGGGGATGGCCCAGGTCTGGGGCTCCCAAAAGCTAAGGGCTGGGGCGCCCCATGCTTGGGGCTCTCAAAGGCTAAGGGCTGGGGTGCCCCAAGACTGGGGCTCCCTAAGCCTAAGTGCTGGGGCGCCCCAGGCCTGCGGCTCCCTAAGCCTAAGGGCTGTGGCACCCCAGCCCTGGGGCTCTCTAAGCCTAAGAGCTAGGGCGCCCCCATTCTGGGGCTCCAAAAACCTAAGGGATGGGGCTCCCCAGGCCTGGGGCTCCCTATGTCTAAGGGCTGTGACGCCCCAGCCCTGGGCTCCCAAAGACTAAGGGATGGGGCGCCCCAACCTTGGGGCTCCATAAGACTAAGGGCTGGCACGCCCCAAGCCTGGGGCGCCCAAGCCTAAGGGCAGGTGCCCCCCAGGTAGGGGCTCCCTAAGCCTAAGGGATGGGTCTTCCAAGGCCTGGGGCTCCCTACGCCTAAGGGTTGGTTCGCCCAGGCCTCGGTTCCCAAAGCCTACGGGCTGGGGCGCCCCAGGCCTGGGGCTCCCTAAGCCTAAGGGTTGGTTCGACCAGGCCTTGGCTCCCAAAACCTAAGGGCTGGGGCGCCCCAGGCCTGGGGCTCCCTAAGATTAAGGGCTGGCACGCCCCAGGCCTGTGGTTCCCTAAGTCTAAGGGCTGGGGCGCTCCAGGCTTGGGGCGCCCTAAGCCTAAGGGCTGGGGCGACCCAGGCCTGGGGATCCCTAAGCCTAAGTGCTTGGGCGCCCGAGGCCAGGGGCTACCTAAGCCTAAGGGAGGGGGCGCCCCAAACCTGGGGCTCCCTAAGCCTAAGGGCTGGGATGGCCCAGGCCTGGGGCTCCCAAAGGCTAAGGGCTGGGGCGCCACATGCCTTGGGCTCTCAAAGGCTAAGGGCTGTGGTTCCCCAAGCCTGGGGCTCCGTAAGCCTAAGTGCTGGGGTGGCCAAGGCCTGGGGCTCCCTAAGCCTAAGGGCTGGGGCGCCCCAGGCCTGGAACTCCCTAAGCCTAACGGCTGGGCCGCCCCAGCCCTGGGGCTCCCAAAACCTAAGGGCTGGGGTGCCCCTGGCTTGTGGCTCCCAAAGTCTAAGAGCTAGGGGGCCCCAAGCCTGGGGCTCCCAAAGATTAAGGGCTGGGCGACCCAGGACTGGGGCTCCCTAAGGCTAAGGGCAAGGGCACCCAAGGCCAGGGGCTCCCAAAGCGTACGTGCTGGGGCGCCCCAGGCAAGGGGCTCCCTAAGCCTAAGGCCTATCGCACCCCAGGCCTGGGGCTCCCTAAGTCTTAGGACTGGGGCACCCCAGGTCTGGGGATCCCTAAGCCTAAGGTCTGGGTCTCCCCAGGCCAGGGGCTCCTTAAGCCTAAGGGCTGAGGCGCCCCAGGCCTGGGGCTCCCTAAGCCTAAGGGCTGGGGCGAGCCAGGCCTGGGGCTCCCAAAGCCTAAGGGCGGGGACGGCCCAGGTCTGGGGCTCCCAAAAGCTAAGAGCTGGGGCGCCCCATGCCAGGGGCTCTCAAAAGCTAAGGGCTGGGGCGCCCCAGACGGGGGCTCCCTAAGCCTAAGGGCTGGGGCGCCCCAGGCCTGGCGCTCCCAAAGCCTGAAGGCTGGGGCCCCCCAGGCTTGTGGCTTCCAAAGCCTAAGAGCTAGGGCGCCCCAGGCCTGGGGCTCCCAAAGCATAAGGGCTGGGCGCCCCAGGACTGGGGCTCCCAAAGTCTAATGGCTTGGGACCCCATGCCTGGGGCTCCCAAAACTTAAGGGCTTCGGCGCCCCATGCCTGGGGCTACCCAAGCCTAAGGCCGGGGGTGCCCCAAACCTGGGGCTCCCTAAGCCTAAGGGCTGGGGCGCCCCATTCCTGGGGCTCCCTACGCATAAGGGTTGGTTCGCCCAGGCCTTGGCTCCCAAAGCCTAAGGGCTGGGGCGCCCCATTCCTGGGGCTCCCTATGATTAAGGGCTGGGGCGCCCCATGCCTGGGGCTACCCAAGCCTAAGGGCGGGGGTTCCCCAAACCTGGGGCTCCCTAAGCCTAAGGGCTGGGGCGCCCCATTCCTGGGGCTCCCTATGATTAAGGGCTGGGGCGCCCCATGCCTGGGGCTACCCAAGCCTAAGGCCGGGGGTGCCCCAAACCTGGGGCTCCCTAAGCCTAAGGGCTGGGACGGCCCAGGCCTGGGGCTCCCAAAGGCTAAGGGATGGGGCGTCCCATCCCTTAGGCTCTCAAAGGCTAAGGGCTGGGGTTCCCCAAGCCTGGGGTTCCCTATGCCTATGTGCTGGGGCGCCCCAGGCCTGGGGCTCCCTAAGACTAAGGGCTGGGCCGCCCCAGGCTTGTGGCTCCCAAAGCCTAAGAGCTTGGGCCCCCCAGGCCTGGGGCTCCCAAAGCATAAGGGCTGGGCGACCCAGGACTGGGGCTCATTAAGGCTAAGGGCTGGGGCACCCAAGGCCTGGGGCTCCCTAAGCCTAAGGGCTGGGTCTTCCCAGGCCTGGGCTCCCTAAGCCTAAGTCCTGGGGCGCCCCAGGCCAGGGGCTACCTAAGCCTGAGGGCTGGGTCGCCCCAGGTCTGGGGCTCCCAAAGCCTAAGGGCTGGGGCGCCCCAGGCATGGGGCTCCCAAAGGCTAATGCTGGGGTGCCCCATGCCTGGGGCTCCCAAAACATAAGGGCTGGGGCGCCCCTGCCCTTAGTCTTGGGGTGCCCTAGGGCCTCCCTAAGCCTAAGGGCTGGGGCACCCCAGGCCTAGGTCTCCCTAAGCCTATGAGTTGGGGCGACCCAGGCCAGGGGCTCCCTAAGCCTAAGGGCTGGGGCGCCCAAGGCCTGGGGCTATTAAGCCTAAGGGCTGGCGCACCCCAGGCCTAGAGCTCCCTACGTTAAGGGCTGGGGATCCCCAGGCCTGAGGTTCGCAAAGCCTAAGGGTTGGTTGCCTGAGGCATGGGGCTCCTTAAGCCTAAGGGCTGGGGCACATCAGGCCTGGGGCTCACTAAGCCTAAGGGCTGGGGCTACCCAGGCCTGGGGCTTTTAAGCCTAAGGGCTGGGGCGCTCCAGGCCAGGGGCTCCCTAAGTCTATGGGCTGGGGTGACCTGGCCTTGGGCTCCCTAAGCCTAAGGGCTGGAGCGGCTCAGGACTGGGGCACCCAAAGCCTATGTGTGCGGGGGCGCCCCAGGCCTGGGGCTCCAAAAGCCTAAGGGCTGGGGCGCCCCAGGCCAGGGGCTCCCTAAGCATAAGGGCTGGGGATCCCCAGGCCTGAGGTTCCCAAAGCCTAAGAGCTCGGGCGCCCAAGGCCTGGGCCTCCCTAAGCCTACGGGCTTGGTCGCCTCAGGCCTGGGGCTCCTTAAACCTAAGGGTTGGGGTACATCAGGCCGGGGGCTCACTAAGCCGAAGGGCTGGGGCGCCCCAGGCCTGGGGCTCCCAAAGCCTAAGGGCTGGGCTGCCCCACCTGGGGCTCCCTAAGACTAAGGACTGGTGTACTCCAGGACTGGGGCTCCCAAAACCTAAAGGCTGTGGCACCCCAGGCCAGGGGCTCCCTAATCCTAAGGGCTGGGGCGCCCAAGGACTGGGGCTCCTTAAGGCTAAGGGCTGGGCGCCCCAGGCCTAGGTCTCCCAAATCCTAAGGGCTGGGGCGGCCCAGGCCTGGGGCTCCCAAAGCCTAAGGGCTGGGGAGGCCCATTCCTGGGGCTCCCTAAGACTATGGGCTGGGGCACCCCAGGCCTGCGTCTCCCTAAGCCTAAGGGCTGTTGCACCCCAGCCCTGGGGCTCCCTAAGCCTTAGGGCTAGGGCGCCCCCGTTCTGGGGCTCCCTAAACCTAAGGGCTGGGGCTTCCCAGGCCTGGGGCTCCCTACGCCTAAGGGTTGTGGCTCCCCAGCCCTGGGCTGCAAAGCCTAAGGGCTGGGGCGCCCCAACCTTGGGGCTCGTTAAGACTAAGGGTTGGCGCGCCCCAGGCCTGGGGCGCCCAAGCCTAAGGGCAGGTGCCCCCCAGGTTAGGGGCTCCCTAAGCCTAAGGGCTGAGTCTTTCAAGGCCTGGGGCTCCCTACGCCTAAGGGTCGGTTCGCCCAGGTTCGGCTCCCAAAGCCTAAGGGCTGGGGCGCCCCAGGCCTGGGGCTCCCTAAGCCTAAGGGCTGGGTCTTCCAAGGCCTGCGGCTCCCTACGCCTAAGGGTTGGTTTGCCCAGGCCTGGGGCTCCCTAAACCTAAGGGCTGGGGCCCTCCAGGCCTGGGGCGCCCTAAGCTTAAAGGTTGGGGCGACCCAGGCCTGGGGATCCCTAAGCCTAAGTGCTTGGGCGCCCAAGGCCAGGGGCTACCTAAGCCTAAGGGAGGGGGCGCCCCAAACCTGGGGCTCCCTAAGCCTATGGGCTGGGACGGCCCAGGCCTGGGGCTCCCAAATGCTAAGGGCTGGGGAGCCCGATGCCTTGGGCTCTCAAAGGCTAAGGGCTGGGGTTCCCCAAGCCTGGGGCTCCCTAAGCCTATGTGCTGGGGCGCCCCAGGCCAGGGGCTACCTAAGCCTAAGGGCGGGGTCGCCCCAGACCTGGGGCTCCCAAAGCCTAAGGTCTGGGGCGCCCCAGGCCTGGGGCTCCCTAAGCCTAAGTGCTTGGGCGCCTCAGGCCAGGGGTTACATAAGCCTAAGGGCGGGGTCGCCCCAGGCCTGGGGCTCCCAAAGTCTAAGGGCTGGGGCGCCCCAGGCATGGGGCATCCAAAGGCTAATGGCTGGGGCGCCCCATGCCTGTGGCTCCCAAAACATAAGGGCTGGGGCGCCCAATCTTGGGCACCCTAAAACTAAGGGCTGAGGCGCCACAGGCTAGGGGCTCCCTAAGCCTAAGGGCTGGGGTGCCCCAGGCCTGGGTCTCCCTAAGACTATGAGTTGGGGCGACCCAGGCCAGGGGCTCCCTAAGTCTAAGGGCTGGCGGTCACCTGGCCTGGGGCTCCCTAAGCCTAAGGGCGGGGGCGCCCCCGTACTGGGGCACCCTAAGCCTAAGGGCTGGGTCGCCCCCGTTCTGGGGCTCCCTAAAGCTAAGGGCTGGGGATCCCCAGGCCTGGGGCTCCCTACGCCTAAGGGCTGTGGCGCCCCAGCCCTGGGCTCCCAAAACCTAAAGGCAGGGGCGCCCCAACCTTGGTCTCGTTAAGACTAAGGGCTGGCGCGCCCCAGGCCTGGGGCGCCCAAGCCTAAGGGCAGGTGCCCCCCAGGCTAGGGGCTCCCTAAGCCTAAGGGCTGGGTCTTCCAAGGCCTGGGGCTCCCTACGCCTAAGGGTCGGTTCGCCCAGGCCTCGGCTCCCAAAGCCTAAGGGCTGGGGCGCCCCAGGCCTGGGGCTTCCTAAGCCTAAGGGCTGGGTCTTCCAAGGCCTGCGGCTCTCTACGCCTAAGGGCTGTGGCGCCGAACGCCTGGGGCTCCTTAAGGCTAAGGGCTGGGCGCCCCAGGCCTAAGGCTCTCTAAACTTAAGTGCTGGGGCATCCTAGGCCAGGGGCTACCTAAGCCTAAGGGCGGGGGCACCCCATGCCAGGGGCTCCCAAAGCCTATGGTCTGGGGCGCCCCAGGCTTTAGGCTCCCAAGCCTAAGGGCTGTGGCGCCCCAGGCCTGGGGCTCCCAAAGCCTAAAGGCTGTGGCGCCCCAGGCCAGGGGCTCCTTAAGCCTAAAGGCTGGGGCGCCCAAGGCTTGGGGCTCCCTAAGGCTAAGGGTTGGGGCGCCCCAGGCCTGGAGCTCCCTAAGCCTAAGGTTTGGGGCGACCCAGGCATGGGGCTACCTAAGACTAAGAGCTGGGGTGCCCAAGGCCTGGGGCTTTTAAGCATAAAGCCTGGGGCTCCCAAAGCCTAAGTGCTGGGGCGCCACAGGCCTGGGGCTTCCAAAGCCTAAGGGCTGGGTCGCCCCAGGCCTGGGGCTCCCAAAGCCTTATTGCTGGTGCGCCCCAGGCCAGGGACTCCCTAAGCCTAAGGGCTATCGCACCCCAGGCCTGGGGCTCCGTAAGCCTTAGGACTGGGGCACCCCAGGCCAGGGGCTCCCTAAGCCTAAAGGCTGGGTCTCACCAGGCCAGGGGCTCCCACAGCGAAAGGCTGGGGCTTCACAGTCCTGAGGCTCCCTAAGCCTAAGGGCTGGGACGAGCCAGGCCTGGGGCTCCCTAAGCCTAAGGGCTGGGGCGCATCAGGCCTAGGGCTCCCAAATCCTAAGGGCTGCGGCGCCCCTGGCCTGGGGCTCCCAAAGCCTAAGGGCGGGGATGGCCCAGGTCTGGGGCTCCCAAAAGCTAAGGGCTGGGGCGCCCCATGCTTGGGGCTCTCAAAGGCTATGGGCTGGGGTGCCCCAAGACTGGGGCTCCCTAAGCCTAAGTGCTGGGGCGCCACAGGCCTGGGGCTCCCGAAGCCTGAGGGCTGGGGTGCCCCAGGCCTGGGGCTCCCTAAGCCTAAGGGCTGGGGCGTCCCAGGCCTGGCGCTCCCAAAGCCTGAGGGCTGGGGCGACCCAGGCTTGTGGCTCCCAAAGCCTGAGAGCTAGGGTGGCCCAGGCCTGGGGCTCCCAAAGCATAAGGGCTGGGCGCTCCAGGACTGGGGCTCCCTAAGGCTAAGGGCTGGGGCGCCCCAGGCTAGGGGCTCCCCAAGCCTAAGGGCTGGGGCGCCCTAGGACTGGGGCTCCCTAAGCGTAAGGCCTGGGGCGCCCCAGGCCTGGGGCTCCCTAAGCCGAAGTGCTTGGGGTCCCCAGGCCAGGGGCTACCTAAGCCTAAGGGGGTGGCTCGCCAGGCCTGGGGCTCCCAAAGCCTATGGGCTGGGGCGCCCCAGTCATGGGGCTCTCAAAGACTAATGGCTGGGGCGCCCCATGCCTGGGGCTCCCAAAGCTTAAGGGCTGGGGCACCCCAACCCTGCAGCACACTAAGACTAATGGCTGGGGTGCCCCAGGCCTGGGGCTCCCAAAACCAAAGGGCTGGTACGCCCCAGGCCTGGGGCTCCCAAAGCCTTAGGGCTGGGGCGCCCCAGGCTAGGGGCTCCCTAAGTCTAAGGGCTGGGGCGCCCCAGACCTGGGTCTCCCTAAGCCTATGAGTTGGGGTGACAGAGGCCAGGGGCTCCCTAAACCTAAGGGCTGGGGCGCCCAAGGCCTGGGGCTTTTAAGCCTAATGGCTGGGGCGCTCCAGCCCAGTGGCTCCCTAAGTGTAAGGGCTGGGGGTCACCTGGCCTGGGGCTCCCTAAGCCTAAGGGCTGGAGCGGCTCAGGACTGGGGCATCCAAAGCCTAAGGGCGGGGGCGCCCCAGGCCTGGGGCTCCCTATGCCTAATGGCTGGGTTTTCCCAGGCCTGGGGCTCCCTAAGCCTAAGTGCTGGGGCGCCCCAGGCCATGGGCTACCTAAGCCTAAGGGCTGGGTAGCCCCAGGCCTGGGGCTCCCAAAGCCTAAGGGCTGGGGCGCCCTGGCATGGGGCTCCCAAAGGCTAAGGGCTGGGGCGCCCCAGGCCTGGGGCTCCCTAAGCCTAAGGGCTGGGGCGCCCTAGGCCTGGGGCTCCCTAAGCGTAAGGCCTGGGGCGCCCCAGCCCTGGGGCTCCCTTCCTAAGTGCTTGGGGGCCCCAGGCCAGGGGCTACCTAAGCCTAAGGGGGTGGCTCCCCAGGCCTGGGGCTCCCATAGCCTAAGGGCTGGGGCGCCCCAAGCATGGGGCTCTTAAAGACTAATGGCTGGGGCGCCCCATGCCTGGGGCTCCCAAAGCTTAAGGGCTGGGGCACCCCAAACCTGCGGCAACCTAAGACTAAGGGCTGGGGCGCCCCAGGCCTGGGGCTCCCAAAACCAAAGGGCTGGGACGCGCCAGGCCTGGGGCTCCGAAAGCCTAAGGGTTGGGGCGCCCCAGGCTAGGGGCTCTCTAAGCCTAAGGGCTGGGGCGACCCAGACCTGCGTCTCCCTAAGCCTATGAGTTGGGGTGACAGAGGCCAGGGTCTCCCTAAGCCTAAGGGCTGGGGAGGCCCAGGCCTGGGGCTCCCTAAGCCTATGGGCTTTGGCTCCCCAGCCCTGGGGCTCTCTAAGCCTAACGGCTGGGGCGCCCCAGTTCTAGGGCTCCCTAAACCTAAGGGCTGGGGCTCCCCAGGCCTGGGGCACCCTAAGACTAAGGGCTTCGGCGCCCCAGGACTGGTGGTCCCTAAGACTAAGGGCTTGGGTGCCCCAAGCCTTGGGCTCCCAAAACCTAAGGACTGGGTCGCCCCAGGTTGGGGATCCCAAAGCCTAAGGGCTGGGGCGCACCAAGCCTGGGACTACCAAAGACTAAGGGCTGGGGCGCCCCAGCCTTGGGGCTCCATAAGACTAAGGGCTGTCGCGACCCAGGCCTGGGGTTCCCAAAGCCTAAGGGCAGGTGCCCCCCAGGCCTGGGGCTCCCAAAGCCTAAGGGCTGGGGAGGCCCAGGCCTGGGGCTCCCTAAGCCTAAGGGCTGGGGAGCCCCATGCCTGGGGCTCCCTAAGGCTAAGCGTTGGGTCGCCCCAGCCTGGAGCTCCCTAAGCCTAAGGGTTGGGGCTACCCAGGCCTGGGGCTCCCTAAGCCTAAAGGTTGGGGTGCCCAAGGCCTGGTGCTTTTAATACTAAGGGCTGGGTCGCCCAAGGTCTGGGCCTCCCTCAGCCTAAGGGCTGGGGCGCCACAGGCATGGGGCTTCCAAAGCCTAAGGGCTGGGGCGCCCCAGGCCTGGGTCTCCCAAAGCCTTATTGCTGGGGAACCCCAGGCCAGGGGCTCACTAAGCCTAAGGAGTATCGCACCACATGCCTGGGGCTCCCAAAGCCTAAGGGCTGGGGCGCCCCAAGCCTGGGATTACCAAAGCCTAAGGGCTGGGGCGCCCCAGGCATGGGGCTCCCAAAGGAAAAGGGCTGGGACGCCCCAGACCTGGGGCTCCCAAAGCCTAAGGGCTGAGGCGACCCAGGCCTGGGGTTCCCAAAGCCTAAGGGCTGGGAAGGCCCAGGCCTGGGGCTCCCTAAGCCTATGGGCTGGGGCACCCCAGGCCTAGGGCTCCCTAAGCCTAAGGGCTGTGGCGCCCCAGCCCTGGGGCTCTCTAAGCCTAAGGTCTGGGGGGCCCCAGTTCTGGGGCTCCCTAAGCCTATGGGCTGGGGCACCCCAGGCCTAGGGCTCCCTAAGACTAAGGGCTGTGGGGCCCCAGCCCTGGGGCTCTCTAAGCCTAAGGTCTGGGGGGCCCCAGTTCTGGGGCTCCCTAAACCTAAGGGCTGGGGCTCCCCAGGCCTGGGGCGCCCTAAGCCTAAGGGCTGTAGCGCCCAGGGCCTGGGCTCCCAAAGCCAAAGGGCTGGGGGGCCCCAGCCTTGGGGCTCCATAAGACTAAGGGCTGGTGCCCCCCAAGCCTGGGGCTCCCAAAGCCTAAGGGTTGGGGAGGCCCAGGACTGGGGCTCCCTAAGCCTAAGGGCTGGGGTGTCCCCGGCCTGGGGCTCCCATAGCATAAGGGCTGGGGCGCTACAGCCCTGGGAATCCCAAATCCTAAGGGCTGGGGCGCACCGGGACTGTGTTCCCAAACCCTAAGGGCTGGGGCGCCCCGGGTGGGGCTCCCAAAGCCTAAGGCCTGGGGCTCCCTAAGCCTAAGGGCTGGGGCGCCCCAGGCCTGTGGCTCCCTAAACCTAAGGGTTGGGGAAACCCAGGCCTGGGGCTCCCTAAGCCTAAGGGTTGGGGCGCCCAAGGCCTGGGGCTCCCTAAGGCTGAGGGTTGGGGCGCCCCAGGCCTGGAGCTCCCTAAACCTAAGGGTTGGGCGACCCAGGCCTGGGGTTCCATAAGCCTAAGGGTTGGGGCGACCCAGGCCTGGGGCTCCCTAACCCTAAAGGCTGGGGTGCCCAAGGCCTGGGGCTTTAAATCCTAAGGGCTGGGGCGCCCCAGGCCTGGGGCTCCCAAAGCCTAAGGGCTGGGGCTTCACAGGCCTGAGGGTCCCTAAGCCTACGGGCTGGTGCGAGCCAGGCCTGGGGCTCCCTAAGCCTAAGGGCTGGGGCGCCGCAGGCCTGGGGCTCCCAAATCGTAAGGGCTGGGGCACCCCAGGCCTGGGGCTCCCAAAGCTTAAGGGCTGGGGCGCCCCAGACCTGGGGCTCCCTAAGCCTATGGGCTGGGGCGCCCCGGCCTGGGGCTCCCTATGCCTAAGGGCTGGGGAGGCCCAGGCCTGGGGCTCCCTAAGCCTATGGGCTGGGGCGCCCCTGGCCTGGGGCTCCCTAAGCCTAAGGGCTGGGGAGGCCCAGGCCTGGGGCTCCCTAAGCTTAAGGGCGAGGGCGACCCAGTTCGGGGGCTCCCTAATCCTAAGGGCTGGGGCTCCCCAGGCCTGGGGTTCCCTACACCTAAGGGCTGGTTTGCCCCAGGCCTAGCCTCCCAAAGCCTAAGGGTTTGGGCTCCCAGGCTTGGGCTCCCAAAGAATAAGGGCTAGTGCGCCCCAGGCCTGGGGCTCCCTAAGTCTATGGGCTGGAGCGCCCAGGCTGGGCCTCCCAAAGACTAAGGGCTAGTGAGCCCCAGGCCTGGGTCTCCCAAAAGAAAAGGGCTGGGGCGCCCCAAGCCTGGGGCTACAAAAGACTAAGGCCTGGGGCGCCCCAGGCCTGGGGCTCCCGAAGGCTAAGGGCTGGGGCGCCCCTGAACTGGGGCTCCCTAAGACTAAGGGCTGGGGAGGCCCTGGCCTGGGGCTCCCTAAGCTTAAGGGCGGGGGCGCCCCAGTTCTGGGGCTAGTTAAACCTAAGGGCTGGGGATCCCCAGGTCTGGGGCTCCCTACACCTAAGGGTTGGGGCGCCCCTGGCCTGAGCTCCCAAAGCCTAAGTGCTAGAGCGCCCCAGGACTCGGGCTCGCAAAGCCTAAGGGCTGGGGCGCCCCAGGCCTGGGGCTCCCAAAGCCTAAGGGCTGGAGCGCCCCATGTTTAGGACGCCCCAAGCCTGGGACTCCCTAAGCCTAAGGGCTGGGGCGTCCCAGGCCTTGTGCTCCCAAAATCAATGGGCTTGGTCGCCCCAGTCCAGGTACACCCAAAGCCTATGGGCTGGGGCGGCCCAGACCTGGGGTTCCCTAAGCTTAATGGCGGGGGCGCCCTAGTTCTGCGGCTCCCTACACCAAAGGGCTGGGGCTCCCCAGGCTTGTGTCTCCCAAAAGATAAGGGCTGGGGCACCCCAGACCTGGGGCTCCCAATGCCTAAGGACTGGAGCGGCCCAGGCCTGAGGCTCCCAAAGCCTACCGGCTGGGGAGGCCCAGGCCTGGGGCTCCCTAAGCCTATGGGCTGGGGCACCCCAGGCCTGGGGCTCTCTAAGCCTAAGGGCTGTGGCGAACCAGCCTTGGGGCTCCCTAAGCCTAAGGGCTGGGGCGCCCCATTTCTGGGGCTCCCTAAACCTAAGGGCTGGGGCTCCCCAGACCTGGGGCTCCCTACATCTAAGGGCTGTGGCGCCCCAGGCCTGGGCTCCCAAGGCCTAAGGGCTGGGGCGCCCCACTCTTGGGGCTCCATATGACTAAGGGCTGGCGCGCCCCAGGCCTGGGGCTCCCAAAGCCTAAGGGCAGGTGCTCCCCAGGCCTGGCGCTCCCAAAGCCTAAGGGCTGGGGAGGCCCAGGTCTGGGGCTCCCTAAGCCTATGGGTTGGGGCACCCGAGGCCTGGGGCTCCGTAAGCCTAAGGGCTGTGGCGCCCCTGCCCTGTGGATCCCTAAGCCTAAGGGCTGGTGCTCCCCAGGCCTGGCGCTCCCAAAGCCTAAGGGCTGGGGAGGCCCAGGCCTGGGGCTCCCTAAGCCTATGGGTTGGCGCACCCGAGGCCTGTGGCTCCATAAGCCTAAGGGCTGGGTCTTCCCAGTCCTGGGGCTCCCTACGCCTAAGGCTTGGGGCGCCCAGGCCTCGGCTCCCAAAGCCTAAGGGCTGGGGGGCCCCAGGCCTGGGGCTCCATAAGATTAAGGGCTGGCGTGCCCCAGGCCTGGGGCTCCCAAAAAATAAGGGCAGGTGCGCCCCATGCCTGGGGCTCCCAAAACCTAAGGGCTGGGGCGCCCCAGGCGTGGGCTCCCAAATCCTAAGGGCTGGGGCGCCCCAGTCCTAAGGCTCCCGAAGCCTAAGGGCTGGAGCGCCCCTGGCCTGGGGGTCCCTCAGCCAAAGGGCTGGGGGGCCCTAGGCTTGGGGTCCCAAAACCTAAGGGATGGGGCGCCCAAGGTCTGGGGCTCCCAATGCCTAAGAGCTTGGGCGCTCCAGGCCTGGGGCTGCCTAAGCCTAAGGGATGGGCGCCCCATGTCTGGGGCTCCCTAAGCCTAATGGCTGGGGTGCCCCAGGCCTGGCACTCCCAAAGTTTTAGGGCTTGGTCGCCCCTGGCCTTGGGTTCCCAAAGCCTAAGGGCTGGGGTGCCCCGACATGGGGCTCCCAAAGCCTAAGGGCTGGGCGCCCCAGGCCTGGAGCTCCAATCGTCTAAGGGCTGGGGCACCCCAAGCGGGGTCTCCCACAGCCTAAAGTTGGGGGGCCCCAGGCCAGGGGCCCCCTAAGCCTAAGGGCAGGGGCGCCCCAGGGCAGGGGTTCCCAAATTCTAAAGGATGGGGCGCACCGGGCTTGGGGTTCCCAAAGCCTAAGGGCTGGGGCGCCCAGGGTGGGGCTCACAAAGCCTAAGGGCTGGGATGCCCCAGGCTTGGGGCTCCCAAATCTAAGGGCTGGGGCGCCCCAGGCCTGGGGCTCCCTAAGCCTAAGTGCTGGGGGGCCCCAGGCCTGGGGCTCCCACAGCCTAAAGGCTGTGACGCCCCAGGCCAGGGATTCCATAAGCCTAATGGCTGGGGCGCCCAAGGCTGGGGCTCCATAAGACTAAAGGTTGGGACGGCCCAGGCCTGGAGCTCCCTAAGCCTAAGGGCTGGGTCGCCCCAGGACTGGGGTCCCTAAGCCTAAGGGCTGGGGCGCCCCAGGCCTGGGGCTCCCAAAGCCTAAGGGATGGAGCGCCCCAGCGCTAGGACGCCCCAGGCGTGGGGCTCCCTAAGCCTAAGGGCTGGGGCGCCCCAGGCCTTGTGCTCCCAAAATCAATGGCCTTGGTCGCCCCAGTCCTGGTGCCCCCAAAGCCTAAGGGCTGGAGCGCCCCAGGCCTGGGGGTCCCTAAGCCTAAGGGCTGGTGTGCCCCAGGCCTGGGGCTTCCAAAGCTTAAGGGCTGGGACGCCCCAGGGCTAGGATGCCCCAGGCCAGGGGCTCCCAAAGCCTAAGGGCTGGGGCGCCCAGGGCTAGGATGCTCCAGGCCTGGGGCTTCCTAAGCCTAAGGGCTGGGGCGCCCCAGGCCTTTGGCTCCCAAAACCTAAGGGCTGGGTCGCCCCAGTCCTGGGTCTCCAAAAGCCTAAGGGCTTTGTCGCTCCAAGCCTGGGGCTACCAAAGCCTAAGGGCTGGGGCGCCCCAGGCCTGGGACTCCCAAAGGATAAGGGCTGGGACGCCCCAGACCTTGGGCTCCCTAAGCATAAGGGCTGGGGTCGCCCAGGCCTTTGGCTCCCTAAGGCTAAGGTTTGGGGCGCCCCAGGCTGAGGCTCCCAAATCCTAAGAGGTGGTGCGCCCCAGGACTGGGGCTCCCGAAGCCTAAGGGCTGGGGCGCCCGGGCCTGGGATCCAAATGTCTAAGGGCTGGGTCGCCCCAGGCCGGGGATCCCTAAGCCTAAGGGCTGGGGTGCCCCAGGCCTGGGGCTCAGTTAGCCTAAGGGCTGGGGCGCCCCAGGGCTAGTACACTCCAGGCCTGGGGCTCCCAAAGCCTAAGGGCTGGGGCGCCCCAGTTCTGGGGCTCCCTAAACTTAAGGGCTGGGGCTCCCCAGGCCTGGGGTTCCCAACGCCTAAGGGCTGTGGCGCCCCAGGATTGGGCTCCCAAAGCCTATGGGCTGGGGCACCCCAGGCCTGGGGCTCCCTAAGCCTAAGGGATGTGGCGCCGCAGCCCTGGGGTTCCCTAAGCCTAAGGGGCAGGGCGACCCAGTTTGGGGCTCCCTAAACCTAAGGGCTGAAGCTCCCACAGAATAAGGGCAGGTGACCCCCCAGGCCTGGGGCTCCCAAAGCCTAAGGGCTGGGGAGGCCCAGGCCTTGGGCTCCCTAAGCCTAAGGGCTGGGTTGCCCCAGGCCTTGGGCTCCCAAAACCTAAGGACTGGGTTGCCCCAGGCCTGGGGCTCCCAAAGCCTAAGGGCTGGGGCGCCCCAAGCCTAGGACTACCAAAGCCTAAGGGCTGGGGTGCCCCAGGCATGGGGCTCCCAAAGGAAAAGGGCTGGGGCGCCCCAGACCTGGGTCTCCCAAAGCCTAAGGACTGGAGCGGCCCTGGCTTGGGGCTCCCAAACCTAAGGGCTGGGGAGGCCCAGGCCTGGGGCTCCATAAGCCTATGGGCTGGGGCACCCCAGGCCTGGGGCTCCCTAAGCCTAAGGGCTGTGGCGCCACAGCACTGGGGCTCCCTAAGCCTAATGGCTGGGGCGCCCCAGTTCTGGGGCTCCCTAAACCTAAGGGCTTGGGCTCCCCAGGCCTGGGGTTCCCTACGCCTAAGGGCTGTGGCGCCCCAGGATTGGGTTCCCAAGGCCTAAGGGATAGGGCGCCCCATTCTTGGGGCTCCATAAGATTAAGGGCTGGCGCGCTCCACGCCTGGGGTTCCCAAAGCCTAAGGGCAGGTGCCCCCCAGGTCTGGGGCTCCCAAAGCCTAGGGCTGGGGAGGCACAGGCCTGGGGCTCCCTAAGCCTGTGGGCTGGGGCACCCGAGGCCTGGGGCTCCCAAAGCCTACGGGCTGTGGCGCCCCTGCCCTGTTGCTCCCTAAGCCTAAGGGCTGGGGCGACCCAGGCCTGGGGCTCCCTAAGCCTAAGGGCTGGGTCTTCCCAGGCGGGGGGTTCCCTACGCCTAAGGGCTGGGGTGCCCAGGATTCGGCTCCAAAAGCCTAAGGGCTGAAGCTCCCCAGGCCTGGGGCTCCCTAAGAATAAGGGTTGGCGCGCACAAGGCCTGGGGCTCCCTAAGTCTACGGGCTGGGGCGCCCAAGGCTGGGGCTCCCAAAGAATAAGGGCAGGTGCGCCCCAGGCCTGGGGCTCCAAAAGCCTAAGGGCTGGTGCGCCCAAAGCCTGGGCCTACCAAAGCCTAAGGGCTGGGGCGCCCCAAGCCTGGGCCTACCAAAGCCTAAGGGCTGTCGTGCCCCAACCCTGGGAATCCCTAAACCGAAGGGCTGGGGCGCACCAGGCCTGGGACTCCCTAAGCCTAAGGGCTGGGGCTCCCTAGGCCTGGGGCTCCCTACGCCTAAGGGCTTAGGCGCCCAGGCCTCGGCTCCCAAAGCCTAAGGGCTGGGGCGCCCAGGCCTAGGGCTCCCTAAGAGTAAGGGCTGGGTCGCCCCTGGCCTGGGGTTCCCAAAGACTAAGGGCTGGGGGGCCCCAGGCCAGGGGCTACCTAAGCCTAAGGGCTGGGGCACGCCAGGCCAGGGGCTCACAAAGCCTAAGGGCTGGGGCGCCCTGTGTGGGGCTCCGATAGCCTAAGGGCTGGGGCGCCCCAGGTGGTGCTCCCACAGCCTAAAGGCTGTGGCGCCCCAACAGGGGCTCCCTAATCCTAAAGGCCTGGGCGCCCAAGGCCTGGGGCTCCCTAAGTAAGAGTTGGGGCGCCCCAACCTGGACATCCCTAAGCCTAAGGGCTGTGGCGCCCAAGGCCTGGGGCTTTTAACCTTAAGGGCTGGGGCGCCCCAGGCCTGGGGCTCCCAAGGCCAAAAGGCTGGGGCGCCACAGGCCTGGGGCTTCCAAAGCCTAAGGGCTGGGGCGCCCCAGACCTGGGCCTCCCAAAGCCTTATTGCTGGGGCGCTCCAGGCCAGGGGCTCCCTAAGCCTAAGGGCTATCGCACCCCAGGCCTGGGGCTCCCTAAGCCTTAGGACTGGGGCACCCCAGGCTTGGGGCTCCCTAAGCCTAAGGGCTGGGTCTCCCCAGGACAGGGGCTACTTAAGCCTTAGGGCTGGGGCGCCCCAGGCCTGGGGCTCCCTAAGCCTAAGGGCTGGGGCGTCCCAGGACTGGGGCTCCCAAAGCCAAAGGCTGGGGCTTCACAGACCTGAGGCTCCCTAAGCCTAAGGGCTGGGGCGAGCCAGGCCTGGGGCTCCCAAAGCCTAAGGGCGGGGAGGGCAGAGGCCTGGGGCTCCCAAAGGCTAAGGGCTGGGACGCCCTATGCCTGGGGCTCTCAAAGGCTAAGGGCTGGGTTGCCTGAGGGCAAGGGCTACCTAAGCCTAAGGGCGGGGGTGCCCCAAAGCTGAGGCTCCCTAAGCCTAAGGGCTGGGACGGCCCAGGCCTGGGGCTCCCAAAGGCTAAGGGCTGGGGCGCCCCATGCCTGGGGCTCTCAAAGGCTAAGGGCTGGGGTGCGCCAAGACTGGGGCTCCCTAAGCCTAAGTGCTGGGTCCCCTCAGGCCTGGGGCTCCCTAAGTCTAAGGGCTGGGACGCCCAGGGCCTGCCGCTCCCAAATCCTAAGGGCTGCGGCGCCCCAGGCTTGTGGCTCCCAAAGCTTAAGTGCTGGGGCGCCCCAGGTCAGGGGATACCTAAGTCTAAGGGCGGGTGCGCCCCAGGCCTGGGGCTCCCAAATCCTAAGGGCTGGGGCGCCCCAGGCATGGGGCTCCCGAGACTAATGGCTGGGGCGCCCGATGCCTGGGGCTCACAAAGCTTAAGGGCTGGGGCGCCCCAACCCTGCGGCACCCTAAGACTAAGGGCTGTGGTGCCATAGGCCTGGGGCTCCCAAAACCTAAGGGCTGGGGCGGCCCAGGCCTGGGGCTCCCAAAGCCTAAGGGCTGGGGCACCCCAGGCTAGGGGCTCCCTAAGCCTAACGGCTGGTCCGCCCCAGGCCTGGGTCTCCCTAAGCCTATGAGTTGGGGCGACCCAAGCCAGGGGCTCCCTAAGACTAAGGGTGTGGGGGCCCCAACCTGGGGATCGCAAAGCCTAAGGACTGGGGCGCCCCAGGCATGGGGCTCCCAAAGGCTAATGGCTGGGGAGCCCCATGCCTGGGACTCCCAAAGCTTAAGGGCTGGGGCGCCCCAGGCCTGGGGCTCCAAAAGCCTAAGGTTTGGGGCGCCCTAGGCCTGGGGCTACCTAAGCATAAGGGCTGGGGATCCCCAGGCCTGAGGGTCCCAAAGCCTAAGGGCTCGGGCGTCCCGTGTGGGGCTCCCAAAGCCTAAGGGCTGGGGCGCCCCAGGTTGGGGCTCCCACAGCATAAAGGTTGTGGCGCCCCAGGCCAGGGGCTCCCTAATCCTAAAGGCCTGGGCGCCCAAGGCCGGGGGCTCCCTAAGTCTAAGAGTTGGGGCGCCCCAGGCCTGGACCTCCCTAAGCCTAAGGGCTGGGGCGCCCAAGGTCCCGGGCTTTTAACCTTAAGGGCTGGGGCGCCACAGGCCTGGGGCTTCCAAAGCCTAAGGGCTGGGGCGCCCCAGGCCTGGGCCTCCCAAAGCCTTATTGCTGGGGCGCCCCAGGCCAGTGGCTCCCTAAGCCTAAGGGCGATCGCACCCCAGGCCTGGGGCTCCCTAAGCCTTAGGACTGGGGCACCCCAGGCCTGGGGCTCCCAAAGCCTAAGGGCTGGGTCTCCCCAGGACAGGGGCTACTTAAGCCTTAGGGCTGGGGCGCCCCAGGCCTGGGGCTCCCTAAGCCAAAGGGCTGGGGCACCCCAGGCCTGGGGCTCCCAAAGCCAAAGGCTGGGGCTTCACAGACCTGAGGCTCCCTAAGCCTAAGGGCTGGGCCGAGCCAGGCCTGGGGCTCCCAAAGCCTAAGGGCGGGGAGGGCAGAGGCCTGGGGCTCCCAAAGACTAAGGGCTGGGGCGCCCTATGCCTGGGGCTCTAAAAGGCTAAGGGATGGGTTGCCTGAGGGCAAGGGCTACCTAAGCCTAAGGGCGGGGGCGCCCCAAACCTGAGGATCCCTAAGCCTAAGGGAGGGGAAGGCCCAGGCCTGGGGCTCCCAAAGGCTAAGGGCTGGGGCGCCCAGGGCCTGGCGCTCCCAAATCCTAAGGGCTGCGGCGACCCAGGCTTGTGGCTCCCAAAGCTTAAGTGCTGGGGCGCCCCAGGTCAGGGGATACGTAAGTCTAAGGGCGGGTGCGCCCCAGGCCTGGGGCTCCCAAAGCCTAAGGGCTGGGGCGCCCCAGGCATGGGGTTCCCAAGACTAATGGCTGGGGCGCCCGATGCCTGGGGCTCCCAAAACTTAAGGGCTGGGGAGCCCCAACCCTGCGGCACCCTAAGACTAAGGGCAGGGTTGCCATAGGCCTGGGGCTCCCAAAACCTAAGGGCTGGGGCGGCCCAGGCCTGGGGCTCCCAAAGCCAAAGGGCTGGGGCACCCCAGGCTAGGGGCTCCCAAAGCCTATGAGTTGGGGCGACCCAATCCAGGGGCTCCCTAAGACTAAGGGTGTGGGCGCCCCAGGCCTGGGGATCGCAAAGCCTAAGGACTGGGGCGCCCCAGGCATGGGGCTCCCAAAGGCTAATGGCTGGGGCGCCCCATGCCTGGGACTCCCAAAGCTTAAGGGCTGGGGCGCCCCAGACCTGGGGCTCCCGAAACCTAAGGGCTGGGGCGCCCCAGGCCTGGAGCTCCCAAAGTCTAAGGGCTGGTGTGCCCCAGGCTAGAGGCTCCCTAACTCTAAGGGCTGGGGCGCCCCAGGCCTGGGTCTCCCTAAGCCTATGAGTTGGGGCGACCCAGGCTAGGGGCTCCCTAAGCCTAAGGGCTGGGGAGCCCAAGGCCTGGGTCTCCCTATGTCTAAGAGATGGGGGTCACCTGGACTGGGGTTCCCTAAGACTAAGGGCTGGGCCGTCTCAGGACTGGGGCACCCAAATCCTAAGGACGGGGGCGCCCTAGGCCTGGGGCTCCAAAAGCCTAAGGGCTGGGGCGCCCTAGGCCTGGGGCTCCCTAAGCATAAGGGCTGGGGATCCCCAGGCCTGAGGGTCCCAAAGCCTAAGGGCTCGGGCGCCCAAGGCCTGGGGCTCCCTAAGCCTTAGGGCTTGGTCGCCTCAGGCCTGGGGCTCCTTAAGCCTAAGTGTTGGGGCACATCAGGCCTGCGGCTCACTAAGCCTAAGGGCTGGGGCGCCCCAGGCTTGGGGCTCCCAAAGCCTAAGGGCTGGGTTGCCCCACCTGGGGCTCCCTAAGACTAAGGGCTGGGGCTTCCCAGGCCTGCGGCTCCCAAAACCTAAAGGCTGTGGCGCCCCAGGCCAGGGGCTCCCTAAGCCTAAGGGCTGGGGCGCCCAAGGCCTAGGGCTCCTTAAGGCTAAGGGCTTGGCGACCCAGGCCTAGGGCTCCCAAATCCTAAGGGCTGGGGCGGCCCATGCCTGGGGCTCCCTAAGCCTATGGGCTGGGGCACCCCAGGACTAGGGCTCCCTAAGGGTAAGGGCTGCTGCGCCCCAGGCCTGGGGCTCCCTAAGCCGAAGAGCTGGGCAACCCAAACCTGGGGCTCCCTAAGCCAAAGGGCTGGGGGGCCCCAGGATTGGGGTTCCCAAAGCCTAAGGGATGGGGCGCCCCAAGTCTGGGGCTCCCAAAGCCTAAGAGCTGAGGCGCTCCAGGCCTGGGGCTGCCTAAGCCTAAGGGATGGGCGCCCCAGGTCTGGGGCTCCCTAAGCCTAAGGGCTGGGGTGCCCCAGGCCTGGGGCTCCCAAAGCCTAAGGGCTGGGGCGCCCCAGGCTAGGGGCTCCCTAATCCTAAGGGCTGTGGCGACCCAGGCCTGGGTCTCCACAAGCCTTTGAGTTGGGGAGACACAGGCCAGGGGCTCCCTAAGCCTAAGTGCTCTGGCGCCCAAGGCCTGGGGCTTTTAAGCCTAAGGGCTGGGGTGCTCCAGTCCAGGGGCTCCCTAAGTCTAAGGGCTGGGGGTCACCTAGCATGGGGCTCCCTAAGCCTAAGGACTGGGGCGCCCCAGGCCTGGAGCTCCCAAAATCTAAGGGATGGGGTGCCCCAGGCTAGAGGCTCCCTTAATCTAAGGGCTGGGGCGCCCCAGGCCTGGGTCTCCCTAAGCCTATGAGTTGGGGCGACCCAGGCCAGGGGCTCCCTAAGCCTAAGGGCTGAGGCGCCCAAGGCCTGGGGCTTTTAAGCCTAAGGGCTGGGGCGCTCCAGGCCAGAGGCTCCCTAAGTCTAAGAGATGGGGGTCACCTGGACTGGGGCTCCTTAAGCCTAAGGGCTGGGGCGTCTCAGGACTGGGGCACCCAAATCCTAAGGTAGGGGGCGCCCCAGGCCTGGGGCTCCCTAAGCATAAGGGCTTGGGATCCCCAGGCCTGAGGGTCCCAAAGCCTAAAGGCTCGGGCGCCCTGGGCCTGGGGCTCCCTAAGCCTAAGGGCTTGGTCGCCTCAGACCTGGGGCTCCTTAAGCCTAAGGGCTTGGTCGCCTCAGGCCTGGGGCTCCTTAAGCCTAAGTGTTGGGGCACATCAGGCCTGGGGCTCCCTACGCTAAGGGCTGTGTCGCCCCAGGCCTGGGTTCCCAAAGCCTAAGGGCTGAGGTGGCCCAGGCCTGGGGCACCCAAAGCCTAAGGGCTGGGGCGCACCAGGCCTGGGACTCCCTAAGCCTAAGGGCTGGGGCTCCCTAGGCTTGGGGCTCCCTACGCCTAAGGGCTTGGGGCCCAGGCTTCGGCTCCCATAGCCTAAGAGCTGAGGCGCTCCAGGCCTGGGGCTGCCTAAGCCTAAGGGATGGGCGCCCCAGGTCTGGGGCTCCCTAAGCCTAAGGGCTCGGGCGCCCCAGGACTGGGGCTCCCTAAGACTAAGGGCTGGGGCGCCCCAGGCCCGGCACTCTCAAAACCTTAGGGCTGGGGCGCCCCTGGCCTGGGGTTCCCATAGCCTAAAGGCTGGGTTGCCCCAGGCCTGGGGCTCCCAAAGCCTAATGGATGGTGTGCCCCGTCCTGGGGCTCCCAAATCCTAAGGGCTGGGGAGCACCGGGCATGGGTTCGCAAAGCCTAAGGCCTGGGGCACCCCGGGTGGGGCTCCCAAAGCCTAAGGGCTGGGGCGCCCCAGGCCTGGGGCTCCCTAAACATAAGGGCTGGGGCTCCCCAGGCCTGGGGCTCCCTACGCCTAAGGGCTGTGGCGCCCAGGCCTGGGCTCCCAAAGCCTAAGGGTTGAGGCCACCCAGGCCTGGGGCTCCCTAAGCCTAAGGGCTGGGGCGCCCCAGGCCTGCGGGTCCCCAAGCCTAAGGGCTGGGCCGCCCCAGGCCTGGTGCTCCCAAAGCCTAAGGGCTAGGGCGCCCCAGGCCTGGGGGTCCCGAAACTTAAGGCCTGGGGCACCCCAGGCCTGGGCTCCCTAAGCCTTAGGACTGGGGCACCCCTGACCTGGGGCTCTCTAAGCCTAAGGGCTGGGTCTCCCCAGGTCACGGGCTCCTTAAGCCTAAGGGCTTCGGCGCTCCAGGCCTGGGGCTCCCTAAGCCTAAGGGCTGGGGCGCCCCAGGCTTTGCGCTCCCAAAGCCTAAGGGCTGGGGCTTCACCGGCCTGAGGTTCCCTAAGCCTAAGGGTTGGGGCGAGCCAGGCCTGGGGCTCCCTAAGCCTAAGGGCTGGGGCGCCGCAGGCCTGGGGCTCCCAAATCCTAAGGGTTGGGGCACCCCAGGCCTGGGGATCCCTAAGCCTAAGTGCTTGGGCGCCTGAGGCCAGGGGCTACCTAAGCCTAAGGGCGGGGTCGCCCCAAACCTGGGGCTCCCTAAGCCTAAGGGCGGGGACGGCCCAGGCCTGGGGTTCCCAAAGGCTAAGGGCTGGGGCGCCCCATGCCTTGGGCTCTCAAGGGCTAAGGGCTGGGGTACCCCAAGACTGGCGCTCCCTAAGCCTAAGGGCTGGGTGCCACAGGCCTGGGGATCCCTAAGCCTAAAGGCTTGGGCGCCCCAGGCCTGGGGCTCCCAAAGCCTAAGGGCTGGGGCGCCCCAGGCTTGTCGCTCCCAAAGCATAAGGGCTGGGGCGCCCCACGCCTGGGGCTCCCTAATACTAAGGGCTGGGGCGACCCAGGCCTGGGGATCCCTAAGCATAAGTGCTTGGTCGCCCGAGGCCAGGGGCTCCCTAAGCCTAAGGGCGGGGACGGCCCAGGCTGGGGCTCCCAAAGGCTAAGGGCTGGGGTACCCCAAGACTGGGGCTCCCTAAGCCTAAGGGCTGGGGCGCCACAGGCCTGGGGATCCCTAAGCCTAAAGGCTTGGGCGCCCCAGGCCTGGGGCTCCCAAAGCCTAAGGGCTGGGAATCCCCAGGCTTGTGGCTCCCAGAGCATAAGGGCTGGGGCTTCACCGGCCTGAGGCTCCCTAAGCCTAAGGGTTGGGGCGAGCCAGGCCTGGGGCTCCCTAAGCCTAAGGGCTGGGGCGCCCCACGCCTGGGGCTCCCTAATACTAAGGGAGGGGGCGCACCAAGCTTGTGGCTCCCAAAGCTTAAGGGCTGGGCACCCCAAACATGCGGCACCCTAAGACTAAGGGCTGGGGAGCCCCAGGCCTGGGGCTCCCAAAACCAAAGAGCTGGGGCGCCCCAGGCCTGGGGCTCCCAAAGCCTAAGGGCTGGGGCGCCCCAGGCTAGGGGCTCCCTAATCCTAAGGGCTGTGGCGACCCAGGCCTGGGTCTCCCCAAGCCTATGAGTTGGGGCGACCCAGGCCAGGGGCTCCCTAAGCCTAAGTGCTCGGGCGCCCAAGGCCTGGGGCTTTTAAGCCTAAGGGCTGTGTTGCTCCAGGCCAGGGGCTCCCTAAGTCTAAGGGCTGGGGGTCACCTAGCATGGGGCTCCCTAAGCCTAAGGACTGGGGCGCCCCAGGCCTGGGGCTGCCAGAGCCTATGGGCTGGGGTGCCCCAGGCCCGGGGCTCCCTAAGCCTAAGGATTAGGTCGACACAGTTCTGGGTTCCCTAAGCCTAAGGGCGGGGGAGCCCCTCGCCTGGGGCTCCCTATGCCTAAGGGCTGGGGCGCCCCAGGTCTGTGGCTACCTAAGCCTAAGGGATGGGGCACCCCAGTCATGGGGATCCCAAAGCCTAAGGCCTGGGGCGTCTCTGGCCAGGGGCTCCCAAAGCCTAATGCTGGGCCGCCACAGGCCTGGGGTTCTCAAAGTCTAAGGGCTTGGGGGCCCCAGGCTTGGGGCTCGCAAAGCATAAGGGCTGGGCGCCCCAGGCATGGGGCTCCCTAAGCCTAAGACTTGGGGCTACCTAAGTCTAAATGCTTGGGCGCCCCTGGCCAGGGGCTCCCTAAGCTTAAGGGCGGGAGCGCCCCAGGCCTGGGGCTCCCAAAGCCCAAGGGTTGGGGCGCCCCAGGCCTGGGGCTCCCAAAGGTTAAGGGTTTGGGCGCCCCATGCCTGGGGATCCCAAAGCCTATGGGCTGGGGCACCTCAAGCCTGGGGCACCCTAAGCCTAATGGCTGGGGCACCCCAGGCCTGGGGCTACAAAACCTAAGGGCTGGGGCGCCCCAGGCCTGGGGCTCCCAAAGTCTAAGGGCTGGGGTGGCCCAGGCCTGGGGCACCCAAAGCCTAAGGGCGGGGGCGCCCACGGCATGGGGCTCCCTAACGATAAGGGCTGGGGCGACCCATGCCTGGGACTCCCAGAGCCTAAGGGCTAGGGCGCCCCAGGCCTTGGGTTCCCAAAACATAAGGGCTGGGGCTCCCCAGGTCTGGGGCTCCCAAAGCCTAAGGGCTGGGGCGCCCCAGGCCTGGGGCTCCCTAAGCCTAATTGCTGGGGCGCCCCAGGCCTGGGGGTCCCAAAGCCTAAGGGCTGGAGCACCCGAGGCCTGGGGCTCCCAAAGAGGAAGAGCTGGGGCGCCCCAGGCCTGGGGCTCCCTAAGCATAAGTGCTGGGGCGCCCCAGGCCAGGGGCTACCTAAGGATAAGGGTTGGGGCGCCGCAGGCCTGAGGCTCCCAAAGCCTAAGGGCTGGGGCGCCCGACGTCTGGGGCTACCTAAACCTAAGGGCTGGGGCGCCCCAGGTCTGGGGCTCCCAAATCCTAAGGGCCGGGGCACCCCAGGCCTGGGGCTCCCTAAGCCTAAGGCCTGGGGAGCCCCAGGCCTGGGGCTCCCTAAGTCTAAATGCTTGGGTGCCCCAGGCCAGGGGCTACCTAAGCCTAAGGGCGGGAGCGCCCCAGGCCTGGGGCTCCCAAAGCCTAAGGGCTTGGGCGCCCCAGTCCTGGGGCTGCCTAAATCTAAGCACTGGGGCTCACAAGGCCTGGGGTTGCCAAAGACAAAGGGCTGAGGCGTCCCAATGCTGGGGTTCTCTAAGCCTAAGGACTTGGGCGCCCCAGGCCTTGGGCTCCCAAAACCTAAGGGCTTGGAGCCCCAGGTCTTGGGCTCCCAATGCCTAAGGCCTGGGGCGCCCCAGGACAGGGGCTCCCTAAGCCTAAGGGCTGGGGCGCCCCCGACCTAGGGCTCCCTAATTCAAAGGCCTGGGGCACCCCAGACATGGGGGTCCCAAAGCCTAAGGGCTGGGGCGCCCCAGGCCAGGGGCTACCTAAGCCTAAGGGCGGGGGCGCCCCAGGCCTGGGGCTACCTAAACTTAAGGGCTGGGGCGCCCCAGACCTGGGGTTCCCAAAGCCTAAGGGCTAGGGCGCCCCAGGCCTGGGGCTCCCAAAGCATAAGGGCTGGCCGCCCCAAGACTGGGGCTTCCTAAGGCTAATTGCTGGGACGCACCAGGCCTGGGGCTCCCTAAGCATAAGGGCTGGGGCGCCCTAAGTCTGGGGCTACCTAAGCCTAAGGGCTGAGGCGCCCCAGACCTGGGGTTCCCAAAGCCTAAGGGCTGGGGCACCCCAGGCCAGTGGCTACCGAAGCCTAAGGCGGGGGTGCCCCAAACCTGGGGTTCCTTAATCCGAAGGGCTGGGGTGCCCCAGGCCTATGGCTACCAAAGCCTAAGGGCTGGGGCGCCCCAGGTCTGGGGCTTCCAAAGCCTAAGGACTGGGGAGCCCCAGGCCTGGGGCTCCCAAAACCTAAGGGCTGGGGCACCCCAGGCGAGGGGCTCCCTAAGCCTATGGGCTGGGGCGCCCCAGGCCTGGGGCTCCCTAAGCCTAAGGATTGGGGCAACCCAGGCCTGGGCTCCCTAAGCCTAAGGGCGGGGGAACCCCAGGCCTGGGGCTCCCTAAGCCTAAGGGCTGGGGCACCCCAGGCGAGGGGCTCCCTAAGCCTATGGGCTGGGGCGCCCCAGGCCTGGGGCTCCCTAAGCCTAAGGATTGGGGCAACCCAGGCCTGGGCTCCCTAAGCCTAAGGGCGGGGGAACCCCAGGCCTGGGGCTCCCTAAGCCTAAGGGCTGGGGCGCTCCAGGCCAGGGGCTCTCTAAGTCTAAGAGCTGGGGGTCACATGGCCTGGGGCTCCCAAAGCCTAAGGGCTGGGGCGGCCCAGGTCTGGGGCTAGCTAAGCTTAAGGGATGGGGCACCCCAGTCATGGGGATCCCAAAGCCTAAGGGCTGGGGCGTCCCGGGCCTGGGCCTCCCAAAGCCTAAGGGCCGGAGAGCCCCAGGCCTGAGGCTCCCTAAGCCGAAGGGCTGGGGCACCCAAAGCCTGGGGCTCTCGAAGCCTAAGGGCTGGGGCATCCCAGGCCTGGGGCTCCCAAAGCCTAAGGGCTGGGCCGCCAAAGGCCTAGGGCTCCCAAAGCCTAAGGGCTGGGGCGCCCCAGGCCTGGGGTTCCCAAAGCCTAATGGCTGGGGGGCCCCTGGCCTGGGGCTTCCAAAGTATAAGAGCTGGGCGCCCCAGGCCTTGGGCTCCCTAAGCCTAAGGCCTGGGGCGCCCCTGGCCTGGGGCTCCCTAAGGATAAATGCTTAGGCACGCCAGGGCAGGGGCTACTTAAGCCTAAGGGCGGGAGCGCCCCAGGTCTGGGGCTCCCAAGCCCAAGGGTTGGGGCGCCCAACCTTGGGCTCCCAAAGGTTAAAGGCTGGGGCGCCCCATGCCTGGGGATCCCAAAGCCTAAGGGCTGGGGCGCCTTAAGCCTGGGGCACCCTTAACCTAATGGCTGGGGGGCCCCACGCCTGGGGCTACCAAAACCTAAGGGCTGGGGCGCCACAGGCCAGATGCTTCCTAAGCCTATGGGCTGGGGCGCTCCAGGCCTGTGGCGCCTTAAGCCTAAGGATTGGGGCAACTCAGGCCTGGGGCTCCCTAAGCCTAAGGGCTGTGGCGCCCCAGGCCTGGGGCTCCCTAAGCCAAAGGATTGGGGCGACTCAGGCCATGGGCTCCCTAAGCCTAAGGGCTGGGGCGGCCCAGGCCTGGGGCACCCAAAGCCTAAGGACGGAGGCGCCCCCGGCCTGGGGCTCCCTAACGCTAAGGGATGGGGCGACCCATGCCTGGGACTTCCTGAGGCTAAGGGCAAGGGCGCCCCAGGCCTTGGGCTCCCAAAACCTAAGGGCTGGGGCGCCCCAGGTCTGGGGCTCCCAAAGCCTAAGGGCTGGGGCGCCCCAGGCCTGTGGTTCCCTAAGCCTAAGTGCTGGGGCGCCACAAGCCTGGAGCTCCCAAAGCATAAGGAATGGGCGCCCCAGGCTTGGTGCTCCCTAAGGCTAAGGGCAGGGGCGCCCCAAGCCGGGGGCTCCCAAATCCTAAGGGCTGGGGCGTCCCAGGCCTGGGGCTAACTAAGCCTAACTGCTTGGGCGCCCCAGGCCTGGGACTCCCAAACGCTAAGGGCTGGAGGACCCCAGGCCTGGGGCTCCCTAAGCCAAAGGGCTGGGGCGACCCAGGCCTGGGGCTCCCAAAGCCTAAGGGCTTCGGCGCCCCAGGCGAAGGGCTCCCTAAGCCTATGGGCTGGGGCGCCCCAGGCCTGGGGCTCCCTAAGCCTAAGGATTAGGGCGACCCAGACGTGGGCTCCCTAAGCCTAAGGGCTGGGGCGCTCCAGGCCAGGGGCTCTCTAAGTCTAAGAGCTGGGGGTCACCTGGCCTGGGGCTCATAAAGCCTAAGGGATGGGGCGCCCCAGGTCTGGGGCTACCTAAGCCTAAGGGATGGGGCACCCCAGTCATGGGGATCCCAAAACCTAAGGGCTGGGGCGTCCCTGGCCTGGGCCTCCCAAAGCCTAAGGGCGGGAGCGCCCCAGGCCTGAGGCTCCCTTAGCCGAAGGGCTGGGGCGCACCAGGCCTGGGGCTCCCGAATCCTAAGAGCTGGGGCGCCCCAGGACTGGTGCTCCCGAAGCCTGAGGGCGATCGCACCCCAGGCCTGGGGCTCCCTAAGCCTTAGGACTGGGGCACCCCAGGCCTGGGGCTCCCAAAGCCTAAGGGCTGGGTCTCCCCAGGACAGGGGCTACTTAAGCCTTAGGGCTGGGGCGCCCCAGGCCTGGGGCTCCCTAAGCCAAAGGGCTGGGGCACCCCAGGCCTGGGGCTCCCAAAGCCAAAGGCTGGGGCTTCACAGACCTGAGGCTCCCTAAGCCTAAGGGCTGGGCCGAGCCAGGCCTGGGGCTCCCAAAGCCTAAGGGCGGGGAGGGCAGAGGCCTGGGGCTCCCAAAGACTAAGGGCTGGGGCGCCCTATGCCTGGGGCTCTAAAAGGCTAAGGGCTGGGTTGCCTGAGGGCAAGGGCTACCTAAGCCTAAGGGCGGGGGCGCCCCAAACCTGAGGATCCCTAAGCCTAAGGGAGGGGACGGCCCAGGCCTGGGGCTCCCAAAGGCTAAGGGCTGGGGCGCCCAGGGCCTGGCGCTCCCAAATCCTAAGGGCTGCGGCGACCCAGGCTTGTGGCTCCCAAAGCTTAAGTGCTGGGGCGCCCCAGGTCAGGGGATACGTAAGTCAAAGGGCGGGTGCGCCCCAGGCCTGGGGCTCCCAAAGCCTAAGGGCTGGGGCGCCCCAGGCATGGGGTTCCCAAGACTAATGGCTGGGGCGCCCGATGAATGGGGCTCCCAAAACTTAAGGGCTGGGGAGCCCCAACCCTGCGGCACCCTAAGACTAAGGGCAGGGTTGCCATAGGCCTGGGGCTCCCAAAACCTAAGGGCTGGGGCGGCCCAGGCCTGGGGCTCCCAAAGCCTAAGGGCTGGGGCACCCCAGGCTAGGGGCTCCCAAAGCCTAAGGGCTCGGGCGCCCCAGGCCTGGGTCTCCCTAAGCCTATGAGTTGGGGCGACCCAATCCAGGGGCTCCCTAAGACTAAGGGTGTGGGCGCCCCAGGCCTGGGGATCGCAAAGCCTAAGGACTGGGGCGCCCCAGGCATGGGGCTCCCAAAGGCTAATGGCTGGGGCGCCCCATGCCTGGGACTCCCAAAGCTTAAAGGCTGGGGCGCCCCAGGCCTGGGGCTCCCGAAACCTAAGGGCTGGGGCGCCCCAGGCCTGGAGCTCCCAAAGTCTAAGGGCTGGCGGGCCCCAGGCTAGAGGCTCCCTAACTCTAAGGGCTGGGGCGCCCCAGGCCTGGGTCTCCCTAAGCCTATGAGTTGGGGCGACCCAGGCTAGGGGCTCCCTAAGCCTAAGGGCTGGGGCGCCCAAGGCCTGGGTCTCCCTATGTCTAAGAGATGGGGGTCACCTGGACTGGGGTTCCCTAAGACTAAGGGCTGGGCCGTCTCAGGACTGGGGCAACCAAATCCTAAGGGCGGGGGCGCCCTAGGCCTGGGGCTCCAAAAGCCTAAGGGCTGGGGCGCCCTAGGCCTGGGGCTCCCTAAGCATAAGGGCTGGGGATCCCCAGGCCTGAGGGTCCCAAAGCCTAAGGGCTCGGGCGCCCAAGGCCTGGGGCTCCCTAAGCCTTAGGGCTTGGTCGCCTCAGGCCTGGGGCTCCTTAAGCCTAAGTGTTGGGGCACATCAGGCCTGCGGCTCACTAAGCCTAAGGGCTGGGGCGCCCCAGGCTTGGGGCTCCCAAAGCCTAAGGGCTGGGTTGCCCCACCTGGGGCTCCCTAAGACTAAGGGCAGGGGCTTCCCAGGCCTGCGGCTCCCAAAACCTAAAGGCTGTGGCGCCCCAGGTCAGGGGCTCCCTAAGCCTAAGGGCTGGGGCGCCCAAGGCCTAGGGCTCCTTAAGGCTAAGGGCTTGGCGACCCAGGCCTAGGGCTCCCAAATCCTAAGGGCTGGGGCGGCCCATGCCTGGGGCTCCCTAAGCCTATGGGCTGGGGCACCCCAGGACTAGGGCTCCCTAAGGGTAAGGGCTGCTGCGCCCCAGGCCTGGGGCTCCCTAAGCCGAAGAGCTGGGCAACCCAAACCTGGGGCTCCCTAAGCCAAAGGGCTGGGGGGCCCCAGGCTTGGGGTTCCCAAAGCCTAAGGGATGGGGCGCCCCAAGTCTGGGGCTCCCAAAGCCTAAGAGCTGAGGCGCTCCAGGCCTGGGGCTGCCTAAGCCTAAGGGATGGGCGCCCCAGGTCTGGGGCTCCCAAAGCCTAAGGGCTGGGGCGCCCCAGGCTAGGGGCTCCCTAATCCTAAGGGCTGTGGCGACCCAGGCCTGGGTCTCCGCAAGCCTTTGAGTTGGGGAGACACAGGCCAGGGGCTCCCTAAGCCTAAGTGCTCTGGCGCCCAAGGCCTGGGGCTTTTAAGCCTAAGGGCTGGGGTGCTCCAGTCCAGGGGCTCCCTAAGTCTAAGGGCTGGGGGTCACCTAGCATGGGGCTCCCTAAGCCTAAGGACTGGGGCGCCCCAGGCCTGGAGCTCCCAAAATCTAAGGGCTGGGGTGCCCCAGGCTAGAGGCTCCCTTAATCTAAGGGCTGGGGCGCCCCAGGCCTGGGTCTCCCTAAGCCTATGAGTTGGGGCGACCCAGGCCAGGGGCTCCCTAAGCCTAAGGGCTGAGGCGCCCAAGGCCTGGGGCTTTTAAGCCTAAGGGCTGGGGCGCTCCAGGCCAGAGGCTCCCTAAGTCTAAGAGATGGGGGTCACCTGGACTGGGGCTCCTTAAGCCTAAGGGCTGGGGCGTCTCAGGACTGGGGCACCCAAATCCTAAGGTAGGGGGCGCCCCAGGCCTGGGGCTCCCTAAGCATAAGGGCTTGGGATCCCCAGGCCTGAGGGTCCCAAAGCCTAAAGGCTCGGGCGCCCTGGGCCTGGGGCTCCCTAAGCCTAAGGGCTTGGTCGCCTCAGACCTGGGGCTCCTTAAGCCTAAGGGCTTGGTCGCCTCAGGCCTGGGGCTCCTTAAGCCTAAGTGTTGGGGCACATCAGGCCTGGGGCTCCCTACGCTAAGGGCTGTGTCGCCCCAGGCCTGGGTTCCCAAAGCCTAAGGGCTGAGGTGGCCCAGGCCTGGGGCACCCAAAGCCTAAGGGCTGGGGCGCACCAGGCCTGGGACTCCCTAAGCCTAAGGGCTGGGGCTCCCTAGGCTTGGGGCTCCCTACGCCTAAGGGCTTGGGGCCCAGGCTTCGGCTCCCATAGCCTAAGAGCTGAGGCGCTCCAGGCCTGGGGCTGCCTAAGCCTAAGGGATGGGCGCCCCAGGTCTGGGGCTCCCTAAGCCTAAGGGCTCGGGCGCCCCAGGACTGGGGCTCCCTAAGACTAAGGGCTGGGGCGCCCCAGGCCCGGCACTCTCAAAACCTTAGGGCTGGGGCGCCCCTGGCCTGGGGTTCCCATAGCCTAAAGGCTGGGTTGCCCCAGGCCTGGGGCTCCCAAAGCCTAATGGATGGTGTGCCCCGTCCTGGGGCTCCCAAATCCTAAGGGCTGGGGAGCACCGGGCATGGGTTCGCAAAGCCTAAGGCCTGGGGCACCCCGGGTGGGGCTCCCAAAGCCTAAGGGCTGGGGCGCCCCAGGCCTGGGGCTCCCTAAACATAAGGGCTGGGGCTCCCCAGGCCTGGGGCTCCCTACGCCTAAGGGCTGTGGCGCCCAGGCCTGGGCTCCCAAAGCCTAAGGGTTGAGGCCACCCAGGCCTGGGGCTCCCTAAGCCTAAGGGCTGGGGCGCCCCAGGCCTGCGGGTCCCCAAGCCTAAGGGCTGGGCCGCCCCAGGCCTGGTGCTCCCAAAGCCTAAGGGCTATGGCGCCCCAGGCCTGGGGGTCCCGAAACTTAAGGCCTGGGGCACCCCAGGCCTGGGCTCCCTAAGCCTTAGCACTGGGGCACCCCTGACCTGGGGCTCTCTAAGCCTAAGGGCTGGGTCTCCCCAGGTCACGGGCTCCTTAAGCCTAAGGGCTTCGGCGCTCCAGGCCTGGGGCTCCCTAAGCCTAAGGGCTGGGGCGCCCCAGGCTTTGCGCTCCCAAAGCCTAAGGGCTGGGGCTTCACCGGCCTGAGGTTCCCTAAGCCTAAGGGTTGGGGAGAGCCAGGCCTGGGGCTCCCTAAGCCTAAGGGCTGGGGCGCCGCAGGCCTGGGGCTCCCAAATCCTAAGGGTTGGGGCACCCCAGGCCTGGGGATCCCTAAGCCTAAGTGCTTGGGCGCCTGAGGCCAGGGGCTACCTAAGCCTAAGGGCGGGGTCGCCCCAAACCTGGGGCTCCCTAAGCCTAAGGGCGGGGACGGCCCAGGCCTGGGGCTCCCAAAGGCTAAGGGCTGGGGCGCCCCATGCCTTGGGCTCTCAAGGGCTAAGGGCTGGGGTACCCCAAGACTGGCGCTCCCAAAGCCTAAGGGCTGGGGCGCCCCAGGCTTGTCGCTCCCAAAGCATAAGGGCTGGGGCGCCCCACGCCTGGGGCTCCCTAATACTAAGGGCTGGGGCGACCCAGGCCTGGGGATCCCTAAGCATAAGTGCTTGGTCGCCCGAGGCCAGGGGCTCCCTAAGCCTAAGGGCGGGGACGGCCCAGGCTGGGGTTCCCAAAGGCTAAGGGCTGGGGTACCCCAAGACTGGGGCTCCCTAAGCCTAAGGGCTGGGGCGCCACAGGCCTGGGGATCCCTAAGCCTAAAGGCTTGGGCGCCCCAGGCCTGGGGCTCCCAAAGCCTAAGGGCTGGGAATCCCCAGGCTTGTGGCTCCCAGAGCATAAGGGCTGGGGCTTCACCGGCCTGAGGCTCCCTAAGCCTAAGGGTTGGGGCGAGCCAGGCCTGGGGCTCCCTAAGCCTAAGGGCTGGGACGCCGCAGGCCTGGGGCTCCCAAATCCTAAGGGCTGGGGCGCCCCACGCCTGGGGCTCCCTAATACTAAGGGAGGGGGCGCACCAAGCTTGTGGCTCCCAAAGCTTAAGGGCTGGGCACCCCAAACATGCGGCACCCTAAGACTAAGGGCTGGGGAGCCCCAGGCCTGGGGCTCCCAAAATCAAAGAGCTGGGGCGCCCCAGGCCTGGGGCTCCCAAAGCCTAAGGGCGGGAGCGCCCCAGGCCTGAGGCTCCCTTAGCCGAAGGGCTGGGGCGCCCAGGGCCTGGCGCTCCCAAATCCTAAGGGCTGCGGCGACCCAGGCTTGTGGCTCCCAAAGCTTAAGTGCTGGGGCGCCCCAGGTCAGGGGATACGTAAGTCAAAGGGCGGGTGCGCCCCAGGCCTGGGGCTCCCAAAGCCTAAGGGCTGGGGCGCCCCAGGCATGGGGTTCCCAAGACTAATGGCTGGGGCGCCCGATGAATGGGGCTCCCAAAACTTAAGGGCTGGGGAGCCCCAACCCTGCGGCACCCTAAGACTAAGGGCAGGGTTGCCATAGGCCTGGGGCTCCCAAAACCTAAGGGCTGGGGCGGCCCAGGCCTGGGGCTCCCAAAGCCTAAGGGCTGGGGCACCCCAGGCTAGGGGCTCCCAAAGCCTAAGGGCTGGGGCGCCCCAGGCCTGGGTCTCCCTAAGCCTATGAGTTGGGGCGACCCAATCCAGGGGCTCCCTAAGACTAAGGGTGTGGGCGCCCCAGGCCTGGGGATCGCAAAGCCTAAGGACTGGGGCGCCCCAGGCATGGGGCTCCCAAAGGCTAATGGCTGGGGCGCCCCATGCCTGGGACTCCCAAAGCTTAAAGGCTGGGGCGCCCCAGGCCTGGGGCTCCCGAAACCTAAGGGCTGGGGCGCCCCAGGCCTGGAGCTCCCAAAGTCTAAGGGCTGGCGTGCCCCAGGCTAGAGGCTCCCTAACTCTAAGGGCTGGGGCGCCCCAGGCCTGGGTCTCCCTAAGCCTATGAGTTGGGGCGACCCAGGCTAGGGGCTCCCTAAGCCTAAGGGCTGGGGCGCCCAAGGCCTGGGTCTCCCTATGTCTAAGAGATGGGGGTCACCTGGACTGGGGTTCCCTAAGACTAAGGGCTGGGCCGTCTCAGGACTGGGGCAACCAAATCCTAAGGGCGGGGGCGCCCTAGGCCTGGGGCTCCAAAAGCCTAAGGGCTGGGGTGCCCTAGGCCTGGGGCTCCCTAAGCATAAGGGCTGGGGATCCCCAGGCCTGAGGGTCCCAAAGCCTAAGGGCTCGGGCGCCCAAGGCCTGGGGCTCCCTAAGCCTTAGGGCTTGGTCGCCTCAGGCCTGGGGCTCCTTAAGCCTAAGTGTTGGGGCACATCAGGCCTGCGGCTCACTAAGCCTAAGGGCTGGGGCGCCCCAGGCTTGGGGCTCCCAAAGCCTAAGGGCTGGGTTGCCCCACCTGGGGCTCCCTAAGACTAAGGGCAGGGGCTTCCCAGGCCTGCGGCTCCCAAAACCTAAAGGCTGTGGCGCCCCAGGTCAGGGGCTCCCTAAGCCTAAGGGCTGGGGCGCCCAAGGCCTAGGGCTCCTTAAGGCTAAGGGCTTGGCGACCCAGGCCTAGGGCTCCCAAATCCTAAGGGCTGGGGCGGCCCATGCCTGGGGCTCCCTAAGCCTATGGGCTGGGGCACCCCAGGACTAGGGCTCCCTAAGGGTAAGGGCTGCTGCGCCCCAGGCCTGGGGCTCCCTAAGCCGAAGAGCTGGGCAACCCAAACCTGGGGCTCCCTAAGCCAAAGGGCTGGGGGGCCCCAGGCTTGGGGTTCCCAAAGCCTAAGGGATGGGGCGCCCCAAGTCTGGGGCTCCCAAAGCCTAAGAGCTGAGGCGCTCCAGGCCTGGGGCTGCCTAAGCCTAAGGGATGGGCGCCCCAGGTCTGGGGCTCCCAAAGCCTAAGGGCTGGGGCGCCCCAGGCTAGGGGCTCCCTAATCCTAAGGGCTGTGGCGACCCAGGCCTGGGTCTCCGCAAGCCTTTGAGTTGGGGAGACACAGGCCAGGGGCTCCCTAAGCCTAAGTGCTCTGGCGCCCAAGGCCTGGGGCTTTTAAGCCTAAGGGCTGGGGTGCTCCAGTCCAGGGGCTCCCTAAGTCTAAGGGCTGGGGGTCACCTAGCATGGGGCTCCCTAAGCCTAAGGACTGGGGCGCCCCAGGCCTGGAGCTCCCAAAATCTAAGGGCTGGGGTGCCCCAGGCTAGAGGCTCCCTTAATCTAAGGGCTGGGGCGCCCCAGGCCTGGGTCTCCCTAAGCCTATGAGTTGGGGCGACCCAGGCCAGGGGCTCCCTAAGCCTAAGGGCTGAGGCGCCCAAGGCCTGGGGCTTTTAAGCCTAAGGGCTGGGGCGCTCCAGGCCAGAGGCTCCCTAAGTCTAAGAGATGGGGGTCACCTGGACTGGGGCTCCTTAAGCCTAAGGGCTGGGGCGTCTCAGGACTGGGGCACCCAAATCCTAAGGTAGGGGGCGCCCCAGGCCTGGGGCTCCCTAAGCATAAGGGCTTGGGATCCCCAGGCCTGAGGGTCCCAAAGCCTAAAGGCTCGGGCGCCCTGGGCCTGGGGCTCCCTAAGCCTAAGGGCTTGGTCGCCTCAGACCTGGGGCTCCTTAAGCCTAAGGGCTTGGTCGCCTCAGGCCTGGGGCTCCTTAAGCCTAAGTGTTGGGGCACATCAGGCCTGGGGCTCCCTACGCTAAGGGCTGTGTCGCCCCAGGCCTGGGTTCCCAAAGCCTAAGGGCTGAGGTGGCCCAGGCCTGGGGCACCCAAAGCCTAAGGGCTGGGGCGCACCAGGCCTGGGACTCCCTAAGCCTAAGGGCTGGGGCTCCCTAGGCTTGGGGCTCCCTACGCCTAAGGGCTTGGGGCCCAGGCTTCGGCTCCCATAGCCTAAGAGCTGAGGCGCTCCAGGCCTGGGGCTGCCTAAGCCTAAGGGATGGGCGCCCCAGGTCTGGGGCTCCCTAAGCCTAAGGGCTCGGGCGCCCCAGGACTGGGGCTCCCTAAGACTAAGGGCTGGGGCGCCCCAGGCCCGGCACTCTCAAAACCTTAGGGCTGGGGCGCCCCTGGCCTGGGGTTCCCATAGCCTAAAGGCTGGGTTGCCCCAGGCCTGGGGCTCCCAAAGCCTAATGGATGGTGTGCCCCGTCCTGGGGCTCCCAAATCCTAAGGGCTGGGGAGCACCGGGCATGGGTTCGCAAAGCCTAAGGCCTGGGGCACCCCGGGTGGGGCTCCCAAAGCCTAAGGGCTGGGGCGCCCCAGGCCTGGGGCTCCCTAAACATAAGGGCTGGGGCTCCCCAGGCCTGGGGCTCCCTACGCCTAAGGGCTGTGGCGCCCAGGCCTGGGCTCCCAAAGCCTAAGGGTTGAGGCCACCCAGGCCTGGGGCTCCCTAAGCCTAAGGGCTGGGGCGCCCCAGGCCTGCGGGTCCCCAAGCCTAAGGGCTGGGCCGCCCCAGGCCTGGTGCTCCCAAAGCCTAAGGGCTAGGGCGCCCCAGGCCTGGGGGTCCCGAAACTTATGGCCTGGGGCACCCCAGGCCTGGGCTCCCTAAGCCTTAGCACTGGGGCACCCCTGACCTGGGGCTCTCTAAGCCTAAGGGCTGGGTCTCCCCAGGTCACGGGCTCCTTAAGCCTAAGGGCTTCGGCGCTCCAGGCCTGGGGCTCCCTAAGCCTAAGGGCTGGGGCGCCCCAGGCTTTGCGCTCCCAAAGCCTAAGGGCTGGGGCTTCACCGGCCTGAGGTTCCCTAAGCCTAAGGGTTGGGGAGAGCCAGGCCTGGGGCTCCCTAAGCCTAAGGGCTGGGGCGCCGCAGGCCTGGGGCTCCCAAATCCTAAGGGTTGGGGCACCCCAGGCCTGGGGATCCCTAAGCCTAAGTGCTTGGGCGCCTGAGGCCAGGGGCTACCTAAGCCTAAGGGCGGGGTCGCCCCAAACCTGGGGCTCCCTAAGCCTAAGGGCGGGGACGGCCCAGGCCTGGGGCTCCCAAAGGCTAAGGGCTGGGGCGCCCCATGCCTTGGGCTCTCAAGGGCTAAGGGCTGGGGTACCCCAAGACTGGCGCTCCCAAAGCCTAAGGGCTGGGGCGCCCCAGGCTTGTCGCTCCCAAAGCATAAGGGCTGGGGCGCCCCACGCCTGGGGCTCCCTAATACTAAGGGCTGGGGCGACCCAGGCCTGGGGATCCCTAAGCATAAGTGCTTGGTCGCCCGAGGCCAGGGGCTCCCTAAGCCTAAGGGCGGGGACGGCCCAGGCTGGGGTTCCCAAAGGCTAAGGGCTGGGGTACCCCAAGACTGGGGCTCCCTAAGCCTAAGGGCTGGGGCGCCACAGGCCTGGGGATCCCTAAGCCTAAAGGCTTGGGCGCCCCAGGCCTGGGGCTCCCAAAGCCTAAGGGCTGGGAATCCCCAGGCTTGTGGCTCCCAGAGCATAAGGGCTGGGGCTTCACCGGCCTGAGGCTCCCTAAGCCTAAGGGTTGGGGCGAGCCAGGCCTGGGGCTCCCTAAGCCTAAGGGCTGGGACGCCGCAGGCCTGGGGCTCCCAAATCCTAAGGGCTGGGGCGCCCCACGCCTGGGGCTCCCTAATACTAAGGGAGGGGGCGCACCAAGCTTGTGGCTCCCAAAGCTTAAGGGCTGGGCACCCCAAACATGCGGCACCCTAAGACTAAGGGCTGGGGAGCCCCAGGCCTGGGGCTCCCAAAACCAAAGAGCTGGGGCGCCCCAGGCCTGGGGCTCCCAAAGCCTAAGGGCTGGGGCGCCCCAGGCTAGGGGCTCCCTAATCCTAAGGGCTGTGGCGACCCAGGCCTGGGTCTCCCCAAGCCTATGAGTTGGGGCGACCCAGGCCAGGGGCTCCCTAAGCCTAAGTGCTCGGGCGCCCAAGGCCTGGGGCTTTTAAGCCTAAGGGCTGTGTTGCTCCAGGCCAGGGGCTCCCTAAGTCTAAGGGCTGGGGGTCACCTAGCATGGGGCTCCCTAAGCCTAAGGACTGGGGCGCCCCAGGCCTGGGGCTGCCAGAGCCTGTGGGCTGGGGTGCCCCAGGCCTGGGGCTCCCTAAGCCTAAGGATTAGGTCGACACAGTTCTGGGTTCCCTAAGCCTAAGGGCGGGGGAGCCCCTCGCCTGGGGCTCCCTATGCCTAAGGGCTGGGGCGCCCCAGGTCTGTGGCTACCTAAGCCTAAGGGATGGGGCACCCCAGTCATGGGGATCCCATAGCCTAAGGCCTGGGGCGTCTCTGGCCTGGGGCTCCCAAAGCCTAAGGGCTGGGCCGCCACAGGCCTGGGGTTCTCAAAGTCTAAGGGCTTGGGGGCCCCAGGCTTGGGGCTCGCAAAGCATAAGGGCTGGGCGCCCCAGGCATGGGGCACCCTAAGCCTAAGACTTGGGGCTACCTAAGTCTAAATGCTTGGGCGCCCCTGGCCAGGGGCTCCCTAAGCTTAAGGGCGGGAGCGCCCCAGGCCTGGGGCTCCCAAAGCCCAAGGGTTGGGGCGCCCCAGGCCTGGGGCTCCCAAAGGTTAAGGGTTTGGGCGCCCCATGCCTGGGGATCCCAAAGCCTATGGGCTGGGGCACCTCAAGCCTGGGGCACCCTAAGCCTAATGGCTGGGGCACCCCAGGCCTGGGGCTACAAAACCTAAGGGCTGGGGTGCCCCAGGCCTGGGGCTCCCAAAGTCTAAGGGCTGGGGTGGCCCAGGCCTGGGACTCCCAGAGCCTAAGGGCTAGGGCGCCCCAGGCCTTGGGCTCCCAAAACATAAGGGCTGGGGCTCCCCAGGTCTGGGGTTCCCAAAGCCTAAGGGCTGGGGCGCCCCAGGCCTCGGGCTCCCTAAGCCTAATTGCTGGGGCGCCCCAGGCCTGGGGGTCCCAAAGCCTAAGGGCTGGAGCACCCGAGGCCTGGGGCTCCCAAAGGGGAAGAGCTGGGGCGCCCCAGGCCAGGGGCTCCCTAAGCATAAGTGCTGGGGCGCCCCAGGCCAGGGGCTACCTAAGGATAAGGGTTGGGGCGCCGCAGGCCTGAGGCTCCCAAAGCCTAAGGGCTGGGGCACCCGACGTCTGGGGCTACCTAAACCTAAGGGCTGGGGCGCCCCAGGTCTGGGGCTCCCAAATCCTAAGGGCCGGGGCGCCCCAGGCCTGGGGCTCCCTAAGCCTAAGGCCTGGGGCGCCCCAGGCCTGGGGCTCCCTAAGTCTAAATGCTTGGGTGCCCCAGGCCAGGGGCTACCTAAGCCTAAGGGCGGGAGCGCCCCAGGCCTGGGGCTCCCAAAGCCTAAGGGCTTGGGCGCCCCAGTCCTGGGGCTGCCTAAATCTAAGCACTCGGGCTCACAAGGCCTGGGGTTCCCAAAGACAAAGGGCTGAGGCGTCCCAATGCTGGAGTTCTCTAAGCCTAAGGACTAGGGCGCCCCAGGCCTTGGGCTCCCAAAACCTAAGGGCTTGGAGCCCCAGGTCTTGGGCTCCCAATGCCTAAGGCCTGGGGCGCCCCTGGACAGGGGCTCCCTAAGCCTAAGGGCTGGGGCGCCCCCGACCTAGGGCTCCCTAATTCAAAGGCCTGGGGCACCCCAGACATGGGGGTCCCAAAGCCTAAGGGCTAGGGCGCCCCAGGCCAGGGGCTACCTAAGCCTAAGGGCGGGGGCACCCCAGGCCTGGGGCTACCTAAACTTAAGGGCTGGGGCGCCCAAGTCTGGGGCTTCAAAATCCTAAAGGCAGGGGCGCCCCAGGCCTGGGGCTCCCAAAGCCTAAGGGCTGGCCGCCCCAGGCCTTGGGCTCCCTAAGGCTAAGGGCTGGGGGGCCCCAGGCCTGGGGTTTCCTAAGGCTAAGGGCTGCGGCGCCCCAAGCCTGGGGACCATAAGCCTAAGGGGTGGGGCGCCCCAGGCCTGGGGCTCACTAAGCCTAACTGCTGGGGCACCCAGGCCTTGGGCTCCCTAAGCCTAAGGGCGGGGGCGCCCCAGTCCTGGGGCTACCTAAGCCTAAGGGCTGGTGCGCCCCAGGCCTGGGGCTTCCAAAACCTTACAGCTATGGCGCCCCAGGCCTGGGGCTCTCAAAGCCGAAGGCCTGGGGCGCCCCTGGACAGGGGCTCCCTAAGCCTAAGGGCTGGGGTGGACCAGGTCTGGGGCTACGTAAGCCTAAGGGCTGTGGCGTCCCTGGCCTGGGCCTCACTAAGCCTAAGGGCTGGGGCGACCCAGGCCTCGGACTCCCTAAGGCTAAGGGCTGGGGCGCCCCAGGGCTGGAACTCCCTAAGCCTAAGGGCTGGGCAGGCCCAGGCCTGGGGTTCCCAAAGGCTAATGGCTGGGGCGTCCCATGCCTGGGGCTCCCAAAGGCTAAGAGCTGGGGCGCGCCAGGCCTGGTGCTCCCTAAGCCTAAGTGCTGGGGCGCCCCAGGTCAGGGGCTCCCTAAGCCTAAGGTTTGGGGCGACCCAGGACTGGGTCTCCCTTAGCCTAAGGGCTGGGGCTCCCCAGGCCTGGGGCTCCCTAAGCCTAAGGGCTGGAGATGCCCAGGCCTGGGGCAACCAAAGCCTAAGGGCAGGGGCGCCCCAGGCCTGGGGCTCCCAAAGCCTAAGGGCTAGGGCGCCCCAGGCCTGGGGCTCCCAAAGCATAAGGGCTGGCCGCCCCAGGACTGGGGCTTCCTAAGGCTAATTGCTGGGACGCACCAGGCCTGGGGCTCCCTAAGCATAAGGGCTGGGGCGCCCTAAGTCTGGGGCTACCTAAGCCTAAGGGCTGAGGCGCCCCAGACCTGGGGTTCCCAAAGCCTAAGGGCTGGGGCACCCCAGGCCAGTGGCTACCTAAGTCTAAGGCGGGGGTGCCCCAAACCTGGGGTTCCTTAATCCGAAGGGCTGGGGTGCCCCAGGCCTATGGCTACCAAAGCCTAAGGACTGGGGAGCCCCAGGCCTGGGGCTCCCAAAACCTAAGGGCTGGGGCACCCCAGGCGAGGGGCTCCCTAAGCCTATGGGCTGGGGCGCCCCAGGCCTGGGGCTCCCTAAGCCTAAGGATTGGGGCAACCCAGGCCTGGGCTCCCTAAGCCTAAGGGCGGGGGAACCCCAGGCCTGGGGCTCCCTAAGCCTAAGGGCTGGGGCACCCCAGGCGAGGGGCTCCCTAAGCCTATGGGCTGGGGCGCCCCAGGCCTGGGGCTCCCTAAGCCTAAGGATTGGGGCAACCCAGGCCTGGGCTCCCTAAGCCTAAGGGCGGGGGAACCCCAGGCCTGGGGCTCCCTAAGCCTAAGGGCTGGGGCGCTCCAGGCCAGGGGCTCTCTAAGTCTAAGAGCTGGGGGTCACATGGCCTGGGGCTCCCAAAGCCTAAGGGCTGGGGCGGCCCAGGTCTGGGGCTAGCTAAGCTTAAGGGATGGGGCACCCCAGTCATGGGGATCCCAAAGCCTAAGGGCTGGGGCGTCCCGGGCCTGGGCCTCCCAAAGCCTAAGGGCCGGAGAGCCCCAGGCCTGAGGCTCCCTAAGCCGAAGGGCTGGGGCACCCAAAGCCTGGGGCTCTCGAAGCCTAAGGGCTGGGGCATCCCAGGCCTGGGGCTCCCAAAGCCTAAGGGCTGGGCCGCCAAAGGCCTAGGGCTCCCAAAGCCTAAGGGCTGGGACGCCCCAGGCCTGGGGTTCCCAAAGCCTAATGGCTGGGGGGCCCCTGGCCTGGGGCTTCCAAAGTATAAGAGCTGGGCGCCCCAGGCCTTGGGCTCCCTAAGCCTAAGGCCTGGGGCGCCCCTGGCCTGGGGCTCCCTAAGGATAAATGCTTGGGCACGCCAGGGCAGGGGCTACCTAAGCCTAAGGGCGGGAGCGCCCCAGGTCTGGGGCTCCCAAGCCCAAGGGTTGGGGCGCCCAACCTTGGGCTCCCAAAGGTTAAAGGCTGGGGCGCCCCATGCCTGGGGATCCCAAAGCCTAAGGGCTGGGGCGCCTTAAGCCTGGGGCACCCTTAGCCTAATGGCTGGGGGGCCCCATGCCTGGGGCTACCAAAACCTAAGGGCTGGGGCGCCACAGGCCATATGCTTCCTAAGCCTATGGGCTGGGGCGCTCCAGGCCTGTGGCGCCTTAAGCCTAAGGATTGGGGCAACTCAGGCCTGGGGCTCCCTAAGCCTAAGGGCTGTGGCGCCCCAGGCCTGGGGCTCCCTAAGCCAAAGGATTGGGGCGACTCAGGCCATGGGCTCCCTAAGCCTAAGGGCTGGGGCGGCCCAGGCCTGGGGCACCCAAAGCCTAAGGACGGAGGCGCCCCCGGCCTGGGGCTCCCTAACGCTAAGGGATGGGGCGACCCATGCCTGGGACTTCCTGAGGCTAAGGGCAAGGGCGCCCCAGGCCTTGGGCTCCCAAAACCTAAGGGCTGGGGCGCCCCAGGTCTGGGGCTCCCAAAGCCTAAGGGCTGGGGCGCCCCAGGCCTGTGGTTCCCTAAGCCTAAGTGCTGGGGCGCCACAAGCCTGGAGCTCCCAAAGCATAAGGAATGGTCGCCCCAGGCTTGGTGCTCCCTAAGGCTAAGGGCAGGGGCGCCCCAAGCCGGGGGCTCCCAAATCCTAAGGGCTGGGGCGTCCCAGGCCTGGGGCTAACTAAGCCTAACTGCTTGGGCGCCCCAGGCCTGGGACTCCCAAACGCTAAGGGCTGGAGGACCCCAGGCCTGGGGCTCCCTAAGCCAAAGGGCTGGGGCGCCCCAGGCCTGGGGCTCCCTAAGCCTAAGGATTAGGGCGACCCAGACGTGGGCTCCCTAAGCCTAAGGCCTGGGGCGCTCCAGGCCAGGGGCTAAGTCTAAGAGCTGGGGGTCACCTGGCCTGGGGCTCATAAAGCCTAAGGGATGGGGCACCCCAGGTCTGGGGCTACCTAAGCCTAAGGGATGGGGCACCCCAGTCATGGGGATCCCAAAACCTAAGGGCTGGGGCGTCCCTGGCCTGGGCCTCCCAAAGCCTAAGGGCGGGAGCGCCCCAGGCCTCAGGCTCCCTTAGCCGAAGGGCTGGGGCGCACCAGGCCTGGGGCTCCCGAATCCTAAGAGCTGTCGCGCCCCAGGACTGGTGCTCCCGAAGCCTGAGGGCTGGGGCGCCCCAGGCCTGGGCTCCCTAAGCCTAAGGGCTGGGGCACCCAAGGCCTGGGGCTCCCTAAGCCTAAGGGCTGGGCCGCCACAGGCCTGGGGCTCCCTAAGCCTAAGGCCTGGGGCGCCCCAGGCCTGGGGCTCCCTAAATCTAAATGCTTGGGCGCGACAGGCAGGGGCTACCTAAGCCTAATGGTTGGGGCGCCCCAGGCCTGGGGCTCCCAAAGGTTAAGGGCTATGGCGCCTCATGCCTGGGGATCCCAAAGCCTAAGAGCTGGGGCATCTCAAGCCTGGGGCACCCTAAGCCTAATGGCTGGGGCGCCCCAGGCCTGGGCCTACCAAAATCTAATGGCTGGGGCGCCCCAGGCCTGGGGGTCCCAAAACTTAAGGGCTGGGGTGCCCCAGGCCAGGGGCTTCCTAAGCCTAAGGGCTGTGGCGCCCCAGGCCTGTGGCTCCCTCCACCTAAGGGCTGGGGGTCACCTGGCCATGGGCTCCCTAAGCCTAAGGGCTGGGGCGGCCCAGGTCTGGGGCTCCCAAATCCTAAGGGCTGGGGCGCCCCAGTCCTGGGGCTCCCTAAACCTAAGTGCTGGGGCGCCCCAAACTGGGGCTCCATAAGCCTAAGGTCTGGGGCCCCCCAGGCCTGGGGCTCCCTAAGCCAAAGTGCTGAGGCGCCCCAAGCCTTCAGCTCCCAAAGCATAAGGGCTGGGCGCCCCAGGCTTGGGGCTCCGTAAGCATAAGGGCTGGGGCGTCCTAGGCCTGGGGCTCACTAAGCCTAACTACTGGGGCGCCCCAAGCCTGGGGCTCCCAAAGCCTAAGTTTGGAGCACCCCAGGCCTGGGGCTCCCTAAGACAAAGGGCTGGGGCGCCCCAGGCCTGGGGCTCGCAAAGCCTAAGGGCTGGGGCGTACTAGGCCTGGGGCTCACTAAGCCTAACTGCTGGGGCGCCCCAGGCCTGGGGCTCCCAATGCCTACGGGCTGGGGCGCCCCAGGCCAGGGGCTCCATAAGTCTAAGGGCTGGGGCTCACAAGGCCTGGGTCTCCCTTAGCCTAAGGGCCGTGGCGCCCCAGTCTGGGGCTCCCAAAGCCTAAGGGCTGGGGCTCCCCAGGCATGGGACTCCTTAAGCCTATGGGCTCAGGCGCACCAGGCCTGTGACTCCCAAAGCCTAAGGGCTGAGCCGTCCCAAGCCTTGGGCTCCCTAAGCATAAGGGCTAGGGCGCACCAGGCCTGGGGCTCCCTAAGCCTAATGGCTGTGGCGCCCCATTCCTGGGGCTTCCAAAAGCTAAAGTCTGGGGCGCCTCAGGACAGGGGCTCCCTTAGTTAAGGGTTGGGGCGCCCCAGGCCTGGGGCTCCCAAAGCCTAAGAGCTTGGGCGCCCCAGGCCTGGGGCTCCCAAAGCCTAAGAGCTTGGGCGCCCCAGGCCTGGGGCTCCCAAAGCCTAAGGGCTGGCTGCCCCAGTCCTTGGGCTCCCTAACGATAAGGGCTGGGGCACCCCAGGCCTGGGGCTCCCTAAGCCTAAGCGCTGGAGCGCCCCTGGCTCTGGGCTCCCAAAGCCTAAGTGCTGGGGCGCCCGAGGCCTGGGGCTCCTAAAGCCTAAGGGCTGGGCCGCCCCAGGCCTGGTACTCCCAAAGCCTAAGGGCTGGGGCGCCCCAGGCCTGGGGCTCCCAAAGCCTAAGGGGTGGGTCGTCCCAGGCCTGGGGCTCACTAAGCCTAAGGGCTGGGTGCCCCAGGCCTGGGGCTCAAAAAGCCTAAGGGCTGGGGCGCCCCAGGCCTGGTTCTCCCTTAGCCTAAGGGCTGGGGCGCCCCAATCCTGGGGCACCCTAAGCCTAAGGACTAGGGCGCCCCAGGCCTTGGGCTCCCAAAACCTAAGAGCTGGGGAGCCCCAGGTCTGGGGCTCCCAATGCATATGGCATTGGGCACCCCAGGACAGGGGCTCCCTAAGCCTAAGGGCTGGGACGCCCAAGGCCTGGGGCTCCCTAAGCCTAAGGGATGGGGCGCCCCAGGCTTGGGGTTCCCAAAGCCTAAGCGCTGGGGCGCCCGAGGCCTGGGGCTCCCAAAGGCTAAGGGCTAGGTCGCCCCAGACCTGGAGCTCCCAAAGGCTAAGAGCTGGGGCGCCCCAGGCCTGTGGCTCCCTAAGCATAAGTGTTGAGGTGTCCCAGGTCAGGGGCTACCTAAGCCTAAGGGCGGGGGTGCCCTAGACCTGGGGCTCCCTAAACCTAAGTGCTGGGGCGCCCCAAGCCAGGGGCTCCGAAAGCATAAGGGCTGTGCGCCCTAGCTCTGGGGCACCCGAAGGCTAAGGGCTGCAGCGCCCCAGGCCTGGGTCTCCCAAAGCCTAAGGGCTGGGGCGTCCCAGGCCTGGGGCTCACTAATCCTAACTTCTGGGGCACCCCAGGCCTGTGGATTCCTAAGCCTAAGGGCAGGGGCGCCCCACGTCTGGGGCACCCTAAGCCTATGGGCTGGGGCGCCCCAGGCTTGGGGCTTCCAAAACCTTAGGGCTAGGGCGCCCCAAGCCTGGGGCTCCCAAAGTCTAAGGCCTGGGGCACCCCAGGCCTGGGGCTCCATAAACCTAAGGGCTGGGGCGCCCCAGGGCTAGGGATCCTAAAGCCGAAGGGCAGGCGCACCCCAGGCCTGGGGCTCCCAAAGCCCAAGGGCTGGAGCGCCCCAGGCCTGGGGCTCCCTAAGCCAAAGGGCTGGGGCGCCAAAGGCCTGGGGCTCCCTAAGCCCAAGGGTTGGGGCGCCCCAATCTTGTGCCCCCAAACGTTAAGGGCTGGGGCGCTTTAAGCCTGGGGCACCCTTAGCCTAATGGCTGGGGCGCACCAGGCCTTGGGCTCCCAAAACCTAAGGGATGGGGCGCCACAGGTTTGGGGCTCGCAAAGCCTAAGGACTGGGGCGCCCCAGGCCTGGGGCTCCCTAAGCCTAAGTGCTGGGGCGCCCCAAGTCTGCAGCTCCCAAAGCATAAGGACAGGGTGACCCACGCTTGGTACTCCCTAAGGCTAAGGGCTGGGGCGCCCCAGGCCGGGGGCTCCCAAATCCTAAGGGCTGGGGCGTCCCAGGCCTGGGGCTCACTAAGCCTAACTGCTTGGGCACCCCAGGCCTGGGACTCCTAAACCCTAAGGGCTGGAGCACCCCAGGCCTGGGGCTCCCTAAGCCAAAGGGCTGGGGCAACCCAGGCCTGGGGCTCTCAAAACCTAAGGGCTGGGGCGCCCCAAGCCTGGGGCTCCCAAAGCCTAAGGGCTTTGGCGCCACAGGCGAGGGGCTCCCTAAGCCTAAGGGCTGGGCCGGCCAAGGCCTGGGTCTCCCAAAGGCTAAGAGCTGGGTCGGCCAGGCCTGGGGCTCCCTAAGCCTAAGTGCTGGGGCGCCCCAGGCCTGGGGCTCCCTAAGCCTAAGGGATGGGGCACCCCAGTCATGGGGATCCCAAAGCCTAAGGGCTGGGTCATCCCTGTCCTGGGCCTCCCAAAGCCTAAGGGCGGGAGCGCCCCAGGCCTGAGGCTCCCTTAGCCGAAGGGCTGGGGCGCCCCAGACCTGGGGCTCCTGAAGCCTGGGAGCTGGGGCGCCCCAGGCCTGGGGCTCCCGAAGCCTGAGGGCTGGGGCGCCCCAGGCCTGGGCTCCCTAAGCCTAAGGGCTGGGGCGCCCCAGGCCTGGGGCTCCCTAAGAATAAGGGCTGGGCCGCCACAGGACCAGGGCTCCCTAAGCCAAAGGCATGGGGCACCCCAGGCCTGGGCTCCCTAAGTCTAAATACTTGGGCGCCCCAGGCAGGGGCTACCTAAGCCTAAGGGCGGGAGCGCCCCAGGCCTGGAGCTCCCAAAGTTTAAGGGCTATGGCGCCCCATACCTGGGGATCCTAAAGCCTAAGAGCTGGGGCATCTCAAGCCTGGGGCACCCTAAGCCTAATGGCTGGGGCGCCCCAGGCCTGGGGCTACCAAAACCTAAGGGCTGGGGCGCCCCAGGCCAGGGGTTCCCAAAGCTTAAGGGCTGGGGCGCCCCAGGCCAGGGGCTCCCTAAGCCTTAGGGCGGGAGAGCCCCAGGCCTGGGGCTCCCTAAGCCTAAGTGCTGGGGCGCTCCAGGCCAGGGGCTCTCTAAGTCTAAGAGCTGGGGGTCACCTGGCCTGGGGCTCCCAAAGCCTAAGGGTTGGGGCGCCCCAGGTCTGGGGCTACCTAAGCCTAAGGGATGGGGCACCCCAGTCATGGGGATCCCAAAGCCTAAGGGCTGGGGCGTCCTTGACCTGGGCCTACCAAAGCCTAAGGGTGGGAGCGCCCCAGGACTGAGTCTCCCTTAGCCGAAGGGCTGGGTCGCCCCAGACCGGGGGCTCCCGAAGCCTAAGAGCTGTGGCGCCCAGTCCTGGGGCTCCCGAAGCCTGAGGGCTTGGGCGCCCCAGGCCTGGGCTCCCTAAGTCTAAGGGCTGGGCCGCCACAGGCCTGGGGCTCCCTAAGCCTAAGGCCTGGGGCGCCCCAGGCCTGGGGCTCCCTAAGTCTAAATGCTTGGGCGCCCCAGGCAGGGGCTACCTAAGCCTAAGGGCGGGAGCGCCCCAGGCCTGGGGCTCCCAAAGCCCAAGGTTTGGGGCGTCCCAGGCCTTCAGCTCCCAAAGCATAAGGGCTCGGCGCCCCAGGATTGGGGCTCCCTAAGCATAAGGGCTGGGGCGTCCCACGCCTGGGGCTCACTAAGCCTAACTGCTGGGGCGCCCCAGGCCTGGGGCTCCCAAAGCCTAAGGGTTGGAGCACCCCAGGCCTGGGGCTCCCTAAGACAAAGGGCTGGGGCGCCCCAGGCCTGGGCTCCCTAAGCCTAAGGGCTGGGGCGCCCCAGGCCTGGGGCTCCCTATGCTTAAGGGCTGGTCCGCCAGAGGCCCGGGGCTCCCTAAGCCTAAGGCCTGGGGCGCCCCAGGCCTGGGGCTCCCTAAATCTAAATGCTTGGGTGCCCCAGGCAGGGGCTACCTAAGCCCAAGGGTTGGGGCGCCCCAGGCCTGGGGCTCCCAAAGGTTAAGGGTTTGGGCGCCCCATGCCTGGGGATCCCAAAGCCTATGGGCTGGGGCACCTCAAGCCTGGGGCACCCTAAGCCTAATGGCTGGGGCACCCCAGGCCTGGGGCTACAAAACCTAAGGGCTGGGGTGCCCCAGGCCTGGGGCTCCCAAAGTCTAAGGGCTGGGGTGGCCCAGGCCTGGGACTCCCAGAGCCTAAGGGCTAGGGCGCCCCAGGCCTTGGGCTCCCAAAACATAAGGGCTGGGGCTCCCCAGGTCTGGGGTTCCCAAAGCCTAAGGGCTGGGGCGCCCCAGGCCTCGGGCTCCCTAAGCCTAATTGCTGGGGCGCCCCAGGCCTGGGGGTCCCAAAGCCTAAGGGCTGGAGCACCCGAGGCCTGGGGCTCCCAAAGGGGAAGAGCTGGGGCGCCCCAGGCCAGGGGCTCCCTAAGCATAAGTGCTGGGGCGCCCCAGGCCAGGGGCTACCTAAGGATAAGGGTTGGGGCGCCGCAGGCCTGAGGCTCCCAAAGCCTAAGGGCTGGGGCACCCGACGTCTGGGGCTACCTAAACCTAAGGGATGGGGCGCCCCAGGTCTGGGGCTCCCAAATCCTAAGGGCCGGGGCGCCCCAGGCCTGGGGCTCCCTAAGCCTAAGGCCTGGGGCGCCCCAGGCCTGGGGCTCCCTAAGTCTAAATGCTTGGGTGCCCCAGGCCAGGGGCTACCTAAGCCTAAGGGCGGGAGCGCCCCAGGCCTGGGGCTCCCAAAGCCTAAGGGCTTGGGCGCCCCAGTCCTGGGGCTGCCTAAATCTAAGCACTCGGGCTCACAAGGCCTGGGGTTCCCAAAGACAAAGGGCTGAGGCGTCCCAATGCTGGAGTTCTCTAAGCCTAAGGACTAGGGCGCCCCAGGCCTTGGGCTCCCAAAACCTAAGGGCTTGGAGCCCCAGGTCTTGGGCTCCCAATGCCTAAGGCCTGGGGCGCCCCTGGACAGGGGCTCCCTAAGCCTAAGGGCTGGGGCGCCCCCGACCTAGGGCTCCCTAATTCAAAGGCCTGGGGCACCCCAGACATGGGGGTCCCAAAGCCTAAGGGCTAGGGCGCCCCAGGCCAGGGGCTACCTAAGCCTAAGGGCGGGGGCACCCCAGGCCTGGGGCTACCTAAACTTAAGGGCTGGGGCGCCCAAGTCTGGGGCTTCAAAATCCTAAAGGCAGGGGCGCCCCAGGCCTGGGGCTCCCAAAGCCTAAGGGCTGGCCGCCCCAGGCCTTGGGCTCCCTAAGGCTAAGGGCTGGGGGGCCCCAGGCCTGGGGTTTCCTAAGGCTAAGGGCTGCGGCGCCCCAAGCCTGGGGACCATAAGCCTAAGGGGTGGGGCGCCCCAGGCCTGGGGCTCACTAAGCCTAACTGCTGGGGCACCCAGGCCTTGGGCTCCCTAAGCCTAAGGGCGGGGGCGCCCCAGTCCTGGGGCTACCTAAGCCTAAGGGCTGGTGCGCCCCAGGCCTGGGGCTTCCAAAACCTTACAGCTATGGCGCCCCAGGCCTGGGGCTCTCAAAGCCGAAGGCCTGGGGCGCCCCTGGACAGGGGCTCCCTAAGCCTAAGGGCTGGGGTGGACCAGGTCTGGGGCTACGTAAGCCTAAGGGCTGTGGCGTCCCTGGCCTGGGCCTCACTAAGCCTAAGGGCTGGGGCGACCCAGGCCTCGGACTCCCTAAGGCTAAGGGCTGGGGCGCCCCAGGGCTGGAACTCCCTAAGCCTAAGGGCTGGGCAGGCCCAGGCCTGGGGTTCCCAAAGGCTAATGGCTGGGGCGTCCCATGCCTGGGGCTCCCAAAGGCTAAGAGCTGGGGCGCGCCAGGCCTGGTGCTCCCTAAGCCTAAGTGCTGGGGCGCCCCAGGTCAGGGGCTCCCTAAGCCTAAGGTTTGGGGCGACCCAGGACTGGGTCTCCCTTAGCCTAAGGGCTGGGGCTCCCCAGGCCTGGGGCTCCCTAAGCCTAAGGGCTGGAGATGCCCAGGCCTGGGGCAACCAAAGCCTAAGGGCAGGGGCGCCCCAGGCCTGGGGCTCCCAAAGCCTAAGGGCTAGGGCGCCCCAGGCCTGGGGCTCCCAAAGCATAAGGGCTGGCCGCCCCAGGACTGGGGCTTCCTAAGGCTAATTGCTGGGACGCACCAGGCCTGGGGCTCCCTAAGCATAAGGGCTGGGGCGCCCTAAGTCTGGGGCTACCTAAGCCTAAGGGCTGAGGCGCCCCAGACCTGGGGTTCCCAAAGCCTAAGGGCTGGGGCACCCCAGGCCAGTGGCTACCTAAGTCTAAGGCGGGGGTGCCCCAAACCTGGGGTTCCTTAATCCGAAGGGCTGGGGTGCCCCAGGCCTATGGCTACCAAAGCCTAAGGGCTGGGGCGCCCCAGGTCTGGGGCTTCCAAAGCCTAAGGACTGGGGAGCCCCAGGCCTGGGGCTCCCAAAACCTAAGGGCTGGGGCACCCCAGGCGAGGGGCTCCCTAAGCCTATGGGCTGGGGCGCCCCAGGCCTGGGGCTCCCTAAGCCTAAGGATTGGGGCAACCCAGGCCTGGGCTCCCTAAGCCTAAGGGCGGGGGAACCCCAGGCCTGGGGCTCCCTAAGCCTAAGGGCTGGGGCACCCCAGGCGAGGGGCTCCCTAAGCCTATGGGCTGGGGCGCCCCAGGCCTGGGGCTCCCTAAGCCTAAGGATTGGGGCAACCCAGGCCTGGGCTCCCTAAGCCTAAGGGCGGGGGAACCCCAGGCCTGGGGCTCCCTAAGCCTAAGGGCTGGGGCGCTCCAGGCCAGGGGCTCTCTAAGTCTAAGAGCTGGGGGTCACATGGCCTGGGGCTCCCAAAGCCTAAGGGCTGGGGCGGCCCAGGTCTGGGGCTAGCTAAGCTTAAGGGATGGGGCACCCCAGTCATGGGGATCCCAAAGCCTAAGGGCTGGGGCGTCCCGGGCCTGGGCCTCCCAAAGCCTAAGGGCCGGAGAGCCCCAGGCCTGAGGCTCCCTAAGCCGAAGGGCTGGGGCACCCAAAGCCTGGGGCTCTCGAAGCCTAAGGGCTGGGGCATCCCAGGCCTGGGGCTCCCAAAGCCTAAGGGCTGGGCCGCCAAAGGCCTAGGGCTCCCAAAGCCTAAGGGCTGGGACGCCCCAGGCCTGGGGTTCCCAAAGCCTAATGGCTGGGGGGCCCCTGGCCTGGGGCTTCCAAAGTATAAGAGCTGGGCGCCCCAGGCCTTGGGCTCCCTAAGCCTAAGGCCTGGGGCGCCCCTGGCCTGGGGCTCCCTAAGGATAAATGCTTGGGCACGCCAGGGCAGGGGCTACCTAAGCCTAAGGGCGGGAGCGCCCCAGGTCTGGGGCTCCCAAGCCCAAGGGTTGGGGCGCCCAACCTTGGGCTCCCAAAGGTTAAAGGCTGGGGCGCCCCATGCCTGGGGATCCCAAAGCCTAAGGGCTGGGGCGCCTTAAGCCTGGGGCACCCTTAGCCTAATGGCTGGGGGGCCCCATGCCTGGGGCTACCAAAACCTAAGGGCTGGGGCGCCACAGGCCATATGCTTCCTAAGCCTATGGGCTGGGGCGCTCCAGGCCTGTGGCGCCTTAAGCCTAAGGATTGGGGCAACTCAGGCCTGGGGCTCCCTAAGCCTAAGGGCTGTGGCGCCCCAGGCCTGGGGCTCCCTAAGCCAAAGGATTGGGGCGACTCAGGCCATGGGCTCCCTAAGCCTAAGGGCTGGGGCGGCCCAGGCCTGGGGCACCCAAAGCCTAAGGACGGAGGCGCCCCCGGCCTGGGGCTCCCTAACGCTAAGGGATGGGGCGACCCATGCCTGGGACTTCCTGAGGCTAAGGGCAAGGGCGCCCCAGGCCTTGGGCTCCCAAAACCTAAGGGCTGGGGCGCCCCAGGTCTGGGGCTCCCAAAGCCTAAGGGCTGGGGCGCCCCAGGCCTGTGGTTCCCTAAGCCTAAGTGCTGGGGCGCCACAAGCCTGGAGCTCCCAAAGCATAAGGAATGGTCGCCCCAGGCTTGGTGCTCCCTAAGGCTAAGGGCAGGGGCGCCCCAAGCCGGGGGCTCCCAAATCCTAAGGGCTGGGGCGTCCCAGGCCTGGGGCTAACTAAGCCTAACTGCTTGGGCGCCCCAGGCCTGGGACTCCCAAACGCTAAGGGCTGGAGGACCCCAGGCCTGGGGCTCCCTAAGCCAAAGGGCTGGGGCGCCCCAGGCCTGGGGCTCCCTAAGCCTAAGGATTAGGGCGACCCAGACGTGGGCTCCCTAAGCCTAAGGCCTGGGGCGCTCCAGGCCAGGGGCTAAGTCTAAGAGCTGGGGGTCACCTGGCCTGGGGCTCATAAAGCCTAAGGGATGGGGCACCCCAGGTCTGGGGCTACCTAAGCCTAAGGGATGGGGCACCCCAGTCATGGGGATCCCAAAACCTAAGGGCTGGGGCGTCCCTGGCCTGGGCCTCCCAAAGCCTAAGGGCGGGAGCGCCCCAGGCCTCAGGCTCCCTTAGCCGAAGGGCTGGGGCGCACCAGGCCTGGGGCTCCCGAATCCTAAGAGCTGTCGCGCCCCAGGACTGGTGCTCCCGAAGCCTGAGGGCTGGGGCGCCCCAGGCCTGGGCTCCCTAAGCCTAAGGGCTGGGGCACCCAAGGCCTGGGGCTCCCTAAGCCTAAGGGCTGGGCCGCCACAGGCCTGGGGCTCCCTAAGCCTAAGGCCTGGGGCGCCCCAGGCCTGGGGCTCCCTAAATCTAAATGCTTGGGCGCGACAGGCAGGGGCTACCTAAGCCTAATGGTTGGGGCGCCCCAGGCCTGGGGCTCCCAAAGGTTAAGGGCTATGGCGCCTCATGCCTGGGGATCCCAAAGCCTAAGAGCTGGGGCATCTCAAGCCTGGGGCACCCTAAGCCTAATGGCTGGGGCGCCCCAGGCCTGGGCCTACCAAAATCTAATGGCTGGGGCGCCCCAGGCCTGGGGGTCCCAAAACTTAAGGGCTGGGGTGCCCCAGGCCAGGGGCTTCCTAAGCCTAAGGGCTGTGGCGCCCCAGGCCTGTGGCTCCCTCCACCTAAGGGCTGGGGGTCACCTGGCCATGGGCTCCCTAAGCCTAAGGGCTGGGGCGGCCCAGGTCTGGGGCTCCCAAATCCTAAGGGCTGGGGCGCCCCAGTCCTGGGGCTCCCTAAACCTAAGTGCTGGGGCGCCCCAAACTGGGGCTCCATAAGCCTAAGGTCTGGGGCCCCCCAGGCCTGGGGCTCCCTAAGCCAAAGTGCTGAGGCGCCCCAAGCCTTCAGCTCCCAAAGCATAAGGGCTGGGCGCCCCAGGCTTGGGGCTCCGTAAGCATAAGGGCTGGGGCGTCCTAGGCCTGGGGCTCACTAAGCCTAACTACTGGGGCGCCCCAAGCCTGGGGCTCCCAAAGCCTAAGTTTGGAGCACCCCAGGCCTGGGGCTCCCTAAGACAAAGGGCTGGGGCGCCCCAGGCCTGGGGCTCGCAAAGCCTAAGGGCTGGGGCGTACTAGGCCTGGGGCTCACTAAGCCTAACTGCTGGGGCGCCCCAGGCCTGGGGCTCCCAATGCCTACGGGCTGGGGCGCCCCAGGCCAGGGGCTCCATAAGTCTAAGGGCTGGGGCTCACAAGGCCTGGGTCTCCCTTAGCCTAAGGGCCGTGGCGCCCCAGTCTGGGGCTCCCAAAGCCTAAGGGCTGGGGCTCCCCAGGCATGGGACTCCTTAAGCCTATGGGCTCAGGCGCACCAGGCCTGTGACTCCCAAAGCCTAAGGGCTGAGCCGTCCCAAGCCTTGGGCTCCCTAAGCATAAGGGCTAGGGCGCACCAGGCCTGGGGCTCCCTAAGCCTAATGGCTGTGGCGCCCCATTCCTGGGGCTTCCAAAAGCTAAAGTCTGGGGCGCCTCAGGACAGGGGCTCCCTTAGTTAAGGGTTGGGGCGCCCCAGGCCTGGGGCTCCCAAAGCCTAAGAGCTTGGGCGCCCCAGGCCTGGGGCTCCCAAAGCCTAAGAGCTTGGGCGCCCCAGGCCTGGGGCTCCCAAAGCCTAAGGGCTGGCTGCCCCAGTCCTTGGGCTCCCTAACGATAAGGGCTGGGGCACCCCAGGCCTGGGGCTCCCTAAGCCTAAGCGCTGGAGCGCCCCTGGCTCTGGGCTCCCAAAGCCTAAGTGCTGGGGCGCCCGAGGCCTGGGGCTCCTAAAGCCTAAGGGCTGGGCCGCCCCAGGCCTGGTACTCCCAAAGCCTAAGGGCTGGGGCGCCCCAGGCCTGGGGCTCCCAAAGCCTAAGGGGTGGGTCGTCCCAGGCCTGGGGCTCACTAAGCCTAAGGGCTGGGTGCCCCAGGCCTGGGGCTCAAAAAGCCTAAGGGCTGGGGCGCCCCAGGCCTGGTTCTCCCTTAGCCTAAGGGCTGGGGCGCCCCAATCCTGGGGCACCCTAAGCCTAAGGACTAGGGCGCCCCAGGCCTTGGGCTCCCAAAACCTAAGAGCTGGGGAGCCCCAGGTCTGGGGCTCCCAATGCATATGGCATTGGGCACCCCAGGACAGGGGCTCCCTAAGCCTAAGGGCTGGGACGCCCAAGGCCTGGGGCTCCCTAAGCCTAAGGGATGGGGCGCCCCAGGCTTGGGGTTCCCAAAGCCTAAGCGCTGGGGCGCCCGAGGCCTGGGGCTCCCAAAGGCTAAGGGCTAGGTCGCCCCAGACCTGGAGCTCCCAAAGGCTAAGAGCTGGGGCGCCCCAGGCCTGTGGCTCCCTAAGCATAAGTGTTGAGGTGTCCCAGGTCAGGGGCTACCTAAGCCTAAGGGCGGGGGTGCCCTAGACCTGGGGCTCCCTAAACCTAAGTGCTGGGGCGCCCCAAGCCAGGGGCTCCGAAAGCATAAGGGCTGTGCGCCCTAGCTCTGGGGCACCCGAAGGCTAAGGGCTGCAGCGCCCCAGGCCTGGGTCTCCCAAAGCCTAAGGGCTGGGGCGTCCCAGGCCTGGGGCTCACTAATCCTAACTTCTGGGGCACCCCAGGCCTGTGGATTCCTAAGCCTAAGGGCAGGGGCGCCCCACGTCTGGGGCACCCTAAGCCTATGGGCTGGGGCGCCCCAGGCTTGGGGCTTCCAAAACCTTAGGGCTAGGGCGCCCCAAGCCTGGGGCTCCCAAAGTCTAAGGCCTGGGGCACCCCAGGCCTGGGGCTCCATAAACCTAAGGGCTGGGGCGCCCCAGGGCTAGGGATCCTAAAGCCGAAGGGCAGGCGCACCCCAGGCCTGGGGCTCCCAAAGCCCAAGGGCTGGAGCGCCCCAGGCCTGGGGCTCCCTAAGCCAAAGGGCTGGGGCGCCAAAGGCCTGGGGCTCCCTAAGCCCAAGGGTTGGGGCGCCCCAATCTTGTGCCCCCAAACGTTAAGGGCTGGGGCGCTTTAAGCCTGGGGCACCCTTAGCCTAATGGCTGGGGCGCACCAGGCCTTGGGCTCCCAAAACCTAAGGGATGGGGCGCCACAGGTTTGGGGCTCGCAAAGCCTAAGGACTGGGGCGCCCCAGGCCTGGGGCTCCCTAAGCCTAAGTGCTGGGGCGCCCCAAGTCTGCAGCTCCCAAAGCATAAGGACAGGGTGACCCACGCTTGGTACTCCCTAAGGCTAAGGGCTGGGGCGCCCCAGGCCGGGGGCTCCCAAATCCTAAGGGCTGGGGCGTCCCAGGCCTGGGGCTCACTAAGCCTAACTGCTTGGGCACCCCAGGCCTGGGACTCCTAAACCCTAAGGGCTGGAGCACCCCAGGCCTGGGGCTCCCTAAGCCAAAGGGCTGGGGCAACCCAGGCCTGGGGCTCTCAAAACCTAAGGGCTGGGGCGCCCCAAGCCTGGGGCTCCCAAAGCCTAAGGGCTTTGGCGCCACAGGCGAGGGGCTCCCTAAGCCTAAGGGCTGGGCCGGCCAAGGCCTGGGTCTCCCAAAGGCTAAGAGCTGGGTCGGCCAGGCCTGGGGCTCCCTAAGCCTAAGTGCTGGGGCGCCCCAGGCCTGGGGCTCCCTAAGCCTAAGGGATGGGGCACCCCAGTCATGGGGATCCCAAAGCCTAAGGGCTGGGTCATCCCTGTCCTGGGCCTCCCAAAGCCTAAGGGCGGGAGCGCCCCAGGCCTGAGGCTCCCTTAGCCGAAGGGCTGGGGCGCCCCAGACCTGGGGCTCCTGAAGCCTGGGAGCTGGGGCGCCCCAGGCCTGGGGCTCCCGAAGCCTGAGGGCTGGGGCGCCCCAGGCCTGGGCTCCCTAAGCCTAAGGGCTGGGGCGCCCCAGGCCTGGGGCTCCCTAAGAATAAGGGCTGGGCCGCCACAGGACCAGGGCTCCCTAAGCCAAAGGCATGGGGCACCCCAGGCCTGGGCTCCCTAAGTCTAAATACTTGGGCGCCCGAGGCAGGGGCTACCTAAGCCTAAGGGCGGGAGCGCCCCAGGCCTGGAGCTCCCAAAGTTTAAGGGCTATGGCGCCCCATACCTGGGGATCCTAAAGCCTAAGAGCTGGGGCATCTCAAGCCTGGGGCACCCTAAGCCTAATGGCTGGGGCGCCCCAGGCCTGGGGCTACCAAAACCTAAGGGCTGGGGCGCCCCAGGCCAGGGGTTCCCAAAGCTTAAGGGCTGGGGCGCCCCAGGCCAGGGGCTCCCTAAGCCTTAGGGCGGGAGAGCCCCAGGCCTGGGGCTCCCTAAGCCTAAGTGCTGGGGCGCTCCAGGCCAGGGGCTCTCTAAGTCTAAGAGCTGGGGGTCACCTGGCCTGGGGCTCCCAAAGCCTAAGGGTTGGGGCGCCCCAGGTCTGGGGCTACCTAAGCCTAAGGGATGGGGCACCCCAGTCATGGGGATCCCAAAGCCTAAGGGCTGGGGCGTCCTTGACCTGGGCCTACCAAAGCCTAAGGGTGGGAGCGCCCCAGGACTGAGTCTCCCTTAGCCGAAGGGCTGGGTCGCCCCAGACCGGGGGCTCCCGAAGCCTAAGAGCTGTGGCGCCCCAGTCCTGGGGCTCCCGAAGCCTGAGGGCTTGGGCGCCCCAGGCCTGGGCTCCCTAAGTCTAAGGGCTGGGCCGCCACAGGCCTGGGGCTCCCTAAGCCTAAGGCCTGGGGCGCCCCAGGCCTGGGGCTCCCTAAGTCTAAATGCTTGGGCGCCCCAGGCAGGGGCTACCTAAGCCTAAGGGCGGGAGCGCCCCAGGCCTGGGGCTCCCAAAGCCCAAGGTTTGGGGCGTCCCAGGCCTTCAGCTCCCAAAGCATAAGGGCTCGGCGCCCCAGGATTGGGGCTCCCTAAGCATAAGGGCTGGGGCGTCCCACGCCTGGGGCTCACTAAGCCTAACTGCTGGGGCGCCCCAGGCCTGGGGCTCCCAAAGCCTAAGGGTTGGAGCACCCCAGGCCTGGGACTCCCTAAGACAAAGGGCTGGGGCGCCCCAGGCCTGGGCTCCCTAAGCCTAAGGGCTGGGGCGCCCCAGGCCTGGGGCTCCCTATGCTTAAGGGCTGGTCCGCCAGAGGCCCGGGGCTCCCTAAGCCTAAGGCCTGGGGCGCCCCAGGCCTGGGGCTCCCTAAATCTAAATGCTTGGGTGCCCCAGGCAGGGGCTACCTAAGCCTAAGGGCGGGAGCGCCCCAGGCCTGGGGCTCCCAAAGCCCAAGGGTAGGGGCGACCCAGGCCTGGGGCTCTCAAAGTTAAGGGCTATGGCGCCCCATGCCTGGGGATCCCAAAGCCTAAGAGCTGGGGCATCTCAAGCCTGGGGCACCCTAAGCCTATTGGCTGGGGCGCCCCAGGCTTGGGGCTACCAAAACCTAAGGGCTGGGGAGCCCCAGGCCTGGGGCTTCCAAAGCCTATGGGCTAGAGCGCCCCAGGCCTGTGGCTCCATAAGTCTAAGGGCGGGAGAGCCCCAGGCCTGGGGCTCCCTAAGTCTAAGGGCTGGGGCGCTCCAGGCCAGGGGCTCTCTAAGTCTAAGAGCTGGGGGTCACCTGGCCTGGGGCTCGCAAAGCCTAAGGGATGGGGCGCCCCAGGTCTGGGGCTACATAAGCCTAAGGGATGGGGCACCCCAGTCATGGGGATCCCAAAGCCTAAGGGCTGGGGCGTCCCTGGCCTGGGCCTCACAAAGCCTAAGGGCGGGAGTGCCCCAGGCCTGAGGCTCCCTTAGCCGAAGGGCTGGGGCGCCCCAGACCTGGGGCTCCCGAAGCCTAAGAGCTGGGGCACCCCAGGCCTGGGGCTCCCGAAGCCTGAGGGCTGGCGCGCCCCAGGCCTGGGCTCCCTAAGCCTAAGGGCTATGGCGCCCCATACCTGGGGATCCCAACGCCTAAGAGCTGGGGCATCTCAAGCCTGGGGCACCCTAAGCCTAATGGCTGGGGCGCCCCAGGCCTGGGGCTACCAAAACCTAAGGGCTGGGGCGCTCCAGGCCTGGGGGTCCCAAAGCTTAAGGGCTGGGGCGCCCCAGGCCAGGGGCTTCCTAAGCCTATGGGCTAGAGCGCCCCAGGCCTGTGGCTCCCTAAGCCTTAGGATTGGGGAGACTCAGGCCTGGGGCTCCCTAAGCCTAAGGGCTGGGCTCACCTGGCCATGGGCTCCCTAAGCCTAAGGGCTGGGGCGGCCCAGGTCTGGGGCTACCAAATCCTAAGGGCTGGGGCGCTCCAGTCCTGGGGCTCCCTAAGCCTAAGTGCTGAGGCGCCCCAAGCCTTCAGATCCCAAAGCATAAGGGCTGGGCGCCCCAGGCTTGGGGCTCCCTAAGCATAAGGGCTGGGGCGTCCCAGGCCTGGGGCTCACTAAGCCTAACTGCTGGGGCGCCCCAGGCCTGGGGCTCCCAAAGCCTAAGGGTTGGAGCACCCCAGGCCTGGGGTTCCCTAAGACAAAGGGCTGGGGCGCCCCAGGCCTGGGGCTCGCAACCTAAGGGCTGGGGCATCCCAGGCCTGGGGCTCACTAACCCTAACTGCTGGGGCGCCCCAGGCCTGGGGCTCCCAAAGCCTACGGGCTGGGGCGCCCCAGGCCAGGGGCTCCCTAAGTCTAAGGGCTGGGGCGTCCCAAGCCTTGGGCTCCCTAAGCCTAAGGGTTGTGGCGCCCCAGTCCTGGAGCTTCCAAAAGCTAAAGCCTGGGGCGCCCCAGGACAGGGGCTCCCTAAGTTAAGGGCTGGGGCGCCCCAGGCCTGGGGCTCCCAAAGCCTAAGCGATTGGGCGCCCCAGGCCTGGGGCTCCCAATGCCTAAGGGCTGGCCGCCACAGTCCTTTGGCTCCCTAAGGCTAAGGGCTGGGGCACCCCAGTCCTTGGGATCCCGAAGCCTAAGGACTAGGGCGCCCCAGGCCTTGGGCTCCCAAAACCTAAGGGCTGGGGAGCCCCAGATCTGGGGCTCCCAATGCCTAAGGCCTGGGGCGCCCCAGGACAGGGGCTCCCTAAGCCTAAGAGCTGGGGCGCCCCGACTTAGGGCTCCCTAATTCTAAGGCCTGGGGCACCCCAGGCATGGGGGTCCCAAAGCCTAAGGGCTGGGGCGCCCCAGGCCAGGGGCTACCTAAGCCTAAGGGCGGGGTCGCCCCAGGCCTGGGGCTACCTAAGCCGAAGTGCTGGGGCGCCCCAGGTCTGGGGCTTCCATCCTAAAGGCAGGGGAGCCCCAGGCCTGGGGCTCCCAAAGCCTAAGGGCTGGCCGCCCCAGGCCTTGGGCTCCCTAAGGCTAAGGGCTGGGGCGCCCCAGGCTTGGGGCTCCCTAAGGTTAAGGGCTGCGGCGCCCCAAGCCTGGGGCACCATAAGCCTAAGGGGTGGGGCGCCCCAGGCCTGGGGCTCACTAAGCCTAACTGCTGGGGCACCCAGGCCTTGGGCTCCCTAAGCCTAAGGGGGGGGGGGCGCCCCAGTCCTGGGGCTACCTAAGCCTAAGGGCTTGTGCGCCCCAGGCCTGGGGCTTCCAAAACCTTACGGCTGGGGCGTCCCAGGCCTGGGGCTCTCAAAGCCGAAGGCCTGGGGCGCCCCTGGACAGGGGCTCCCTAAGCCTAAGGGCTGGGGCGACCCAAGCCTGGAACTCCCTAAGCCTAAGGGCTGGGGCGCCCCAGGCCTGGGACTCCCTAAGCCTAAGGGCTGGGCCGGCCATGGCCTGGGTCTCCCAAAGGCTAATGGCTGGGGCGTCCCATGCCTGGGTCTCCCAAAGGCTAAGAGCTGGGGCGGCCAGGCCTGGGGCTCCCTAAGCCTAAGTGCTGGGGCGCCCCAGGCCTGGGGCTCCCTAAGCCTAAGGTTTGGGGCGACCCACGCCTGGGTCTCCCTTTGCCTAAGGGCTGGGGCTCCCCAGATCTGGGGCTCCCTAAGCCTAAGGGCTGGGGCGCTCCAGACCAGGGGCTCCCTAAGTCTAAGGGATGGGGGTCACCTGGCCTGGGGCTCCCTAAGCCTAAGGGCTGGAAATGCCCAGGCCTGGGGCAACCAAAGCCTAAGGGCGGGGGCGCACCAGGCCTGGGGCTCCCAAAGCCTAAGGGCTAGGGCGCCCCAGGCCTGGGGCTCCCAAAGCATAAGGGCTGGCCGCCCCAGGACTGGGGCTTCCTAAGGCTAATTGCTGGGACGCACCAGTCCTGGGGCTCCCTAAGCCTAAGGGCTGGGGCGCCCCAGGTCTGGGGCTACCTAAGCCTAAGGGCTGGGGCGCCCCAGGCCTGGGGCTCCCAAAGCCTAAGGGCTGGGGCACCCCAGGCCAGTGGCTACCTAAGCCTAAGGGCGGGGGTGCCCCAAACCTGGGGTTCCTTAATCCGAAGGGCTGGGGTGCCCCAGGCCTATGGTTACCAAAGCCTAGCGGATGGGGCGCCCCCGGTCTGGGGCTCCCAAAGCCTAAGGGCTGGTGCATCCTAGGCCTGGGGCTCCCTAAGCCAAAGCCTGGGGCGACCCAGGCCTGGGGCTCCCAAAACCTAAGGGCTGGGGCTCCCAAAGCCTAAGGGCTGGGGCGCCCCAGGCCTGGGCTCCCTACGCCTAAGGATTGGGGCAACCCAGGCCTGGGCTCCCTAAGCCTAAGGGCGGGGGAACCCCATGCCTGGGGCTCCCTAAGCCTAAGGGCTGGGGCGCTCCAGGCCAGGGGCGCTCTAAGTCTAAGAGCTGGGGGTCACCTGGCCTGGGGCTCCCAAAGCCTAAGGGCTGGGGCACCCCAGGTCTGGGGCTAGCTAAGCCTAAGGGATGGGGCACCCAAGTCATGGGGATCCCAAAGCCTAAGGGCAGGGGCGTCCCGGGCCTGGGCCTCCCAAAGCCTAAGGGCGGGAGAGCCCCAGGCCTGGGGCTCCCATAGCCTAAGGGCTGGGCCGCCAAAGGCCTAGGGCTCCCAATGCCTAAGGGCTGGACGCCCCAGGCCTTGGGCTCCCTAAGCCTAAGGCCTGGGGCGCCCCAGGCCTGGGGCTCCCTAAGGATTAATGCTTGGGCACCCCAGGACAGGGGCTACCTAAGCCTAAGGGCGGGAGCGCCCCAGGCCTGGGGCTCCCAAAGCCCAAGGGTTGGGGCGCCCCAACCTTGGGCTCCCAAAGGTTAAGGGCTGGGGCGCCCCATGCCTGGGGATCCCAAAGCCTAAGGGTTGGGGCGCCTTAAGCCTGGGGCACCCTTAGCCTAATGGCTGGGGCGCCCCAGGCCTGGGGCTACCAAAACCTAAGGGCTGAAGCACCCCAGGACTGGGGCTCCCAAAGCCTAAGGGCTGGGGCGCCCCAGGCCAGATGCTTCCTAAGCCTATGGGCTGGGGCGCTCCAGGCCTGTGGCTCCTTAAGCCTAAGGATTGGGGCGACTCATGCCTGGGGCTCCCTAAGCCTAAGGGCTGTGGCGCCCCAGGGCTGGGGCTCCCTAAGCCTAAGGATTGGGGCGACTCAGGCCATGGGCTCCCTAAGCCTAAGGGCTAGGGCGCCCCAGGCCTTGGGCTCCCAAAACCTAAGGGCTGGGGCGCCCCAGGCCTGGGGCTCCCAAAGCCTAAGGGCTGGGGCACCCCAGGCCAGTGGCTACCTAAGCCTAGGGCGGGGGTGCCCCAAACCTGGGGTTCCTTAATCCGAAGGGCTGGGGTGCCCCAGGCCTATGGCTACCAAAGCCTAGGGGATGGGGCGCCCCCGGTCTGGGGCTCCCAAAGCCTAAGGGCTGGTGCATCCTAGGCCTGGGGCTCCCTAAGCCAAAGCCTGGAGCGACCCAGGCCTGGGGCTCCCAAAACCTAAGGGCTGGGGCTCCCAAAGCCTAAGGGCTGGGGCGCCCCAGGCCTGGGCTCCCTACGCCTAAGGATTGGGGCAACCCAGGCCTGGGGCTCCCTTAGCCTAAGGCCTGGGGTGCCCCAGGCCTGGGGCTCCCTAAGTCTAAGTGCTTGGGCGCCCCAGGCAGGGGCTACCTAAGCCTAAGGTCGGGAGCGCCCCAGGCCTGGGGCTCCCAAAGCCCAAGGTTTGGGGCGTCCCAGGCCTTCAGCTCCCAAAGCATAAGGGCTCGGCGCCCCAGGATTGGGGCTCCCTAAGCATAAGGGGTGGGGCGTCCCACGCCTGGGGCTCACTAAGCCTAACTGCTGGGGCGCCCCAGGCCTGGGGCTCCCAAAGCCTAAGGGTTGGAGCACCCCAGGCCTGGGGTTCCCTAAGACAAAGGGCTGGGGCGCCCCAGGCCTGGGGCTCGCAACCTAAGGGCTGGGGCGTCCCAGGCCTGGGGCTCACTAAGCCTAACTGCTGGGGCGCCCCAGGCCTGGGACTCCCAAAGCCTACGGGCTGGGGCGCCCCAGGCCAGGGGCTCCCTAAGTCTAAGGGCTGGGGCTCACAAGGCCTGGGTCTCCCTTAGCCTAAGGGCCGGGGCGCCCCAGGTCTGGGGCTCCCAAAGCCTAAGGGCAGGGGCTCCCCTGGCATGGGACTACCTAAGCCTATGGGCTCAGGCGCAGCAGGCCTGTGACTCCCAAAGCCTAAGGGCTAAGGCGTCCCAAGCCTTGGGCTCCCTAAGCATAAGGGCTGTGGCGCCCCAGTCCTGGAGCTTCCAAAAGCTAAAGTCTGGGGCGCCCCAGGACAGGGGCTCCCTAAGTTAAGGGCTAGGGCGCCCCAGGCCTGGGGCTCCCAAAGCCTAAGCGCTTGGGCGCCCCAGGCCTGGGGCTCCCAATGCCTAAGGGCTGGCCGCCACAGTCCTTGGGCTCCCTAAGGCTAAGGGCTGGGGCACCCCAGTCCTTGGGATCCCTAAGCCTAAGGACTAGGGCGCCCAAGGCCTTGGGCCCCCAAAACCTAAGGGCTGGGGAGCCCCAGGTCTGGGGCTCCCAATGCATAAGGCCTGGGGCGCCCCAGAACAGGGGCTCCCTAAGCCTAAGAGCTGGGGCGCCCCCGACCTAGGGCTCCCTAATTCTAAGGCCTGGGGCGCCCCAGGACAGGGGCTCCCAAAGCCTAAGGGCTGGGGCGCCCCAGGCCAGGGGCTACCTAAGCCTAACTGCTGGGGCAACCAGGCCTTGGGCTCCCTAAGCCTAAGGGGGGGGCGCCCCAGTCCTGGGGCTACCTAAGCCTAAGGGCTGGTGCGCCCCAGGCCTGGGGCTTCCAAATCCTTACGGCTGGGGCGCCCCAGGCCTGGGGCTCTCAAAGCCGAAGGCCTGGGGCGCCCCTGGACAGGGGCTCCCTAAGCCTAAGGGCTGGGGCGACCCAAGCCTGGAACTCCCTAAGCCTAAGGGCTGGGGCGCCCCAGGCCTGGGACTCCCTAAGCCTAAGGGCTGGGCCGGCCATGGCCTGGGTCTCCCAAAGGCTAATGGCTGGGGCGTCCCATGCCTGGGTCTCCCAAAGGCTAAGAGCTGGGGCGGCCAGGCCTGGGGCTCCCTAAGCCTAAGGTTTGGGGCGACCCAGGCCTGGGTCTCCCTTTGCCTAAGGGCTGGGGCTCCCCAGACCTGGGGCTCCCTAAGCCTAAGGACTGGGGCGCTCCAGACCAGGGGCTCCCTAAGTCTAAGGGATGGGGGTCACCTGGCCTGGGGCTCCCTAAGCCTAAGGGCTGGAAATGCCCAGGCCTGGGGCAACCAAAGCCTAAGGGTGGGGGCGCCCCAGGCCTGGGGCTCCCAAAGCCTAAGGGCTAGGGCGCCCCAGGCCTGGGGCTCCCAAAGCATAAGGGCTGGCCGCCCCAGGACTGGGGCTTCCTAAGGCTAATTGCTGGGACGCACCAGTCCTGGGGCTCCCTAAGCCTAAGGGCTGGGGCGCCCCAGGTCTGGGGCTACCTAAGCCTAAGGGCTGGGGCGCCCCAGGCCTGGGGCTCCCAAAGCCTAAGGGCTGGGGCACCCCAGGCCAGTGGCTACCTAAGCCTAAGGGCGGGGGTGCCCCAAACCTGGGGTTCCTTAATCCGAAGGGCTGGGGTGCCCCAGGCCTATGGCTACCAAAGCCTAGGGGATGGGGCGCCCCCGGTCTGGGGCTCCCAAAGCCTAAGGGCTGGTGCATCCTAGGCCTGGGGCTCCCTAAGCCAAAGCCTGGGGCGACCCAGGCCTGGGGCTCCCAAAACCTAAGGGCTGGGGCTCCCAAAGCCTAAGGGCTGGGGCGCCCCAGGCCTGGGCTCCCTACGCCTAAGGATTGGGGCAACCCAGGCCTGGGCTCCCTAAGCCTAAGGGCGGGGGAACCCCAGGCCTGGGGCTCCCTAAGCCTAAGGGCTGGGGCGCTCCAGGCCAGGGGCGCTCTAAGTCTAAGAGCTGGGGGTCACCTGGCCTGGGGCTCCCAAAGCCTAAGGGCTGGGGCACCCCAGGTCTGGGGCTAGCTAAGCCTAAGGGATGGGGCACCCAAGTCATGGGGATCCCAAAGCCTAAGGGCAGGGGCGTCCCGGGCCTGGGCCTCCCAAAGCCTAAGGGCGGGAGAGCCCCAGGCCTGGGGCTCCCATAGCCTAAGGGCTGGGCCGCCAAAGGCCTAGGGCTCCCAATGCCTAAGGGCTGGACGCCCCAGGCCTTGGGCTCCCTAAGCCTAAGGCCTGGGGCGCCCCAGGCCTGGGGCTCCCTAAGGATTAATGCTTGGGCACCCCAGGACAGGGGCTACCTAAGCCTAAGGGCGGGAGCGCCCCAGGCCTGGGGCTCCCAAAGCCCAAGGGTTGGGGCGCCCCAACCTTGGGCTCCCAAAGGTTAAGGGCTGGGGCGCCCCAGGCCAGATGCTTCCTATGCCTATGGGCTGGGGCGCTCCAGGCCTGTGGCTCCTTAAGCCTAAGGATTGGGGCGACTCATGCCTGGGGCTCCCTAAGCCTAAGGGCTGTGGCACCCCAGGGCTGGGGCTCCCTAAGCCTAAGGATTGGGGCGACTCAGGACATGGGCTCCCTAAGCCTAAGGGCTAGGACGCCCCAGGCCTTGGGCTCCCAAAACCTAAGGGATGGGGCGCCCCAGGTTTGGGGCTCAAAAGCCTAAGGGCTGTGGCGCCCAAGGCCTGGGGCTCCCTAAGCCTTAGGATTGGGGAGACTCAGGCCTGGGGCTCCCTAAGCCTAAGGGCTGGGTGTCACCTGGCAATGGGCTCCCTAAGCCTAAGGGCTGGGGGTCACCTGGCCATGGGCTCCCTAAGCCTAAGGGCTGGGGCGGCCCAGGTCTGGGGCTCCCAAATCCTAAGGGCTGGGGCGCCCCAGTCCTGGGGCTCCCTAAGCCTAAGTGCTGAGGCGCCCCAAGCCTTCAGATCTCAAAGCATAAGGGCTGGGCGCCCCAGGCTTCGGGCTCCCTAAGCATAAGGGCTGGGGCGTCCCAGGCCTGGGGCTCACTAAGGCTAACTGCTGGGGCGCCCCAGGCCTTGGGCTCCCAAAGCCTAAGGGTTGGAGCACCTCAGGCCTGGGGTTCCCTAAGACAAAGGGCTGGGGTGCCCCAGGCCTGGGGCTCGCAAAGCCTAAGGGCTGGGGCGTCCCAGGCCTGGGGCTCACTAAGCCTAACTGCTGGGGCTCCCCAGGCCTGGAGCTCCCAAAGCCTACGGGCTGGGGCGCCCCAGGCCAGGGGCTCCCTAAGTCTAAGGGCTGGGGCTCACAAGGCCTGGGTCTCCCTTAGCCTAAGGCCCGGGGTGCCCCAGGTCTGGGGCTCCCAAAGCCTAAGGGCAGGGGCTCCCCTGGCATGGGACTCCCTAAGCCTATGGGCTCAGGCGCACCAGGCCTGTGACTCCCAAAGCCTAAGGGCTGAGGCGTCCCAAGCCTTTGGCTCCCTAAGCCTAAGGGCTGTGGCGCCCCAGTCGTGGGGCTTCCAAAAGCTAAAGTCTGGGGCGCCCCAGGACAGGGGCTCCCTAAGTTAAGGGCTGGGGCGCCCCAGGCCTGGGGCACTCAATGCCTAAGGGCTGGCCGCCACAGTCCTTGGGCTCCCTAAGGCTAAGGGCTGGGGCACCCCAGTCCTTGGGCTCCCTAAGCCTAAGGACTAGGGCGCCACAGGCCTTGGGTTCCCAAAACCTAAGGGCTGGGGAGCCCCAGGTCTGGGGCTCCCAATGCCTAAGGCCTAGGGCGCCCCAGGACAGGGGCTCCCTAAGCCTAAGAGCTGGGGCGCCCCCGATCTAGGGCTCCCTAATTCTAAGGCCTGGGGCACCCCAGGCCTTGGGCTCCCTAAGTCTAAGGGCTGGGGCGCCCCAGGCTTGGGGCTCCCTAAGGCTAAGGGCTTTGGCGCCCCAAGCCTGGGGCACCATAAGCCTAAGGGGTGGGGCGCCCCAGGCCTGGGGCTCACTAAGCCTAACTGCTGGGGCACCCAGGCCTTGGGCTCCCTAAGCCTAAAGGGGGGGGCGCCCCAGTCCTGGGGCTACCTAAGCCTAAGGGCTGTTGCGCCCCAGGCCTGGGGCTTCCAAAATCTTACGGCTGGGGCTCCCCAGGCTTGGGGCTCTCAAAGCCGAAGGCCTGGGGCGCCCCTGGACAGGGGCTCCCTAAGCCTAAGGGCTGGGGCGGACCAGCTCTGGGGCTACGTAAGCCTAAGGGTTGTGGCGTCCCTGGCCTGGGCCTCCCTAAGCCTAAGGGCTGGGGCGACCCAGGCCTGGGACTCCCTAAGCCTAAGGGCTGGGGCGACCTAGGCCTGGGACTCCCTAAGCCTAAGGGCTGGGCCGGCCATGGCCTGGGTCTCCCAAAGTCTAATGGCTGGGGCGTCCCATGCCTGGGTCTCCCAAAGGCTAAGAGCTGCGGCGGCCAGGCCTGGGGCTCCCTAAGACTAAGTGCTGGGGCGCCCCAGGCCTGGGGCTCCCTAAGCCTAAGGTTTGGGGCGACCCAGGCCTGGGTCTCCCTTTGCCTAAGGGCTGGGGCTCCCCAGACCTGGGGCTCCCTAAGCCTAAGGGCTGGGGCGCTCCAGACCAGGGCGTCCCTAAGTCTAAGGGATGGGGGTCACCTGGCCTGGGGCTCCCTAAGCCTAAGGGCTGGAAATGCCCAGGCCTGGGGAAACCAAAGCCTAAGGGCGGGGGCACCCCAGGCCTGGGGCTCCCAAAGCCTAAGGGCTAGGGCGCCCCAGGCCTGGGGCTCCCAAAGCATAAGGGCTGGCCGGCCCAGGACTGGGGCTTCCTAAGGCTAATTGCTGGGACGCACCAGTCCTGGGGCTCCCTAAGCCTAAGGGCTGGGGCGCCCCAGGTCTGGGGCTACCTAAGCCTAAGGGCTGGGGCGCCCTAGGCCTGGGGCACCCCATGCCAGTGGCTACCTAAGCCTAAGGGCGGGGGTGCCCCAAACCTGGGGTTCCTTAATCCGAAGGGCTTGGGTGCCCCAGGCCTATGGCTACCAAAGCCTAGGGGCTGGGGCGCCCCCGGTCTGGGGCTCCCTAAGCCTAAGGGCTGGGGCGCTCCAGGCCAGGGGCTCTCTAAGTCTAAGAGCTGGGGGTCACCTGGCCTGGGGCTCCCAAAGCCTAAGGGCTGGGGCGCCATAGGTCTGGGGCTAGCTAAGCCTAAGGGATGGGGCACCCAAGTCATGGGGATCCCAAAGCCTAAGGGCAGGGGCGTCCCGGGCCTGGGCCTCCCTAAGGATAAATGCTTGGGCACCCCAGGACAGGGGCTACCTAAGCCTAAGGGCGGGAGCGCCCCAGGCCTGGGGCTTCCAAAAGCTAAAGTCTGGGGCGCCCCTGGACAGGGGCTCCCTAAGTTAAGGGCTGGGGCGCCCCAGGCCTGGGGCTCCCAAAGCCTAAGCGCTTGGGCGCCCCAGGCCTGGGGCTCCCAATGCCTAAGGGCTGGCCACCACAGTCCTTGGGCTCCCTAAGGCTAAGGGCTGGGGCACCCCATTCCTTGGGCTCCCTAAGCCTAAGGACTAGGGCGCCCCACGCCTTGGGTTCCCAAAACCTAAGGGCTGGGGTGCCCCAGGTCTGGGGCTCCCAATGCCTAAGGCCTAGGGCGCCCCAGGACAGGGGCTCCCTAAGCCTAAGAGCTGGGGCGCCCCCAACCTAGGGCTCCCTAATTCTAAGGCCTGGGGCACCCCAGGCATGGGGGTCCCAAAGCCTAAGGGCTGGGGCCCCCCAGGCCAGGGGCTACCTAAGCCTAAGGGCGGGGGCGCCCCAGACCTGGGGCTACCTAAGCCGAAGTGCTGGGGCGCCCCAGATCTGGGGCTTCCAAATCCTAAAGGCAGGGGCGCCCCAGGCCTGGGGCTCCCAAAGCCTAAGGGCTGGCCGCCCCAGGCCTTGGGCTCCCTAAGGCTAAGGGCTGGGGTGCCCCAGGCTTGGGGCTCCCTAAGGCTAAGGGCTGCGGCGCCCCAAGCCTGGGGCACCATAAGCCTAAGGGGTGGGGCGCCCCAGGCCTGGGGCTCACTAAGCCTAACTGCTGGGGCACCCAGGCCTTGGGCTCCCTAAGCCTAAAGGGTGGGGGCGCCCCAGTCCTGGGGCTACCTAAGCCTAAGGGCTGGTGCGCCCCAGGCCTGGGGCTTCCAAAACCTTACGGCTGGGGCGCCCCAGGCCTGGGGCTCTCAAAGCCGAAGGCCTGGGGCGCCCCTGGACAGGGGCTCCCTAAGCCTAAGGGCTGGGGCGGACCAGGTCTGGGGCTACGTAAGCCTAAGGGGTGTGGCGTCCCTGGCCTGGGCCTCCCTAAGCCTAAGGGCTGGGGCGACCCAGGCCTGGGACTCCCTAAGCCTAAGGGCTGGGGCGCCCCAGGCCTGGGACTCCCTAAGCCTAAGGGCTGGGCCGGCCATGGCCTGGGTCTCCCAAAGGCTAATGGCTGGGGCGTCCCATGCCTGGGTCTCCCAAAGGCTGAGAGCTGGGGCGGCCAGGCCTGGGGCTCCCTAAGCCTAAGTGCTGGTGCGCCCCAGGTCTGTGGCTTCCAAAACCTTACGGCTGGGGCACCCCAGGCCTGGGGCTCTCAAAGCCGAAGGCCTGGGGTGCCCCTGGACAGGGGCTCCCTAAGCCTAAGGGCTGGGGCGGACCAGGTCTGGGGCTACGTAAGCCTAAGGGGTGTGGCGTCCCTGGCCTGGGCCTCCCTAAGCCTAAGGGCTGGGGCGACCCAGGCCTGGGACTCCCTAAGCCTAAGGGCTGGGGCGCCCCAGGCCTGGGACTCCCTAAGCCTAAGGGCTGGGCCGGCAATGGCCTGGGTCTCCCAAAGGCTAATGGCTGGGGCGTCCCATGCCTGGGTCTCCCAAAGGCTAAGAGCTGGGGCGGCCAGGCCTGGGGCTCCCTAAGCCTAAGTGCTGGGGCGCCCCAGGCCTGGGGTTCCCTAAGCCTAAGGTTTGGGGCGACCCAGGTCTGGGTCTCCCTTTGCCTAAGGGCTGGGGCTCCCCAGTCCTGGGGCTCCCTAAGCCTAAGGGCTGAGGCGCTCCAGACTAGGGGGTCCCTAAGTCTAAGGGATGGGGGTCACCTGGCCTGGGGCTCCCTAAGCCTAAGGGCTGGAAATGCCCAGGCCTGGGGCAACCAAAGCCTAAGGGCTAGGGCGCCCCAGGCCTGGGGCTCCCAAAGCATAAGGGCTGGCCGCCCCAGGACTGGGGCTTCCTAAGGCTAATTGCTGGGACGCACCAGTACTGGGGCTCCCTAAGCCTAAGGGCTGGGGCGCCCCAGGTCTGGGGCTACCTAAGCCTAAGGGCTGGGGCGCCCCAGGCCAGGGGCTCCCAAAGCCTAAGGGCTGGGGCACCCCAGGAGAGTGGCTACCTAAGTCTAAGGGCGGGGATGCCCCAAACCTGGGGTTCCTTAATCCGAATGGCTGGGGTGCCCCAGGCCTATGGCTCCCAAAGCCTAGGGGCTGGGGCGCCCCTGGCCTGGGGCTCCCAAAGCCTAAGGGCTGGTGCATCCCAGGCCTGGGGCTCCCTAAGTCAAAGCCTGGGGCGACCCAGGCCTGGGGTTCCCAAAACCTAAGGGCTGGGGCTCCCAAAGCCTAAGGGCTGGGGCGCCCCAGGCGAGGGGCTCCCTAAACCTATGGGATGCGGCGCCCCAGGCCTGGGGCTCCCTAAGCCTAAGGATTGGGGAAACCCAGGCCTGGGCTCCCTAAGCCTAAGGGCGGGGGAACCCCAGGCCTGAGGCTCCCTAAGCCTAAGGGCTGGGGCGCTCCAGGCCAGGGGCTCTCTAAGTCTACGAGCTGGGGGTCACCTGGCCTGGGGCTCCCAAAGCCTAAGGGCTGGGGCGCCATAGTTCTGGGGCTAGCTAAGCCTAAGGGATGGGGCACCCAAGTCATGGGGATCCCAAAGCCTAAGGGCAGGGGCGTCCCGGGCCTGGGCCTCCCAAAGCCTAAGGGCGGGAGAGCCCCAGGCCTGGGTCTCCCAAAGCCTAAGGGCTGGGCAGCCAAAGGCCTAGGGCTCCCAAAGCCTAAGGGCTGGGGCGCCCCAGGCCTGGGGTTCCCAAAGCCTAAGGGCTGGGGGGCCCCAGGCCTGGGGCTCCCAATGCATAAGGGCTGGGCGCCCCAGGTCTTTGGCTCCCTAAGCCTAAGGCCTGGGGCGCCCTAGGCCTGGGGCTCCCTAAGGATAAATGCTTGGGCACCCCAGGACAGGGGCTATCTAAGCCTAAGGGCGGGAGCGCCCCACCCTGGGGCTCCCAAAGCCCAAGGGTTGGGGCGCCCCAACCTTGGGCTCCCAAAGGTTAAGGGCTGGGGCGCCCCATGCCTGGGGAACCCAAAGCCTAAGGGTTGGGGCGCCTTAAGCCTGGGGCACCCTTAGCCTAATGGCTGGGGCGCCCCAGGCCTGGGGCTACAAAAGCCTAAGGGCGTGGGCCCCCCAGGCAAGATGCTTCCTAAGCTTATGGGCTGGGGCGCTCCAGGCCTGTGGCTCCTTAAGCCTAAGGATTGGGGCGACTCAGGCCTGTGGCTCCCTAAGCCTAAGGGCTGTGGCGCCCCAGGCCTGGGGCTCCCTAAGCCTAAGGATTGGGGCGCCTCAGGCCAGATGCTTCCTAAGCTTATGGGCTGGGGCGCTCCAGGCCTGTGGCTCCTTAAGCCTAAGGATTGGGGCGACTCAGGCCTGGGGCTCCCTAAGCCTAAGGGCTGGGGCGCCTCAGGCCTGGGGCTCCCTAAGCCTTAGGATTGGGGAGACTCAGGCCTGGTGCTCCCTAAGCCTAAGGGCTGGGGGTCACCTGGCCATGGGCTCCCTAAGCCTAAGGGCTGGGGCGGCGCAGGTCTGGGGCTCCCAAATCCTAAGGGCTGGGGCGCCCCAGTCCTGGGGCTCCCTAAGCCTAAGTGCTGAGGCGCCCCAAGCCTTCAGATCCCAAAGCATAAGGGCTGGGCGCCCCAGGCTTGGGGCTCCCTAAGCATAAGGGCTGGGGCGTCCCAGGCCTGGGGCTCACTAAGCCTAACTGCTGGGGCGCCCCAGGCCTGGGGCTCCCAAAGCCTAAGGGTTGGAGCACCCCAGGCCTGGGGTTCCCTAAGACAAAGGGCTGGGGCGCCACAGGCCTGGGGCTCGCAACCTAAGGGCTGGGGCGTCCCAGGCCTGGGGCTCACTAAACCTAACTGCTGGGGCGCCCCAGGCCTGGGGCTCCCAAAACCTACGGGCTGGGGCGCCCCAGGACAGGGCCTCCCTAAGTCTAAGGGCTGGGGCTCACAAGGTCTGGGTCTCCCTTAGCCTAAGGGCCGGGGCGCCCCAGGTCTGGGGCTCCCAAAGCCTAAGGGCAGGGGCTCCCCTGGCATGGGACTCCCTAAGCCTATGGGCTCAGGCACACCAGGCCTGTGACTCCCAAAGCCTAAGGGCTGAGGCGTCCCAAGCCTTGGGCTCCCTAAGCCTAAGGGCTTTTGCGCCCCAGTCCAGGGGCTTCCGAAAGCTAAAGTCTGGGGCGCCCCAGGACAGGGGCTCCCTAAGTTAAGGGCTGGGGCGCCCCAGGCCTGGGGCTCCCAAAGCCTAAGGGCTTGGGCGCCCCAGGCCTGGGGCGCCCAATGCCTAAGGGCTGGCCGCCACAGTCCTTGGGCTCCCTAAGGCTAAGGGCTGGGGCACCCCAGTCCTTGGGCTCCCTAAGCCTAAAGACTAGGGCGCCCCAGGCCTTGGGCTCCCAAAACCTAAGGGCTGGGGAGCCCCAGGTCTGGGGCTCCCAATGCCTAATGCCTGGGGCGCCCCAGGACAGGGGCTCCCTAAGCCTAAGAGCTGGGGCGCCCCCGACCTAGGGCTCCCTAATTCTAAGGCCTGGGGCACCCCAGGCATGGGGGTCCCAAAGCCTAAGGGCTGGGGCGCCCCAGGCCAGGGGCTACCTAAGCCTAAAGGCGGTGGCGCCCCAGGCCTGGGGCTACCTAAGCCGAAGTGCTGGTGCGCCCCAGGCCTGGGGCTTCCAAAACCTTACGGCTGGGGCGCCCCAGGCCTGGGGCTCTCAAAGCCGAAGGCCTGGGGCGCCCCTGGACAGGGGCTCCCTAAGCCTAAGGGCTGGGGCGGACCAGGTCTGGGGCTACGTAAGCCTAAGGGGTGTGGCGTCCCTGGCCTGTGCCTCCCTAAGCCTAAGGGCTGGGGCGACCCAGGCCTGGGACTCCCTAAGCCTGAGGGCTGGGGCGCCCCAGGCCTGGGAATCCCTAAGCCTAAGGGCTGGGCCGGCCATGGCCTGGGTCTCCCAAAGGCTAATGGCTGGGGCGTCCCATGCCTGGGTCTCCCAAAGGCTAAGAGCTGGGGCGGCCAGGCCTGGGGCTCCCTAAGCCTAAGTGCTGGGGCACCCCAGGCCTGGGGCTCCCTAAGCTTAAGGTTTGGGGCGACCCAGGCCTGGGTCTCCCTTTGCCTAAGGGCTGGGGCTCCCCAGACCTGGGGCTCCCTAAGCCTAAGGGCTGGGGCGCTCCAGACCAGGGGGTCCCTAAGTCTAAGGGATGGGGGTCACCTGGCCTGGGGCTCCCTAAGCCTAAGGGCTGGAAATGCCCAGGCCTGGGGCAACCAAAGCCTAAGGGCGGGGGCGCCCCAGGCCTGGGGCTCCCAAAGCCTAAGGGCTAGGGCGCCCCAGGCCTGGGGCTCCCAAAGCATAAGGGCTGGCCGCCCCAGGACTGGGGCTTCCTAAGGCTAATTAATGGGACGCACCAGTCCTGGGGCTCCCTAAGCCTAAGGGCTGGGGCGCCCCAGGTCTGGGGCTACCTAAGCCTTAGGGCTGGGGCGCCCCAGGCCTGGGGCTCCCAAAGCCTAAGGGCTGGGGCACCCCAGGCCAGTGGCTACCTAAGCCTAAGGGCGGGGGTGCCCCAAACCTGGGGTTCCTTAATCCGAAGGGCTGGGGTGCCCCAGGCCTATGGCTACCAAAGCCTAGGGGCTGGGGCGCCCCCGGTCTGGGGCTCCCAAAGCCTAAGGGCTGGTGCATCCCAGGCCTGGGGCTCCCTAAGCCTAAGGGCTGGGGCGCTCCAGGCCAGGGGCTCTCTAAGTCTAAGAGCTGGGGGTCACCTGGCCTGGGGCTCCCAAAGCCTAAGGACTGGGGCGCCATTGGTCTGGGGCTAGCTAAGCCTAAGGGATGGGGCACCCAAGTCATGGGGATCCCAAAGCCTAAGGGCAGGGGCGTCCCGGGCCTGGGCCTCCCAAAGCCTCAGGGCGGGAGAGCCCCAGGCCTGGGGCTCCCAAAGCCTAAAGGCTGGGCCGCCAAAGGCCTAGGGCTCCCAAAATCTAAGGGCTGGGACGCCCCAGGCCTGGGGTTCCCAAAGCCTAAGGGCTGGGGGGCCCCAGGCCTGGGGCTCCCAAAGCATAAGGGCTGGGCGCCCCAGGCCTAGGGCTCCCTAAGCCTAAGGCCTGGGGTGCCCCAAGCCTGGGGCTCCCTAAGGATAAATGCTTGGGCACCCCAGGAGAGGGGCTACCTAATCCTAAGGGCGGGAGCGCCCCAGGCCTGGGGCTCCCAAAGCCCAAGGGTTGGGGCGCCCCAACCTTGGGCTCCCAAAGGTTAAGGGCTGGGGCGCCCCATGCCTGGGGATATCAAAAACTAAGGGTTGGGGCGCCTTAAGCCTGGGGCACCCGTAGCCTAATGGCTGGGGCGCCCCAGGCCTGGGGCTACCAAAACCTAAGGGCTGAGGCGCCCCAGGACTGGGGTTCCCAAAGCCTAAGGGCTGGGGCGCCCCAGGACTGGGGCTCCCAAAGCCTAAGGGCTGGGGCGCCCCAGGCCAGATGCTTCCTAAGCCTATGGGCTGGGGCGCTCCAGGCCTGTGGCTCCATAAGCCTAAGGATTGGGGCGACTCAGGCCTGGGGCTCCCTAAGCCTAAGGGCTGTGGCGCCCCAGGCCTGGGGCTCCCTAAGCCTAAGGATTGGGGCGACTCAGGCCATGGGCACCCTAAGCCTAAGGGTAGGGTGCCCCAGGCCTTGGACTCCCAAAACCTAAGGGATGTGGCGCCCCAGGTTTGGGGTTCCCAAAGCCTAAGGCCTGGGATGTACCAGGCCTGGGGCTCCCTAAGCCTAAGTGCTGGGGCGCCCCAAGCCTGGAGCTCCCAAAGCATAAGGACTGGGTGCCCCAGGCTTGGTACTCCCTAAGGCTAAGGGCTGGGGCGCCTCACGCCGGTGGCTCCCAAATCCTAAGGGCTGGGGGTCCCAGGCCTTGGGCTCACTAAGCCTAACTGCTTGGGGGCCCCAGGCCTGGGACTCCCAAACCATAAGGGCTGGGCGCCCCAGGCCTGGGGCTCCCTAAGCCAAATGGCTGGGGCGACCCAGGCCTGGGGCTCTCAAAACCTAAGGGCTGGGGCGCCCCAAGCCTGGGGCTCCCAAAGCCTAAGGGCTTCGGCGCCCCAGGCGAGGGGCTCCCTAAGCCTATTGGCTGCGGTGCCCCAGGCCTGGGGCTCCCTAAGCCTAAAGGCTGGGGCGCTCCAGGCCAGGGGCTCTCTAAGTCTAAGAGCTGGGGGTCACCTGGCCTGGGGCTCCCAAAGCTTAAGGGATGGGGCGCCCCAGGTCTGGGGCTACCTAAGCCTAAGGGATGGGGCACCCCAGTCATGGGGATCCCAAAGCCTAAGGGCTGGGGGTTCCCTGTCCTGGGCCTCCCAATGCCTAAGGGCGGGAGCGCCCCAGGCTTGAGGCTCCCTTAGCCGAAGGGCTGGGGCGCCCCAGACCTGGGGTTCCTGAAGCCTAAGAGCTCGGGCGCCCCAGGCCTGGGGCTCCCGAAGCCTGAGGGCTGGGGCGCCCCAGGCCTGGGCTCCCTAAGACTAAGGGCTGGGGCTCGCTAAGCCTAAGGGCTGGGCCGCCACAGGCCCGGGGCTCCCTAAGCCTAAGGCCTGGAGCGCCCCAGGCCTGGGGCTCCCTAAGTCTAAATGCTTGGGCGCCCCAGGCAGGGGCTACCTAAGCCTAAGTGCGGGAGCGCCCCAGGCCTGGGGCTCCCAAAGCCCACGGTTGGGGCGCCCCAGGCCTGGGGCTCCCAAAGGTTAAGGGCTATGGCGCCCCATGCCTGGGGATCCCAAAGCCTAAGAGCTGGGGCATCTCAAGCCTGGGGTACCCTAAGCCTAATGGCTGGGGCGCCCAAGGCCTGGGGCTACCAAAACCTAAGGGCTGGGGCGCCCCAGGCCTGGGAGGTCCCAAAGCTTAAGGGCTGGGGCGCCCCAAGCCAGGGGCTTCCTAAGCCTATGGGGTAGAGCACCCCAGGCCTGTGGCTCCCTAAGCCTAAGGGCGGGAGAGCCCCAGGCCTGGGACTCCCTAAGACTAAGGGCTGGGGCGCTCCAGGCCAGGGGCTCTCTAAGTCTAAGAGCTGGGGGTCACCTGGCTTGGGGCTGCCAAAGCCTAAGGGCTGGGGCGCCATAGTTCTGGGGCTAGCTAAGCCTAAGGGATGGGGCACCCAAGTCATGGGGATCCCAAAGCCTAAGGGCAGGGGCGTCCCGGGCCTGGGCCTCCCAAAGCCTAAGGGCGGGAGATCCCCAGGCCTGGGGCTCCCAAAGCCTAAGGGCTGGGCCGCCAAAGGCCTAGGGCTCCCAAAGCCTAAGGGCTGGGGCGCCCCAGGCCTGGGGTTCCCAAAGCCTAAGGGCTGGGGGGCCCCAGGCCTGGGGCTCCCAAAGCATAAGGGCTGGGCGCCCCAGGTCTTTGGCTCCCTAAGCCTAAGACCTGGGGCGCCCTAGGCCTGGGGCTCCCTAAGGATAAATGCTTGGGCACCCCAGGACAGGGGCTACCTAAGCCTAAGGGCGGGAGCGCCCCAGGCCTGGGGCTCCCAAAGCCCAAGGGTTGGGGCGCCCCAACCTTGGGCTCCCAAAGGTTAAGGGCTGGGGCGCCCCATGCCTGGGGAACCCAAAGCCTAAGGGTTGGGGCGCCTTAAGCCTGGGGCACCCTTAGCCTAATGGCTGGGGCGCCCCAGGCCTGGGGCTACAAAAGCCTAAGGGCGTGGGCCCCCCAGGCAAGATGCTTCCTAAGCTTATGGGCTGGGGCGCTCCAGGCCTGTGGCTCCTTAAGCCTAAGGATTGGGGCGACTCAGGCCTGGGGCTCCCTAAGCCTAAGGGCTGTGGCGCCCCAGGCCTGGGGCTCCCTGAGCCTAAGGATTGGGGCGCCTCAGGCCAGATGCTTCCTAAGCTTATGGGCTGGGGCGCTCCAGGCCTGTGGCTCCTTAAGCCTAAGGATTGGGGCGACTCAGGCCTGGGGCTCCCTAAGCCTAAGGGCTGGGGCGCCCCAGGCCTGGGGCTCCCTAAGCCTTAGGATTGGGGAGACTCAGGCCTGGGGCTCCCTAAGCCTAAGGGCTGGGGGTCACCTGGCCATGGGCTCCCTAAGCTTAAGGGCTGGGGCGGCGCAGGTCTGGGGCTCCCAAATCCTAAGGGCTGGGGCGCCCCAGTCCTGGGGCTCCCTAAGCCTAAGTGCTGAGGCGCCCCAAGCCTTCAGATCCCAAAGCATAAGGGCTGGGCGCCCCAGGCTTGGGGCTCCCTAAGCATAAGGGCTGGGGCGTCCCAGGCCTGGGGCTCACTAAGCCTAACTGCTGGGGCGCCCCAGGCCTGGGGCTCCCAAAGCCTAAGGGTTGGAGCACCCCAGGCCTGGGGTTCCCTAAGACAAAGGGCTGGGGCGCCACAGGCCTGGGGCTCGCAACCTAAGGGCTGGGGCGTCCCAGGCCTGGGGCTCACTAAACCTAACTGCTGGGGCGCCCCAGGCCTGGGGCTCCCAAAACCTACGGGCTGGGGCGCCCCAGGACAGGGCCTCCCTAAGTCTAAGGGCTGGGGCTCACAAGGTCTGGGTCTCCCTTAGCCTAAGGGCCGGGGCGCCCCAGGTCTGGGGCTCCCAAAGCCTAAGGGCAGGGGCTCCCCTGGCATGGGACTCCCTAAGCCTATGGGCTCAGGCACACCAGGCCTGTGACTCCCAAAGCCTAAGGGCTGAGGCGTCCCAAGCCTTGGGCTCCCTAAGCCTAAGGGCTTTTGCGCCCCAGTCCAGGGGCTTCCGAAAGCTAAACTCTGGGGCGCCCCAGGACAGGGGCTCCCTAAGTTAAGGGCTGGGGCGCCCCAGGCCTGGGGCTCCCAAAGCCTAAGGGCTTGGGCGCCCCAGGCCTGGGGCGCCCAATGCCTAAGGGCTGGCCGCCACAGTCCTTGGGCTCCCTAAGGCTAAGGGCTGGGGCACCCCAGTCCTTGGGCTCCCTAAGCCTAAAGACTAGGGCGCCCCAGGCCTTGGGCTCCCAAAACCTAAGGACTGGGGAGCCCCAGGTCTGGGGCTCCCAATGCCTAATGCCTGGGGCACCCCAGGACAGGGGCTCCCTAAGCCTAAGAGCTGGGGCGCCCCCGACCTAGGGCTCCCTAATTCTAAGGCCTGGGGCACCCCAGGCATGGGGGTCCCAAAGCCTAAGGGCTGGGGCGCCCCAGGCCAGGGGCTACCTAAGCCTAAGGGCGGGGGCGCCCCAGGCCTGGGGCTACCTAAGCCGAAGTGCTGGTGCGCCCCAGGCCTGGGGCTTCCAAAACCTTACGGCTGGGGCGCCCCAGGCCTGGGGCTCTCAAAGCCGAAGGCCTGGGGCGCCCCTGGACAGGGGCTCCCTAAGCCTAAGGGCTGTGGCGCCCCAGGCCTGGGGCTCCCTAAGCCTAAGGATTGGGGCGACTCAGGCCATGGGCACCCTAAGCCTAAGGGTAGGGTGCCCCAGGCCTTGGACTCCCAAAACCTAAGGGATGTGGCGCCCCAGGTTTGGGGTTCCCAAAGCCTAAGGCCTGGGATGTACCAGGCCTGGGGCTCCCTAAGCCTAAGTGCTGGGGCGCCCCAAGCCTGGAGCTCCCAAAGCATAAGGACTGGGTGCCCCAGGCTTGGTACTCCCTAAGGCTAAGGGCTGGGGCGCCTCACGCCGGTGGCTCCCAAATCCTAAGGGCTGGGGGTCCCAGGCCTTGGGCTCACTAAGCCTAACTGCTTGGGGGCCCCAGGCCTGGGACTCCCAAACCATAAGGGCTGGGCGCCCCAGGCCTGGGGCTCCCTAAGCCAAATGGCTGGGGCGACCCAGGCCTGGGGCTCTCAAAACCTAAGGGCTGGGGCGCCCCAAGCCTGGGGCTCCCAAAGCCTAAGGGCTTCGGCGCCCCAGGCGAGGGGCTCCCTAAGCCTATTGGCTGCGGTGCCCCAGGCCTGGGGCTCCCTAAGCCTAAGGGCTGGGGCGCTCCAGGCCAGGGGCTCTCTAAGTCTAAGAGCTGGGGGTCACCTGGCCTGGGGATCCCAAAGCTTAAGGGATGGGGCGCCCCAGGTCTGGGGCTACCTAAGCCTAAGGGATGGGGCACCCCAGTCATGGGGATCCCAAAGCCTAAGGGCTGGGGGTTCCCTGTCCTGGGCCTCCCAATGCCTAAGGGCGGGAGCGCCCCAGGCTTGAGGCTCCCTTAGCCGAAGGGCTGGGGCGCCCCAGACCTGGGGTTCCTGAAGCCTAAGAGCTCGGGCGCCCCAGGCCTGGGGCTCCCGAAGCCTGAGGGCTGGGGCGCCCCAGGCCTGGGCTCCCTAAGACTAAGGGCTGGGGCTCGCTAAGCCTAAGGGCTGGGCCGCCACAGGCCCGGGGCTCCCTAAGCCTAAGGCCTGGAGCGCCCCAGGCCTGGGGCTCCCTAAGTCTAAATGCTTGGGCGCCCCAGGCAGGGGCTACCTAAGCCTAAGTGCGGGAGCGCCCCAGGCCTGGGGCTCCCAAAGCCCACGGTTGGGGCGCCCCAGGCCTGGGGCTCCCAAAGGTTAAGGGCTATGGCGCCCCATGCCTGGGGATCCCAAAGCCTAAGAGCTGGGGCATCTCAAGCCTGGGGTACCCTAAGCCTAATGGCTGGGGCGCCCAAGGCCTGGGGCTACCAAAACCTAAGGGCTGGGGCGCCCCAGGCCTGGGAGGTCCCAAAGCTTAAGGGCTGGGGCGCCCCAAGCCAGGGGCTTCCTAAGCCTATGGGGTAGAGCACCCCAGGCCTGTGGCTCCCTAAGCCTAAGGGCGGGAGAGCCCCAGGCCTGGGACTCCCTAAGACTAAGGGCTGGGGCGCTCCAGGCCAGGGGCTCTCTAAGTCTAAGAGCTGGGGGTCACCTGGCTTGGGGCTGCCAAAGCCTAAGGGCTGGGGCGCCATAGTTCTGGGGCTAGCTAAGCCTAAGGGATGGGGCACCCAAGTCATGGGGATCCCAAAGCCTAAGGGCAGGGGCGTCCCGGGCCTGGGCCTCCCAAAGCCTAAGGGCGGGAGATCCCCAGGCCTGGGGCTCCCAAAGCCTAAGGGCTGGGCCGCCAAAGGCCTAGGGCTCCCAAAGCCTAAGGGCTGGGGCGCCCCAGGCCTGGGGTTCCCAAAGCCTAAGGGCTGGGGGGCCCCAGGCCTGGGGCTCCCAAAGCATAAGGGCTGGGCGCCCCAGGTCTTTGGCTCCCTAAGCCTAAGACCTGGGGCGCCCTAGGCCTGGGGCTCCCTAAGGATAAATGCTTGGGCACCCCAGGACAGGGGCTACCTAAGCCTAAGGGCGGGAGCGCCCCAGGCCTGGGGCTCCCAAAGCCCAAGGGTTGGGGCGCCCCAACCTTGGGCTCCCAAAGGTTAAGGGCTGGGGCGCCCCATGCCTGGGGAACCCAAAGCCTAAGGGTTGGGGCGCCTTAAGCCTGGGGCACCCTTAGCCTAATGGCTGGGGCGCCCCAGGCCTGGGGCTACAAAAGCCTAAGGGCGTGGGCCCCCCAGGCAAGATGCTTCCTAAGCTTATGGGCTGGGGCGCTCCAGGCCTGTGGCTCCTTAAGCCTAAGGATTGGGGCGACTCAGGCCTGGGGCTCCCTAAGCCTAAGGGCTGTGGCGCCCCAGGCCTGGGGCTCCCTGAGCCTAAGGATTGGGGCGCCTCAGGCCAGATGCTTCCTAAGCTTATGGGCTGGGGCGCTCCAGGCCTGTGGCTCCTTAAGCCTAAGGATTGGGGCGACTCAGGCCTGGGGCTCCCTAAGCCTAAGGGCTGGGGCGCCCCAGGCCTGGGGCTCCCTAAGCCTTAGGATTGGGGAGACTCAGGCCTGGGGCTCCCTAAGCCTAAGGGCTGGGGGTCACCTGGCCATGGGCTCCCTAAGCTTAAGGGCTGGGGCGGCGCAGGTCTGGGGCTCCCAAATCCTAAGGGCTGGGGCGCCCCAGTCCTGGGGCTCCCTAAGCCTAAGTGCTGAGGCGCCCCAAGCCTTCAGATCCCAAAGCATAAGGGCTGGGCGCCCCAGGCTTGGGGCTCCCTAAGCATAAGGGCTGGGGCGTCCCAGGCCTGGGGCTCACTAAGCCTAACTGCTGGGGCGCCCCAGGCCTGGGGCTCCCAAAGCCTAAGGGTTGGAGCACCCCAGGCCTGGGGTTCCCTAAGACAAAGGGCTGGGGCGCCACAGGCCTGGGGCTCGCAACCTAAGGGCTGGGGCGTCCCAGGCCTGGGGCTCACTAAACCTAACTGCTGGGGCGCCCCAGGCCTGGGGCTCCCAAAACCTACGGGCTGGGGCGCCCCAGGACAGGGCCTCCCTAAGTCTAAGGGCTGGGGCTCACAAGGTCTGGGTCTCCCTTAGCCTAAGGGCCGGGGCGCCCCAGGTCTGGGGCTCCCAAAGCCTAAGGGCAGGGGCTCCCCTGGCATGGGACTCCCTAAGCCTATGGGCTCAGGCACACCAGGCCTGTGACTCCCAAAGCCTAAGGGCTGAGGCGTCCCAAGCCTTGGGCTCCCTAAGCCTAAGGGCTTTTGCGCCCCAGTCCAGGGGCTTCCGAAAGCTAAACTCTGGGGCGCCCCAGGACAGGGGCTCCCTAAGTTAAGGGCTGGGGCGCCCCAGGCCTGGGGCTCCCAAAGCCTAAGGGCTTGGGCGCCCCAGGCCTGGGGCGCCCAATGCCTAAGGGCTGGCCGCCACAGTCCTTGGGCTCCCTAAGGCTAAGGGCTGGGGCACCCCAGTCCTTGGGCTCCCTAAGCCTAAAGACTAGGGCGCCCCAGGCCTTGGGCTCCCAAAACCTAAGGACTGGGGAGCCCCAGGTCTGGGGCTCCCAATGCCTAATGCCTGGGGCGCCCCAGGACAGGGGCTCCCTAAGCCTAAGAGCTGGGGCGCCCCCGACCTAGGGCTCCCTAATTCTAAGGCCTGGGGCACCCCAGGCATGGGGGTCCCAAAGCCTAAGGGCTGGGGCGCCCCAGGCCAGGGGCTACCTAAGCCTAAGGGCGGGGGCGCCCCAGGCCTGGGGCTACCTAAGCCTAAGGGCTGGGGCGACCCAGGCCTGGGACTCCCTAAGCCTGAGGGCTGGGGCGCCCCAGGCCTGGGACTCCCTAAGCCTAAGGGCTGGGCCGGCCATGGCCTGGGTCTCCCAAAGGCTAATGGCTGGGGCGTCCCATGCCTGGGTCTCCCAAAGGCTAAGAGCTGGGGCGGCCAGGCCTGGGGCTCCCTAAGCCTAAGTGCTGGGGCGCCCCAGGCCTGGGGCTCCCTAAGCCTAAGGTTTGGGGCGACCCAGGCCTGGGTCTCCCTTTGCCTAAGGGCTGGGGCTCCCCAGACCTGGGGCTCCCTAAGCCTAAGGGCTGGGGCGCTCCAGACCAGGGGGTCCCTAAGTCTAAGGGATGGGGGTCACCTGGCCTGGGGCTCCCTAAGCCTAAGGGCTGGAAATGCCCAGGCCTGGAGCAACCAAAGCCTAAGGGCGGGGGGCGCCCCAGGCCTGGGGTTCCCAAAGCCTAAGGGCTAGGGCGCCCCAGGCCTGGGGCTCCCAAAGCATAAGGGCTGGCCGCCCCAAGACTGGGGCTTCCTAAGGCTAATTGCTGGGACGCACCAGTCCTGGGGCTCCCTAAGCCTAAGGGCTGGGGCGCCCCAGGTCTGGGGCTACCTAAGCCTAAGGGCTGGGGCGCCCCAGGCCTGGGGCTCCCAAAGCCTAAGGGCTGGGGCACCCCAGGCCAGTGGCTACGTAAGCCTAAGGGCGGGGGTGCCCCAAACCTGGGGTTCCTTAATCCGAAGGGCTGGGGTGCCCCAGGCCTATGGCTACCAAAGCCTAGGGGCTGGGGCGACCCCGGTCTGGGGCTCCCAAAGCCTAAGGGCTGGTGCATCCCAGGCCTGGGGCTCCCTAAGCCTAAGGGCTGGGGCGCTCCAGGCCAGGGGCTCTCTAAGTCTAAGAGCTGGGGTTCACCTGGCCTGGGGCTCCCAAAGCCTAAGGGCTGGGGCGCCATAGGTCTGGGGCTAGCTAAGCCTAAGGGATGGGGCACCCAAGTCATGGGGATCCCAAAGCCTAAGGGCAGGGGCGTCCCGGGCCTGGGCCTCCCAAAGGCTCAGGGCGGGAGAGCCCCAGGCCTGGGGCTCCCAAAGCCTAAAGGCTGGGCTGCCAAAGGCCTAGGGCTCCCAAAGTCTAAGGGCTGGGACGCCCCAGGCCTGGGGTTCCCAAAGCCTAAGGGCTGGGGGGCCCCAGGCCTGGGGCTCCCAAAGCATAAGGGCTGGGCGCCCCAGGCCTTGGGCTCCCTAAGCCTAAGGCCTGGGGCGCCCCAAGCCTGGGGCTCCCTAAGGATAAATGCTTGGGCACCCCAGGAGAGGGGCTACCTAAGCCTAAGGGCGGGAGCGCCCCAGGCCTGGGGCTCCCAAAGCACAAGGGTTGGGGCGCCCCAACCTTGGGCTCCCAAAGGTTAAGGGCTGGGGCGCCCCATGCCTGGGGATCCCAAAACCTAAGGGTTGGGGCGCCTTAAGCCTGGGGCACCCGTAGCCTAATGGCTGGGGCGCCCCAGGCCTGGGGCTACCAAAACCTAAGGGCTGAGGAGCCCCAGGACTGGGGCTCCCAAAGCCTAAGGGCTGGGGCGCCCCAGGCCAGATGCTTCCTAAGCCTATGGGTTGGGGCGCTCCAGGCCTGTGGCTCCATAAGCCTAAGGATTGGGGCGACTCAGGCCTGGGGCTCCCTAAGCCTAAGGGCTGTGGCGCCCCAGGCCTGGGGCTCCCTAAGCCTAAGAGCTGGGGCATCTCAAGCCTGGGGCACCCTAAGCCTAATGGCTGGGGCGCCCAAGGCCTGGGGCTACCAAAACCTAAGGGCTGGGGCGCCCCAGGCCTGGGAGGTCCCAAAGCTTAAGGGCTGGGGCGCCCCAGGCCAGGGGCTTCCTAAGCCTATGGGCTAGAGCACCCCAGGCCTGTGGCTCCCTAATCCTAAGGGCGGGAGAGCCCCAGGCCTGGGACTCCCTAAGACTAAGGGCTGGGGCGCTCCAGGCCAGGGGCTCTCTAAGTCTAAGAGCTGGGGGTCACCTGGCCTGGGGCTCCCAAAGCCAAAGGGATGGGGCGCCCCAGGTCTGGGGCTACCTAAGCCTAAGGGATGGGGCACCCCAGTCATGGGGATCCCAAAGCCTAAGGGCTGGGGCGTCCATGGCCTGGGCCTCCCAAAGCCTAAGGGCAGGAGCGCCCAAGGCCTGAGTCTCCCTTAGCCGAAGGGCTGGGGCGCCACAGACCTGGGGCTCCTGAAGCCTAAGAGCTGGGGCACCCCAGGCCTGGGGCTCCCGAAGCCTGAGGGCTGGGGCGCCCCAGGCCTGGGCTCCCTAAGTCTAAGGGCTGGGGCGCCCCATGCCTGGGGCTCCCTAAGCCTAAGGGCTGGGCCGCCACAGGCCTGGGGCGCCCTAAGCCTAAGGGCTGGGGCGCCCCAGGCCTAGGGCTCCCTAAGTCTAAATGCTTGGGCGCCCCAGGCAGGGGCTACCTAAGCCTAAGGGCGGGAGCGCCCCAGGCCTGGGGCTCCCAAAGCCCAAGGTTTGGGGCGCCCCAGGCCTGGGGCTCCCAAAGGTTAAGGGCTATGGCGCCCCATGCCTAGGGATCCCAAAGCCTAAGAGCTGGGGCATCTCAAGCCTGGGGCACCCTAAGCCTAATGGCTGGGGCGCCCCAGGCCAGGGGCTACCAAAACCTAAGGGCTGGGGCGCCCCAGGCCTGGGGGTCCCAAAGCTTAAGGGCTGGGGCGCCCCAGGCCAGGGGCTTCCTAAGCCTATGGGCTAGAGCGCCCCAGGCCTGTGGCTCCCTAAGCCTAAGGGCTGGGGGTCACCTGGCCATGGGCTCCCTAAGCCTAAGAGCTGGGGCGGCCCAGGTCTGGGGCTCCCAAATCCTAAGGGCTGGGGCGCCCCAGTCCTGGGGCTCCCTAAACCTAAGTGCTGGGGCGCCCCAAACTGGGGCTCCCTAAGCCTAAGGTCCGGGGCCCCCCAGGCCTGGGGCTCCCTAAGCCTAAGTGCTGAGGCGCCCCAAGCCTTCAGCTCCCAAAGCATAAGGGCTCAGAGCCCCAGGCTTGTGGCTCCCTAAGCATAAGGGCTGGGGCGTCCCAGGCCTGGGGCTCACTAAGCTTAACTGCTTGGGCGCCCCAGGCCTGGGGCTCACAAAGCCTAAGGATTGGAGCACCCCAGGCCTGGGGCTCCCTAAGACAAAGGACTGGGGCACCCCAGGCCTGGGGCTCGCAAATCCTAAGGGCTGGGGCGTCCCAGGCCTGGGGCTCACTAAGCCTAACTGCTGGGGCACCCCAGGCCTGGGGCTCCCAAAGCCAACGGGCTGGGGCGCCCCAGGATAGGGGCTCCCTAAGTCTAAGGGCTGGGGCTCACAAGGCCTGGGTCTCCCTTAGCCTAAGGGCCGGGGCGCCCCAAGTCTGGGGCTCCCAAAGCCAAAGGGCAGGGGCTCCCCTGGCATGGGACTCCCTAAGCCTATGGGCTCAGGCGCACCAGGCCTGTGACTCCCAAAGCCTAAGGGCTGAGGCGTCCCAAGCCTTGGGCTCCCTAAGCCTAAGGACTAGGGCGCACCAAGCCTGGGGCTCCCTAAGCCTAAGGGCTGTGGCGCCCCAGTCCTGGGGCTTCCAAAAGCTAAAGTGTGGGGCGCCACAGGACAGGGGCTCCCTAAGTTAAGGGCTGGGGCGCCCCAGGCCTGGGGCTCCCAAAGCCTAAGCGCTTGGGCGCCCAGGCCTGGGGCTCCCAAAGCCTAAGGGCTGGCCGCCCCAGTCCTTGGGCTCCCTAAAGCTAAGGGCTGGGGCACCCCAGGCCTGGGGCTCCCTAAGCCTAAGCGCTGGAGCGCCCCTGGCTCTGGGCTCCCAAAGCCTAAGGGCTGGGGCGCCCCAGGCCTGGGGCTCCCAAAGCCTAAGGGCTGGGGCACCCCAGGCCTGTGGCTCCCAAAGCCTAAGGGGTGGGTCGTCCCAGGCCTGGGTCTCACTAAGCCTAAGGGCTGGGTGCCCGAGGCCTGGGGCTCAAAAAGCCTAAGGGCTGGGGCGCCCCAGGCCTGGTTCTCCCTTAGCCTAAGGGCTGGTGCGCCCCAATCCTGGGGCACCCTAAGCCTAAGGGCTAGGGCGCCCCAGGCCTTGGGCTCCCAAAACCTAAGGGATGGGTCGCCCCAGGTTTGGGGCTCCCATAGCCTAAGCGCTGGGGCGCCCCAGGCCTGGGGCTCCCTAAGCCTAAGTGCTGGGGCGCCCCAAGCCTGGAGCTCCCAAAGCATAAGGACTGGGCGCCCCAGGCTTGGTGCTTCCTAAGGCTAAGGCCTGGGGCGCCCCAGACCGGGGGCTCCCAAATCCTAAGGGCTGGGGCTTCCCAGGCCTGGGGCTCACTAAGCCTAACTGTTTGGGCGCCCCAGGCCTGGGAGTCCCAAACCCTAAGGGCTGGAGCACCCCAGGCCTGGGGCTCCCTAAGCCAAAGGGCTGGGGCGACCCAGGCCTGGGGCTCTCAAAACCTAAGGGCTGGGGCGCCCAAGGCCTCGGGCTCCCAAAGCGTAAGGGCTTCGGCGCCCCAGGCGAGGGGCTCCCTAAGCCTATGGACTGGGGCGACCCAGGCCTGGGCTCCCTAAGCCAAAGGGCGGGGCAGCCCCAGGCTTGGGGCTCCCTAAGCCTAAGGGCTGGGGCGCTCCAGGCCAGGGGCTCTCTAAGTCTAAGAGCTGGGGGTCACCTGGCTTGGGGCTCCCAAAGCCTAAGGGATGGGGCGCCCCAGTTCTGGGGCTACCTAAGCCTAAGGGATGGGGCACCCCAGTCATGGGGGTCCCAAAGCTTAAGGGTTGGGGCGCCCCAGGCCAGGGGCTTCCTAAGCCTATGGGCTAGAGCGCCCCAGGCCTGTGGCTCCCTAAGCCTAAGGGCGGGAGAGCCCAAGGCCAGGGGCTCCCTAAGCCTAAGGGCTGAGGCACTCCAGGCCAGGGGCTCTCTAAGTCTAAGAGCTGGGGGTCACCTGGCATGGGGCTCCCTAAGCCTAAGGGATGGGGCACCCCAGTCTTGGGGATCCCAAAGCCTAAGGGCTGGGGCGTCCCTGGCCTGGGCCTCCCAAAGCCTAAGGGCGGGAGCGCCCCAGGCCTGAGGCGCCCTTAGCCGAGGGGCTGGGGCGCCCCAGACCTGGGGCTCCCGAAGCCTAAGAGCTGGGGCGCACCAGGCCTGGGGCTCCTGAATCCTAAGAGCTGGGGCGCCCCAGGCCTGGGGCTCCCGAAGCCTGAGGGCTGGGGCGCCCCAGGCCTGGGCTCCCTAAGCCTAAGGGCTGGGGCGCCCCAGGCCTGGGGCTCCCTAAGCCTAAGGGCTGGGCCGCCACAGGCCTGGGGCTCTCTAAGCCTAAGTACTGGGGCGCCCCAGGCCTGGTTCTCCCGTAGCTTAAGGGCTGGGGCTCCCCAATCCTGGGGCACCCAAAGCCTAAGGACTAGGGCTCCCCAGGCCTTGGGCTCCCAAAACCTAAGAGCTGGGGAGCCCCAGGTCTGGGCCTCCCAATGCATAAGGCCTTGGGCGCCCCAGGACAGGGGCTCTCTAAGCCTAAGGGCTGGGGCGCCCCAGGCTTGGGGCTCCCTAAGCCTAAGGGCTGGGGCGCCCCAGGCTTGGGGGTCCCAAAGCCTAAGCGCTGGGGCGCCCGAGGCCTAGGGCTCCCAAAGGCTAAGGGCTGGGGCGCCCCAGACCTGGAGCTCCCAAAGGCTAAGAGCTGGGGCGCCCCAAGCCTGGGGCTCCCTAAGCATAAGTCCTGGGGTGTCCCAGGTCAGGGGCTACCTAAGCCTAAGGGCGGGGTGCCCTAGACCTGGGGCTCCCTAAACCTAAGTGCTGGGGCGCCCCAAGCCTGGGTCTCCCAAAGCATAAGGGCTGTGCGCCCTAGCCCTGGGGCGCCCTAAGGCTAAGGGCTGAGGCGCCCCAGGCCTGGGGCTACCAAAACCTAAGGGCTGAGGCGCCCCAGGCTGGGGCTCCCAAAGCCTAAGTGCTGGGGCCCCACAGGCCAGATGCTTCCTAAGCCTATGGGCTGGGGCGCTCCAGGCCTGTGGCTCCTTAAGCCTAAGGATTGGGGCGACTCAGGCCTGGGGCTCCCTAAGCCTAAGGGCTGTGGCGCCCCAGGCCTGGGGCTCCCTAAGCCTAAGGATTGGGGCGACTCAGGCAATGGGCTCCCTAAGCATAAGGACTGGGCGCCCCAGGCTTGGTGCTCCCTAAGGCTAAGTGCTGGGGCGCCCCACGCCGGGGGCTCCCAAATCCTAAGGGCTGGGGCGTCCTAGGCCTGGGGCTCACTAAGCCTAACTGCTTGGGCGCCCCAGGCCTGGGACTCCCAAACCCTAAGGGCTGGAGAACCCCAGGCCAGGGGCTCCCTAAGCCAAAGGGCTGGGGCGACCCAGGCCTGGGGCTCTCAAAACCTAAGGGCTGGGGCGCCCCAGGCCTGGGGCTCCCAAAGCATAAGGGCTTCGGCGCCCCAGGCGAGGGGCTCCATAAGTCTATGGGCTGGGGCGCCCCAGGCCTGGGGCTCCCTAAGCCTATGGATTAGGGCGACCCAGGCCTGGGCTCCCTAAGCCTAAGGGCGGGGGAGCCCCAGGCCTTGGGCTACCTAAGCCTAAGGGCTGGGGCGCTCCAGGCCAGGGGCACTCTAAGTCTAAGAGCTGGGGGTCACCTGGCCTGGGGCTCCCAAAGCCTAAGGGATGGGGCGCCCCAGGTCTGGGGCTATCTAAGCCTAAGGGATGGGGCACCCCAGTCATGGGGATCCCAAAGCCTAAGGGCTGGGGTGTCCCTGTCCTGAGCCTCCCAAAGTCTAAGGGCGGGAGCGCCCCAGGCCTGAGGTTCCCTTAGCCGAAGGGCTGGGGCGCCCCAGACCTGGGGCTCCCGAAGCCTAAGAGCTGGGGCGCCCCAGGCCTGGGGCTCCTGAAGCCTGAGGGCTGGGGCGCCCCAGGCCTGGGCTCCCTAAGCCTAAGGGCTGGGGAGCCCCAGTCCTGGGGCTCCCTAAGCCTAAGGGCTGGGCCGCCACAGGCCCGGGGCTCCCTAAGCCTAAGACCTGGGGCGCCCCAAGCCTTCGGCTCCCTAAGTCTAAATGCTTGGGCGCCCCAGGCAGGGGTTACATAAGCATAAGGGCGGGAGCGCCCCAGGCCTGGGGCTCCCAAAGCCCAAGGGTTGGGGCGCCCCAGGCCTGGGGCTCCCAAAGGATAAGGGCTATGGCGCCCCATGCCTGGGGATCCCAAAGCCTAAGAGCTGGGGCATCTCAAGCCTGGGGCACCCTAAGCCTAATGGCTGGGGCTCCCCAGGCCTGGGGCTACTAAAACCTAAGGGCTGGGGCGCCCCAGGCCTGGGGGTCCCAAAGCTAAAGGGCTGGGGCGCCCCAGGCCAGTGGCTTCCTAAGCCTAAGGGCGGGAGAGCCCCACGTCTGGGGCTCCCTAAGCCTAAGGGCTGGGGCGCTTCCGGCCAGGGGCTCTCTAAGTCTAAGAGCTGGGGGTCACCTGGCCTGGGGCTCCCTAAGCCTAAGGGATGGGGCACCCCAGTCATAGGGATCCCAAAGCCTAAGGGCTGGGGCGTCCCTGGCCTGGGCCTCCCAAAGCCTAAGGGCGGGAGCGCCCCAGGCCAGAGGCTCCCTTAGCCGAAGGGCTGGGGCACCCCAGACCTGGGGCTCCCGAAGCCTAAGAGCTGGGGCGCCCCAGGCCTGGGGCTCCCGAAGCCTGAGGGCTGGGGCGCCCCAAGACTGGGCTCCCTAAACCTAAGGGCTGGAGCGCACCTGGCCTGGGGCTCCCTAAGCCTAAGGGCTGGGCCGCCACAGGCCTGGGGCTCCCTAAACCTAAGGCCTGGGGCGCCCCAGGCCTGGGGCTCCCTAAGTCTAAATGCTTGGGCGCCCCAGGCAGGGGCTACCTAAGCCTAAGGGCGGGAGCGCCCCAGGCCTGGGGCTCCCAAAGCCCAAGGGTTGGGGCGCCCCAGGCCTGGGGCTCCCAAAGATTAAGGGCTATGGCGCCCCATGCCTGGGGATCCCAAAGCCTAAGAGCTGGGGCATCTCAAGCCTGGGGCACCCTAAGCCTAATGGCTGGGGCGCCCCAGGCCTGGGCCTACCAAAACCTAAGGGTTGGGGCGCCCCAGGCCTGGGGGTCCCAAAGCTTAAGGGATGGGGCGCCCCAGGCCAGGGGCTTCCTAAGCCTATGGGCAAGAGCGCCCCAGGCCTGTGGCTCCCAAAGCCTACGGGCGGGAGAGCCCCAGGCCTGGGGCTCCCTAAGCCTAAGGCTGGGGCGCTCCAGGCCAGGGGCTCTCTAAATCTAACAGCTGGGGGTCACCTGGCCTGGGGCTCCCAAAGCCTAAGGGATGGGGCGCCCCAGGTCTGGGGCTACCTAAGCCTAAGGGATGGGGCACCCCAGTCATGGGGATCCCAAAGCCTAATGGCTGGGGCGTCCCTGGCCTGGGCCTCCCAAAGCATAAGGGCTTCGGCGCCCCAGGCGAGGGGCTCCATAAGTCTATGGGCTGGGGCGCCCCAGGCCAGGGGCTACCTAAGCCTAAGGGCGGGGGCGCCCCAGGCCTGGGGCTACCTAAGCCGAAGTGCTGGTGCGCCCCAGGCCTGGGGCTTCCAAAACCTTACGGCTGGGGCGCCCCAGGCCTGGGGCTCTCAAAGCCGAAGGCCTGGGGCGCCCCTGGACAGGGGCTCCCTAAGCCTAAGGGCTGTGGCGCCCCAGGCCTGGGGCTCCCTAAGCCTAAGGATTGGGGCGACTCAGGCCATGGGCACCCTAAGCCTAAGGGTAGGGTGCCCCAGGCCTTGGACTCCCAAAACCTAAGGGATGTGGCGCCCCAGGTTTGGGGTTCCCAAAGCCTAAGGCCTGGGATGTACCAGGCCTGGGGCTCCCTAAGCCTAAGTGCTGGGGCGCCCCAAGCCTGGAGCTCCCAAAGCATAAGGACTGGGTGCCCCAGGCTTGGTACTCCCTAAGGCTAAGGGCTGGGGCGCCTCACGCCGGTGGCTCCCAAATCCTAAGGGCTGGGGGTCCCAGGCCTTGGGCTCACTAAGCCTAACTGCTTGGGGGCCCCAGGCCTGGGACTCCCAAACCATAAGGGCTGGGCGCCCCAGGCCTGGGGCTCCCTAAGCCAAATGGCTGGGGCGACCCAGGCCTGGGGCTCTCAAAACCTAAGGGCTGGGGCGCCCCAAGCCTGGGGCTCCCAAAGCCTAAGGGCTTCGGCGCCCCAGGCGAGGGGCTCCCTAAGCCTATTGGCTGCGGTGCCCCAGGCCTGGGGCTCCCTAAGCCTAAGGGCTGGGGCGCTCCAGGCCAGGGGCTCTCTAAGTCTAAGAGCTGGGGGTCACCTGGCCTGGGGATCCCAAAGCTTAAGGGATGGGGCGCCCCAGGTCTGGGGCTACCTAAGCCTAAGGGATGGGGCACCCCAGTCATGGGGATCCCAAAGCCTAAGGGCTGGGGGTTCCCTGTCCTGGGCCTCCCAATGCCTAAGGGCGGGAGCGCCCCAGGCTTGAGGCTCCCTTAGCCGAAGGGCTGGGGCGCCCCAGACCTGGGGTTCCTGAAGCCTAAGAGCTCGGGCGCCCCAGGCCTGGGGCTCCCGAAGCCTGAGGGCTGGGGCGCCCCAGGCCTGGGCTCCCTAAGACTAAGGGCTGGGGCTCGCTAAGCCTAAGGGCTGGGCCGCCACAGGCCCGGGGCTCCCTAAGCCTAAGGCCTGGAGCGCCCCAGGCCTGGGGCTCCCTAAGTCTAAATGCTTGGGCGCCCCAGGCAGGGGCTACCTAAGCCTAAGTGCGGGAGCGCCCCAGGCCTGGGGCTCCCAAAGCCCACGGTTGGGGCGCCCCAGGCCTGGGGCTCCCAAAGGTTAAGGGCTATGGCGCCCCATGCCTGGGGATCCCAAAGCCTAAGAGCTGGGGCATCTCAAGCCTGGGGTACCCTAAGCCTAATGGCTGGGGCGCCCAAGGCCTGGGGCTACCAAAACCTAAGGGCTGGGGCGCCCCAGGCCTGGGAGGTCCCAAAGCTTAAGGGCTGGGGCGCCCCAAGCCAGGGGCTTCCTAAGCCTATGGGGTAGAGCACCCCAGGCCTGTGGCTCCCTAAGCCTAAGGGCGGGAGAGCCCCAGGCCTGGGACTCCCTAAGACTAAGGGCTGGGGCGCTCCAGGCCAGGGGCTCTCTAAGTCTAAGAGCTGGGGGTCACCTGGCTTGGGGCTGCCAAAGCCTAAGGGCTGGGGCGCCATAGTTCTGGGGCTAGCTAAGCCTAAGGGATGGGGCACCCAAGTCATGGGGATCCCAAAGCCTAAGGGCAGGGGCGTCCCGGGCCTGGGCCTCCCAAAGCCTAAGGGCGGGAGATCCCCAGGCCTGGGGCTCCCAAAGCCTAAGGGCTGGGCCGCCAAAGGCCTAGGGCTCCCAAAGCCTAAGGGCTGGGGCGCCCCAGGCCTGGGGTTCCCAAAGCCTAAGGGCTGGGGGGCCCCAGGCCTGGGGCTCCCAAAGCATAAGGGCTGGGCGCCCCAGGTCTTTGGCTCCCTAAGCCTAAGACCTGGGGCGCCCTAGGCCTGGGGCTCCCTAAGGATAAATGCTTGGGCACCCCAGGACAGGGGCTACCTAAGCCTAAGGGCGGGAGCGCCCCAGGCCTGGGGCTCCCAAAGCCCAAGGGTTGGGGCGCCCCAACCTTGGGCTCCCAAAGGTTAAGGGCTGGGGCGCCCCATGCCTGGGGAACCCAAAGCCTAAGGGTTGGGGCGCCTTAAGCCTGGGGCACCCTTAGCCTAATGGCTGGGGCGCCCCAGGCCTGGGGCTACAAAAGCCTAAGGGCGTGGGCCCCCCAGGCAAGATGCTTCCTAAGCTTATGGGCTGGGGCGCTCCAGGCCTGTGGCTCCTTAAGCCTAAGGATTGGGGCGACTCAGGCCTGGGGCTCCCTAAGCCTAAGGGCTGTGGCGCCCCAGGCCTGGGGCTCCCTGAGCCTAAGGATTGGGGCGCCTCAGGCCAGATGCTTCCTAAGCTTATGGGCTGGGGCGCTCCAGGCCTGTGGCTCCTTAAGCCTAAGGATTGGGGCGACTCAGGCCTGGGGCTCCCTAAGCCTAAGGGCTGGGGCGCCCCAGGCCTGGGGCTCCCTAAGCCTTAGGATTGGGGAGACTCAGGCCTGGGGCTCCCTAAGCCTAAGGGCTGGGGGTCACCTGGCCATGGGCTCCCTAAGCTTAAGGGCTGGGGCGGCGCAGGTCTGGGGCTCCCAAATCCTAAGGGCTGGGGCGCCCCAGTCCTGGGGCTCCCTAAGCCTAAGTGCTGAGGCGCCCCAAGCCTTCAGATCCCAAAGCATAAGGGCTGGGCGCCCCAGGCTTGGGGCTCCCTAAGCATAAGGGCTGGGGCGTCCCAGGCCTGGGGCTCACTAAGCCTAACTGCTGGGGCGCCCCAGGCCTGGGGCTCCCAAAGCCTAAGGGTTGGAGCACCCCAGGCCTGGGGTTCCCTAAGACAAAGGGCTGGGGCGCCACAGGCCTGGGGCTCGCAACCTAAGGGCTGGGGCGTCCCAGGCCTGGGGCTCACTAAACCTAACTGCTGGGGCGCCCCAGGCCTGGGGCTCCCAAAACCTACGGGCTGGGGCGCCCCAGGACAGGGCCTCCCTAAGTCTAAGGGCTGGGGCTCACAAGGTCTGGGTCTCCCTTAGCCTAAGGGCCGGGGCGCCCCAGGTCTGGGGCTCCCAAAGCCTAAGGGCAGGGGCTCCCCTGGCATGGGACTCCCTAAGCCTATGGGCTCAGGCACACCAGGCCTGTGACTCCCAAAGCCTAAGGGCTGAGGCGTCCCAAGCCTTGGGCTCCCTAAGCCTAAGGGCTTTTGCGCCCCAGTCCAGGGGCTTCCGAAAGCTAAACTCTGGGGCGCCCCAGGACAGGGGCTCCCTAAGTTAAGGGCTGGGGCGCCCCAGGCCTGGGGCTCCCAAAGCCTAAGGGCTTGGGCGCCCCAGGCCTGGGGCGCCCAATGCCTAAGGGCTGGCCGCCACAGTCCTTGGGCTCCCTAAGGCTAAGGGCTGGGGCACCCCAGTCCTTGGGCTCCCTAAGCCTAAAGACTAGGGCGCCCCAGGCCTTGGGCTCCCAAAACCTAAGGACTGGGGAGCCCCAGGTCTGGGGCTCCCAATGCCTAATGCCTGGGGCGCCCCAGGACAGGGGCTCCCTAAGCCTAAGAGCTGGGGCGCCCCCGACCTAGGGCTCCCTAATTCTAAGGCCTGGGGCACCCCAGGCATGGGGGTCCCAAAGCCTAAGGGCTGGGGCGCCCCAGGCCAGGGGCTACCTAAGCCTAAGGGCGGGGGCGCCCCAGGCCTGGGGCTACCTAAGCCTAAGGGCTGGGGCGACCCAGGCCTGGGACTCCCTAAGCCTGAGGGCTGGGGCGCCCCAGGCCTGGGACTCCCTAAGCCTAAGGGCTGGGCCGGCCATGGCCTGGGTCTCCCAAAGGCTAATGGCTGGGGCGTCCCATGCCTGGGTCTCCCAAAGGCTAAGAGCTGGGGCGGCCAGGCCTGGGGCTCCCTAAGCCTAAGTGCTGGGGCGCCCCAGGCCTGGGGCTCCCTAAGCCTAAGGTTTGGGGCGACCCAGGCCTGGGTCTCCCTTTGCCTAAGGGCTGGGGCTCCCCAGACCTGGGGCTCCCTAAGCCTAAGGGCTGGGGCGCTCCAGACCAGGGGGTCCCTAAGTCTAAGGGATGGGGGTCACCTGGCCTGGGGCTCCCTAAGCCTAAGGGCTGGAAATGCCCAGGCCTGGAGCAACCAAAGCCTAAGGGCGGGGGGCGCCCCAGGCCTGGGGTTCCCAAAGCCTAAGGGCTAGGGCGCCCCAGGCCTGGGGCTCCCAAAGCATAAGGGCTGGCCGCCCCAAGACTGGGGCTTCCTAAGGCTAATTGCTGGGACGCACCAGTCCTGGGGCTCCCTAAGCCTAAGGGCTGGGGCGCCCCAGGTCTGGGGCTACCTAAGCCTAAGGGCTGGGGCGCCCCAGGCCTGGGGCTCCCAAAGCCTAAGGGCTGGGGCACCCCAGGCCAGTGGCTACGTAAGCCTAAGGGCGGGGGTGCCCCAAACCTGGGGTTCCTTAATCCGAAGGGCTGGGGTGCCCCAGGCCTATGGCTACCAAAGCCTAGGGGCTGGGGCGACCCCGGTCTGGGGCTCCCAAAGCCTAAGGGCTGGTGCATCCCAGGCCTGGGGCTCCCTAAGCCTAAGGGCTGGGGCGCTCCAGGCCAGGGGCTCTCTAAGTCTAAGAGCTGGGGTTCACCTGGCCTGGGGCTCCCAAAGCCTAAGGGCTGGGGCGCCATAGGTCTGGGGCTAGCTAAGCCTAAGGGATGGGGCACCCAAGTCATGGGGATCCCAAAGCCTAAGGGCAGGGGCGTCCCGGGCCTGGGCCTCCCAAAGGCTCAGGGCGGGAGAGCCCCAGGCCTGGGGCTCCCAAAGCCTAAAGGCTGGGCTGCCAAAGGCCTAGGGCTCCCAAAGTCTAAGGGCTGGGACGCCCCAGGCCTGGGGTTCCCAAAGCCTAAGGGCTGGGGGGCCCCAGGCCTGGGGCTCCCAAAGCATAAGGGCTGGGCGCCCCAGGCCTTGGGCTCCCTAAGCCTAAGGCCTGGGGCGCCCCAAGCCTGGGGCTCCCTAAGGATAAATGCTTGGGCACCCCAGGAGAGGGGCTACCTAAGCCTAAGGGCGGGAGCGCCCCAGGCCTGGGGCTCCCAAAGCACAAGGGTTGGGGCGCCCCAACCTTGGGCTCCCAAAGGTTAAGGGCTGGGGCGCCCCATGCCTGGGGATCCCAAAACCTAAGGGTTGGGGCGCCTTAAGCCTGGGGCACCCGTAGCCTAATGGCTGGGGCGCCCCAGGCCTGGGGCTACCAAAACCTAAGGGCTGAGGAGCCCCAGGACTGGGGCTCCCAAAGCCTAAGGGCTGGGGCGCCCCAGGCCAGATGCTTCCTAAGCCTATGGGTTGGGGCGCTCCAGGCCTGTGGCTCCATAAGCCTAAGGATTGGGGCGACTCAGGCCTGGGGCTCCCTAAGCCTAAGGGCTGTGGCGCCCCAGGCCTGGGGCTCCCTAAGCCTAAGAGCTGGGGCATCTCAAGCCTGGGGCACCCTAAGCCTAATGGCTGGGGCGCCCAAGGCCTGGGGCTACCAAAACCTAAGGGCTGGGGCGCCCCAGGCCTGGGAGGTCCCAAAGCTTAAGGGCTGGGGCGCCCCAGGCCAGGGGCTTCCTAAGCCTATGGGCTAGAGCACCCCAGGCCTGTGGCTCCCTAATCCTAAGGGCGGGAGAGCCCCAGGCCTGGGACTCCCTAAGACTAAGGGCTGGGGCGCTCCAGGCCAGGGGCTCTCTAAGTCTAAGAGCTGGGGGTCACCTGGCCTGGGGCTCCCAAAGCCAAAGGGATGGGGCGCCCCAGGTCTGGGGCTACCTAAGCCTAAGGGATGGGGCACCCCAGTCATGGGGATCCCAAAGCCTAAGGGCTGGGGCGTCCATGGCCTGGGCCTCCCAAAGCCTAAGGGCAGGAGCGCCCAAGGCCTGAGTCTCCCTTAGCCGAAGGGCTGGGGCGCCACAGACCTGGGGCTCCTGAAGCCTAAGAGCTGGGGCACCCCAGGCCTGGGGCTCCCGAAGCCTGAGGGCTGGGGCGCCCCAGGCCTGGGCTCCCTAAGTCTAAGGGCTGGGGCGCCCCATGCCTGGGGCTCCCTAAGCCTAAGGGCTGGGCCGCCACAGGCCTGGGGCGCCCTAAGCCTAAGGGCTGGGGCGCCCCAGGCCTAGGGCTCCCTAAGTCTAAATGCTTGGGCGCCCCAGGCAGGGGCTACCTAAGCCTAAGGGCGGGAGCGCCCCAGGCCTGGGGCTCCCAAAGCCCAAGGTTTGGGGCGCCCCAGGCCTGGGGCTCCCAAAGGTTAAGGGCTATGGCGCCCCATGCCTAGGGATCCCAAAGCCTAAGAGCTGGGGCATCTCAAGCCTGGGGCACCCTAAGCCTAATGGCTGGGGCGCCCCAGGCCAGGGGCTACCAAAACCTAAGGGCTGGGGCGCCCCAGGCCTGGGGGTCCCAAAGCTTAAGGGCTGGGGCGCCCCAGGCCAGGGGCTTCCTAAGCCTATGGGCTAGAGCGCCCCAGGCCTGTGGCTCCCTAAGCCTAAGGGCTGGGGGTCACCTGGCCATGGGCTCCCTAAGCCTAAGAGCTGGGGCGGCCCAGGTCTGGGGCTCCCAAATCCTAAGGGCTGGGGCGCCCCAGTCCTGGGGCTCCCTAAACCTAAGTGCTGGGGCGCCCCAAACTGGGGCTCCCTAAGCCTAAGGTCCGGGGCCCCCCAGGCCTGGGGCTCCCTAAGCCTAAGTGCTGAGGCGCCCCAAGCCTTCAGCTCCCAAAGCATAAGGGCTCAGAGCCCCAGGCTTGTGGCTCCCTAAGCATAAGGGCTGGGGCGTCCCAGGCCTGGGGCTCACTAAGCTTAACTGCTTGGGCGCCCCAGGCCTGGGGCTCACAAAGCCTAAGGATTGGAGCACCCCAGGCCTGGGGCTCCCTAAGACAAAGGACTGGGGCACCCCAGGCCTGGGGCTCGCAAATCCTAAGGGCTGGGGCGTCCCAGGCCTGGGGCTCACTAAGCCTAACTGCTGGGGCACCCCAGGCCTGGGGCTCCCAAAGCCAACGGGCTGGGGCGCCCCAGGATAGGGGCTCCCTAAGTCTAAGGGCTGGGGCTCACAAGGCCTGGGTCTCCCTTAGCCTAAGGGCCGGGGCGCCCCAAGTCTGGGGCTCCCAAAGCCAAAGGGCAGGGGCTCCCCTGGCATGGGACTCCCTAAGCCTATGGGCTCAGGCGCACCAGGCCTGTGACTCCCAAAGCCTAAGGGCTGAGGCGTCCCAAGCCTTGGGCTCCCTAAGCCTAAGGACTAGGGCGCACCAAGCCTGGGGCTCCCTAAGCCTAAGGGCTGTGGCGCCCCAGTCCTGGGGCTTCCAAAAGCTAAAGTGTGGGGCGCCACAGGACAGGGGCTCCCTAAGTTAAGGGCTGGGGCGCCCCAGGCCTGGGGCTCCCAAAGCCTAAGCGCTTGGGCGCCCAGGCCTGGGGCTCCCAAAGCCTAAGGGCTGGCCGCCCCAGTCCTTGGGCTCCCTAAAGCTAAGGGCTGGGGCACCCCAGGCCTGGGGCTCCCTAAGCCTAAGCGCTGGAGCGCCCCTGGCTCTGGGCTCCCAAAGCCTAAGGGCTGGGGCGCCCCAGGCCTGGGGCTCCCAAAGCCTAAGGGCTGGGGCACCCCAGGCCTGTGGCTCCCAAAGCCTAAGGGGTGGGTCGTCCCAGGCCTGGGTCTCACTAAGCCTAAGGGCTGGGTGCCCGAGGCCTGGGGCTCAAAAAGCCTAAGGGCTGGGGCGCCCCAGGCCTGGTTCTCCCTTAGCCTAAGGGCTGGTGCGCCCCAATCCTGGGGCACCCTAAGCCTAAGGGCTAGGGCGCCCCAGGCCTTGGGCTCCCAAAACCTAAGGGATGGGTCGCCCCAGGTTTGGGGCTCCCATAGCCTAAGCGCTGGGGCGCCCCAGGCCTGGGGCTCCCTAAGCCTAAGTGCTGGGGCGCCCCAAGCCTGGAGCTCCCAAAGCATAAGGACTGGGCGCCCCAGGCTTGGTGCTTCCTAAGGCTAAGGCCTGGGGCGCCCCAGACCGGGGGCTCCCAAATCCTAAGGGCTGGGGCTTCCCAGGCCTGGGGCTCACTAAGCCTAACTGTTTGGGCGCCCCAGGCCTGGGAGTCCCAAACCCTAAGGGCTGGAGCACCCCAGGCCTGGGGCTCCCTAAGCCAAAGGGCTGGGGCGACCCAGGCCTGGGGCTCTCAAAACCTAAGGGCTGGGGCGCCCAAGGCCTCGGGCTCCCAAAGCGTAAGGGCTTCGGCGCCCCAGGCGAGGGGCTCCCTAAGCCTATGGACTGGGGCGACCCAGGCCTGGGCTCCCTAAGCCAAAGGGCGGGGCAGCCCCAGGCTTGGGGCTCCCTAAGCCTAAGGGCTGGGGCGCTCCAGGCCAGGGGCTCTCTAAGTCTAAGAGCTGGGGGTCACCTGGCTTGGGGCTCCCAAAGCCTAAGGGATGGGGCGCCCCAGTTCTGGGGCTACCTAAGCCTAAGGGATGGGGCACCCCAGTCATGGGGGTCCCAAAGCTTAAGGGTTGGGGCGCCCCAGGCCAGGGGCTTCCTAAGCCTATGGGCTAGAGCGCCCCAGGCCTGTGGCTCCCTAAGCCTAAGGGCGGGAGAGCCCAAGGCCAGGGGCTCCCTAAGCCTAAGGGCTGAGGCACTCCAGGCCAGGGGCTCTCTAAGTCTAAGAGCTGGGGGTCACCTGGCATGGGGCTCCCTAAGCCTAAGGGATGGGGCACCCCAGTCTTGGGGATCCCAAAGCCTAAGGGCTGGGGCGTCCCTGGCCTGGGCCTCCCAAAGCCTAAGGGCGGGAGCGCCCCAGGCCTGAGGCGCCCTTAGCCGAGGGGCTGGGGCGCCCCAGACCTGGGGCTCCCGAAGCCTAAGAGCTGGGGCGCACCAGGCCTGGGGCTCCTGAATCCTAAGAGCTGGGGCGCCCCAGGCCTGGGGCTCCCGAAGCCTGAGGGCTGGGGCGCCCCAGGCCTGGGCTCCCTAAGCCTAAGGGCTGGGGCGCCCCAGGCCTGGGGCTCCCTAAGCCTAAGGGCTGGGCCGCCACAGGCCTGGGGCTCTCTAAGCCTAAGTACTGGGGCGCCCCAGGCCTGGTTCTCCCGTAGCTTAAGGGCTGGGGCTCCCCAATCCTGGGGCACCCAAAGCCTAAGGACTAGGGCTCCCCAGGCCTTGGGCTCCCAAAACCTAAGAGCTGGGGAGCCCCAGGTCTGGGCCTCCCAATGCATAAGGCCTTGGGCGCCCCAGGACAGGGGCTCTCTAAGCCTAAGGGCTGGGGCGCCCCAGGCTTGGGGCTCCCTAAGCCTAAGGGCTGGGGCGCCCCAGGCTTGGGGGTCCCAAAGCCTAAGCGCTGGGGCGCCCGAGGCCTAGGGCTCCCAAAGGCTAAGGGCTGGGGCGCCCCAGACCTGGAGCTCCCAAAGGCTAAGAGCTGGGGCGCCCCAAGCCTGGGGCTCCCTAAGCATAAGTCCTGGGGTGTCCCAGGTCAGGGGCTACCTAAGCCTAAGGGCGGGGTGCCCTAGACCTGGGGCTCCCTAAACCTAAGTGCTGGGGCGCCCCAAGCCTGGGTCTCCCAAAGCATAAGGGCTGTGCGCCCTAGCCCTGGGGCGCCCTAAGGCTAAGGGCTGAGGCGCCCCAGGCCTGGGGCTACCAAAACCTAAGGGCTGAGGCGCCCCAGGCTGGGGCTCCCAAAGCCTAAGTGCTGGGGCCCCACAGGCCAGATGCTTCCTAAGCCTATGGGCTGGGGCGCTCCAGGCCTGTGGCTCCTTAAGCCTAAGGATTGGGGCGACTCAGGCCTGGGGCTCCCTAAGCCTAAGGGCTGTGGCGCCCCAGGCCTGGGGCTCCCTAAGCCTAAGGATTGGGGCGACTCAGGCAATGGGCTCCCTAAGCATAAGGACTGGGCGCCCCAGGCTTGGTGCTCCCTAAGGCTAAGTGCTGGGGCGCCCCACGCCGGGGGCTCCCAAATCCTAAGGGCTGGGGCGTCCTAGGCCTGGGGCTCACTAAGCCTAACTGCTTGGGCGCCCCAGGCCTGGGACTCCCAAACCCTAAGGGCTGGAGAACCCCAGGCCAGGGGCTCCCTAAGCCAAAGGGCTGGGGCGACCCAGGCCTGGGGCTCTCAAAACCTAAGGGCTGGGGCGCCCCAGGCCTGGGGCTCCCAAAGCATAAGGGCTTCGGCGCCCCAGGCGAGGGGCTCCATAAGTCTATGGGCTGGGGCGCCCCAGGCCTGGGGCTCCCTAAGCCTATGGATTAGGGCGACCCAGGCCTGGGCTCCCTAAGCCTAAGGGCGGGGGAGCCCCAGGCCTTGGGCTACCTAAGCCTAAGGGCTGGGGCGCTCCAGGCCAGGGGCACTCTAAGTCTAAGAGCTGGGGGTCACCTGGCCTGGGGCTCCCAAAGCCTAAGGGATGGGGCGCCCCAGGTCTGGGGCTATCTAAGCCTAAGGGATGGGGCACCCCAGTCATGGGGATCCCAAAGCCTAAGGGCTGGGGTGTCCCTGTCCTGAGCCTCCCAAAGTCTAAGGGCGGGAGCGCCCCAGGCCTGAGGTTCCCTTAGCCGAAGGGCTGGGGCGCCCCAGACCTGGGGCTCCCGAAGCCTAAGAGCTGGGGCGCCCCAGGCCTGGGGCTCCTGAAGCCTGAGGGCTGGGGCGCCCCAGGCCTGGGCTCCCTAAGCCTAAGGGCTGGGGAGCCCCAGTCCTGGGGCTCCCTAAGCCTAAGGGCTGGGCCGCCACAGGCCCGGGGCTCCCTAAGCCTAAGACCTGGGGCGCCCCAAGCCTTCGGCTCCCTAAGTCTAAATGCTTGGGCGCCCCAGGCAGGGGTTACATAAGCATAAGGGCGGGAGCGCCCCAGGCCTGGGGCTCCCAAAGCCCAAGGGTTGGGGCGCCCCAGGCCTGGGGCTCCCAAAGGATAAGGGCTATGGCGCCCCATGCCTGGGGATCCCAAAGCCTAAGAGCTGGGGCATCTCAAGCCTGGGGCACCCTAAGCCTAATGGCTGGGGCTCCCCAGGCCTGGGGCTACTAAAACCTAAGGGCTGGGGCGCCCCAGGCCTGGGGGTCCCAAAGCTAAAGGGCTGGGGCGCCCCAGGCCAGTGGCTTCCTAAGCCTAAGGGCGGGAGAGCCCCACGTCTGGGGCTCCCTAAGCCTAAGGGCTGGGGCGCTTCCGGCCAGGGGCTCTCTAAGTCTAAGAGCTGGGGGTCACCTGGCCTGGGGCTCCCTAAGCCTAAGGGATGGGGCACCCCAGTCATAGGGATCCCAAAGCCTAAGGGCTGGGGCGTCCCTGGCCTGGGCCTCCCAAAGCCTAAGGGCGGGAGCGCCCCAGGCCAGAGGCTCCCTTAGCCGAAGGGCTGGGGCACCCCAGACCTGGGGCTCCCGAAGCCTAAGAGCTGGGGCGCCCCAGGCCTGGGGCTCCCGAAGCCTGAGGGCTGGGGCGCCCCAAGACTGGGCTCCCTAAACCTAAGGGCTGGAGCGCACCTGGCCTGGGGCTCCCTAAGCCTAAGGGCTGGGCCGCCACAGGCCTGGGGCTCCCTAAACCTAAGGCCTGGGGCGCCCCAGGCCTGGGGCTCCCTAAGTCTAAATGCTTGGGCGCCCCAGGCAGGGGCTACCTAAGCCTAAGGGCGGGAGCGCCCCAGGCCTGGGGCTCCCAAAGCCCAAGGGTTGGGGCGCCCCAGGCCTGGGGCTCCCAAAGATTAAGGGCTATGGCGCCCCATGCCTGGGGATCCCAAAGCCTAAGAGCTGGGGCATCTCAAGCCTGGGGCACCCTAAGCCTAATGGCTGGGGCGCCCCAGGCCTGGGCCTACCAAAACCTAAGGGTTGGGGCGCCCCAGGCCTGGGGGTCCCAAAGCTTAAGGGATGGGGCGCCCCAGGCCAGGGGCTTCCTAAGCCTATGGGCAAGAGCGCCCCAGGCCTGTGGCTCCCAAAGCCTACGGGCGGGAGAGCCCCAGGCCTGGGGCTCCCTAAGCCTAAGGCTGGGGCGCTCCAGGCCAGGGGCTCTCTAAATCTAACAGCTGGGGGTCACCTGGCCTGGGGCTCCCAAAGCCTAAGGGATGGGGCGCCCCAGGTCTGGGGCTACCTAAGCCTAAGGGATGGGGCACCCCAGTCATGGGGATCCCAAAGCCTAATGGCTGGGGCGTCCCTGGCCTGGGCCTCCCAAAGCCTAAGGGCAGGAGCGCCCCAGGCCTGAGGCTCCCTTAGCCGAAGGGCTGGGGCGCCCCAGACCTGGGCTCCCGAAGCCTAAAAGCTGGGGCGCCCCAGGCCTGGGGCTCCCGAAGCCTGAGGGCTGGGGCGCCCCAGGCCTGGGCTCCCTAAGCCTAAGGGCTGGGGCGCCCCAGGCCTGGGGCTCCCTAAGCCTAAGGCCTGGGGCGCCCCAGGCCTGGGGCTCCCTAAGTCTAAATGCTTGGGCGCCCCAGGCAGGGGCTACCTAAGCCTAAGGGCGGGAGCGCCTCAGGCCTGGTGCTCCAAAAGCCCAAGGGCTGGGGCGCCCCAGACCTGGGGCTCCCAAAGCCTAAGGGGTGGGTCGTTCCAGGCCTGGGGCTCACTAAGCCTAAGGGCTGGGTGCCCGAGTCCTGGGGCTTAAAAAGCCTATGGGCTGGGGCGCCCCAGGCCTGGTTCTCCCTTAGCCTAACGGCTGGGGCGCCCCAATCCTGGGGCACCCTAAGCCTAAGGACTAGGTCGCCCCAGGCCTTGGGCTCCCAAAACCTAAGCGCTGGGGAGCCCCAGGTCTGGGGCACCCAATGCATAAGGCATTGGGCGCCCCAGGACAGGGGCTCTCTAAGCCTAAAGGCTGGGGCCCCCCAGGCCTGGGGCTCCCTAAGCCTAAGGGCTGGGGCGCCCCAGGCTTGGGGGTCCCAAAGCCTAAGCGCTGGGGCGCCCGAGGCCTGGGACTCCCAAAGGCTAAGGGCTGGGGCGCCCCAGACTTGGAGCTCCCAAAGGCTAAGAGCTGGGGCGCCCCAGGCCTTGGGCTCCCTAAGCATAAGTCCTGGGGTGTCCCACGTCAGGGGCTACCTAAGCCTAAGGGCGGGGGTGCCCTAGACCTGGGGCTCCCTAAACCTAAGTGCTGGGGCGCCCCAAGCCTGGGTCTCCCAAAGCATAAGGGCTGTGCGCCCTAGCCCTGGGGCGCCCTAAGGTTAAGGGCTGCGGCGCCCCAGGCCTGGGGCTACCAAAACCTAAGGGCTGAGGCGCCCCAGGACTGGGGCTCCCAAAGCCTAAGGGCTGGGGCGCCCCAGGCCAGATGCTTCCTAAGCCTATGGGCTGGGGCGCTCCAGGCCTGTGGCTCCTTAAGCCTAAGGATTGGGGCGACTCAGGCCTGGGGCTCCCTAAGCCTAAGGGCTGTGGCGCCCCAGGCCTGGGGCTCCCTAAGCCTAAGGATTGGGGCGACTCAGGCCATGGGCTCCCTAAGCCTAAGGGCTAGGCGCCCCAGGCCTTGGGCTCCCAAAACCTAAGGGATCGGTCGCCCCAGGTCTGGGGCTCCCAAAGCCTAAGGGCTGGGGCGCCCCAGGCCTGGGGCTCCCTAAGCCTAAGTGCTGGGGCTCCCCAAGCCTGGAGCTCCCAAACATAAGGACTGGGCGCCCTAGGCTTGGTGCTCCCTAAGGCTAAGGGCTGGGGCGCCCCACGCCGGGGGCTCCCAAATCCTAAGGGCTGGGGCGTCCCTGGCCTGGGGCTCACTAAGCCTAACTGCTTGGGCGCCCCAGGCCTGGGACTCCCAAACCATAAGGGCTGGAGCACCCCAGGCCTGGGGCTGCCTAAGCCAAAGGGCTGGGGCGACCCAGGCCTGGGGCTCTCAAAACCTAAGGCTTGGGGCGCCCCAGGCCTGGGGCTCCCAAAGCGTAAGGGCTTCGGCGACCCAGGCGAGGGGCTCCCTAAGCCTATGGGCTGGGGCGCCCAAGGCCTGGGGCTCCCTAAGCCTAAGGCCTGGGGCGCCCCAGGCCTGGGGCTCCCTAAGTCTAAATGCTTGGGCGCCCGAGGCAGGGGCTACTTAAGCCTAAGGGCGGGAGCGCCTCAGGCGTGGGGCTCCAAAAGCCCAAGGGTTGGGGCGCCCCAGGCCTGGGGCTCCCAAAGGTTAAGGGCTATGGCGCCCATGCCTGGGGATCCCAAACCCTAAGAGCTGGGGCATCTCAAGCCTGGGCACCCTAAGCCTAATGGCTGGGGCGCCCCAGGCCTGGGGCTACCAAAACCTAAGGCCTGGGGCACCCCAGGCCTGGGGGTCCCAAAGCTAAAGGGCTGGGGCGCCCCAGGCCAGGGGCTTCCTAAGACTATGGGCTAGAGCGCCCCAGGCCTGTGGCTCCCTAAGCCTATGGGCGGGAGAGCCCCAGGCCTGGGGCTCCCTAAGCCTAAGGATTGGGGCGCTCCAGGCCAAGGGCTCTCTAAGTCTAAGAGCTGGGGGTCACCTGGCCGGGGGCTCCCAAAGCCAAAGGGATGGGGCAGCCCTGGTCTGGGGCTACCTAAGCCTAAGGGCTAGGGCGCACCAGGCCTGGGGCTCCCTAAGCCTAAGGGCTGTGGCGCCACAGTCCTGGGGCTTCCAAAAGCTAAAGTCTGGGGCGCCCCAGGCCTGGGGCTCCCTAAGCCTAAGCGCTGGAGCGCCCCTGGCTCTGGGCTCCCAAAGCCTAAGGGTTGGGGCGCCCCAGGCTTGGGGCTCCCAAAGCCTAAGGGGTGGGTCGTTCCAGGGCTGGGGCTCACTAAGCCTAAGGACTGGGTGCCCGAGTCCTGGGGCTTAAAAAGCCTATGGGCTGGGGCGCCCCAGGCCTGGTTCTCCCATAGCCTAACGTCTGGGGCGCCCCAATCCTGGGGCAACCTAATCCTAAGGACTAGGTCGCCCCAGGCCTTGGGCTCCCAAAACCTAAGAGCTGGGGAGCCCCAGGTCTGGGGCTCCCAATGCATAAGGCATTGGGCGCCCCAGGACAGGGGCTCTCTAAGCCTAAGGGCTGGGGCCCCCCAGGCTGTGGCTCCCTAAGCCTAAGGGCTGGGGCGCCCCAGACTTGGGGGTCCCAAAGCCTAAGCGCTGGGGCGCCCGAGGCCTGGGACTCCCAAAGGCTAAGGGTTGGGGCGCCCCAGACTTGGAGCTCCCAAAGGCTAAGAGCTGGGGCGCCCCAGGCCTGGGGCTCCCTAAGCATAAGTCCTGGGGTGTCCCACGTCAGGGGCTACCTAAGCCTAAGGGCGGGGGTGCCCTAGACCTGGGGCTCCCCAAACCTAACTGCTGGGGCGCACCAAGCCTGGGTCTCCCAAAGCATAAGGGCTGTGCGCCCTAGCCCTGGGGCGCCCTAAGGCTAAGGGCTGCGGCGCCCCAGGCCTGGGGCTACCAAAACCTAAGGGCTGAGGCGCCCCAGGACTGGGGCTCCCAAAGCCTAAGGGCTGGGGCGCCCCAGGCCAGATGCTTCCTAAGCCTATGGGCTGGGGCGCTCCAGGCCTGTGGCTCCTTAAGCCTAAGGATTGGGGCGACTCAGGCCTGGGGCTCCCTAAGCCTATGGGCTGGGGCGCTCCAGGCCTGTGGCTCCTGAAGCCTAAGGATTGGGGCGACTCAGGCCTGGGGCTCCCTAAGCCTAAGGGCTGGGGCGCCCCAGGCCTGGGGCTCCCTAAGCCTAAGTGCTGGGGCGCCCCAAGCCTGGAGCTCCCAAAGCATAAGGACTGGGCGCCCTAGGCTTGGTGCTCCCTAAGGCTAAGGGCTGGGGCGCCCCACGCCGGGGGCTCCCAAATCCTAAGGGCTGGGGCGTCCCAGGCCTGGGGCTCACTAAGCCTAACTGCTTGGGCGCCCCAGGCCTGGGACTCCCAAACCATAAGGGCTGGAGCACCCCAGGCCTGGGGCCCCCTAAGCCAAAGGGCTGGGGCGACCCAGGCCTGGGGCTCCCAAAGCGTAAGGGCTTCGGCGCCCCAGGCGAGGGGCTCCCTAAGCCTATGGGCTGGGGCGCCCCAGGCCTGGGGCGCCCTAAGCCTAAGGATAAGGGCGACCCAGGCCTGGGCTCCCTAAGCCTAAGTGCGGGGGAGCCCCAGGCCAGGGGCTCCCTAAGCCTAAGAGGTGGGGCGCTCCAGGCCAGGGGCTCTCTAAGTCTAAGAGCTGGGGTTCACCTGGCCTGGGGCTCCCAAAGCCTAAGGGATGGGGCGCCCCAGGTCTGGGGCTACCTAAGCCTAAGGGATGGGGCACCCCATTCATGGGGATCCCAAAGCCTAAGGGCTGGGGCGTCCCTGGCCTGGGCCTCCCAAAGCCTATGGGCGGGAGCGCCCCAGGCCTGAGGCTCCCTTAGCCGAAGGGCTGGGGCGCCCCAGACCTGGGGCTCCCGAAGCCTAAGAGCTGGGGAGCCCCAGGCCTGGGGCTCCCGAAGCCTGAGGGCTGGGGCGCCCCAGGCCTGGGCTCCCTAAGCCTAAGGGCAGGGGCGGCCCAGGCCTGGGGCTCCCTAAGCCTAAGGGCTGGGGCGCCCCAGGCCTGGGGCTCCCAAAGCCTAAGGGGTGGGCCGCCACAGGCCCGGGGCTCCCTAAGCCTAAGGCCTGGTGCGCCCCAGGCCTGGGCCTCCCTAAGTCTAAATGCTTGGGCGCCCCAGGCAGGGGCTACCTAAGACTAAGGGCGGGAGCGCCCCAGGCCTGGGGCTCCCAAAGCCCAAGGGTTGGGGCGCCCCAGGCCTGGGGCTCCCAAAAGTTAAGGGCTATGGCGCCCCATGCCTGTGGATCCCAAAGCCTAAGAGCTGGGGCATCTCAAGCCTGGGGCACCCTAAGCCTAATGGCTGGGGCGCCCCAGGCCTGGGGCTACCAAAACCTATGGGCAGGGGCGCCCCAGGCCTGGGGGTCCCAAAGCTTAAGGGCTTGGGCGCCCCAGGCCAGGGGCTTCCTAAGCCTATGGGCTAGAGCGCCCCAGGCTTGTGGCTCCCTAAGCCTACGGGCGGGAGAGCCCCAGGCCTGTGGCTCCCTAAGCCTAAGGGCTGGGGCGCTCCAGGCCAGGGGCTCGCTAAGTCTAAGAGCTGGGGGTCACCTGGCCTGGGGCTCCCAAAGCCTAAGGGATGGGGCGCCCCAGGTCTGGGGCTACCTAAGCCTAAGGGATGGGGCACCCCAGTCATGGGGATCCCAAAGCCTAAGTGCATGGGCGTCCCTGGCCTGGGCCTCCCAAAGCCCAAGGGTTGGGGCGCCTCAGGCCTGGGGCTCCCAAAGGTTAAGGGCTGGGGCATCTCAAGCCTGGGGCTCCCTAAGCCTAAGGGCTGGGGCGGCCCACGTCTGGGGCTCCCAAATCCTAAGGGCTGGGGCGCCCCAGTCCTGGGGCTCCCTAAACCTAAGGGCTGGGGCGCCCCAAACTGGGGCTCCCTAAGCCTAAGGTCTTGGGCCCCCCAGGCCTGGTGCTCCCTAAGCCTAAGTGCTGAGGCGAACCAAGCCTTCAGCTCCCAAAGCATAAGGGCTGGGCGCCCCAGGCTTGGGGCTCCCTAAGCATAAGGGCTGGGGCGTCCCAGACCTGGGGCTCACTAAGCCTAACTGATGGGGCGCCCTAGGCCTGGGGCTCCCAAAGCCTAAGGGTTGGAGCACCCCAGGCCTGGGGCTCCCTAAGACAAAGGGCTGGGGCGCCCCAGGCCTGGGGCTCGCAAAGCCTACGGGCTGGGGCGCCCCAGGCAAGGGGCTCCCAAGTCTAAGGGCTGGGGCTCACAAGGCCTGGGTAACCCTTAGCCTAAGGGCCCGGGCGCCCCAGGTCTGGGGCTACCAAAGCCTAACGGCAGGGGCTCCCCTGGCATGGGACTCCCTATGCCTATGGGCTCAGGCGCACCAGGCCTGTGATTCCCAAAGCCTAAGGGCTGAGGCGTCCCAAGCCTTGGGCTCCCTAAGCCTAAGGGCTAGGGCGCACCAGGCCTGGGGCTCCCTAAGCCTAAGGGCTGTGGCGCCACAGTCCTGGGGCTTCCAAAAGCTAAAGTCTGGGGCGCCCCAGGACAGGGGCTCCCTAAGTTAAGGGCTGGGGCGCCCCAGGCCTGGGGCTCCCAAAGCCTAAGGGGTGGGTCGTCCCTGGCCTGGGGCTCACTAAGCCTAAGGGCTGGGTGCCCGAGGCCTGGGGCTCAAAAAGCCTAAGGGCTGGGGCACCCCAGACCTGGTTCTCCCTTAGCCTAAGGGCTTGGGCGCCCCAATCCTGGGGCACCCTAAGCCTAAGGAATAGGGCGCCCCAGGCCTTGGGCTCCCAAAACCTAAGAGCTGGGGAGCCCCAGGTCTGGGGCTCCCAATGCATAAGGCCTTGGGCGCCCCAGGACAGGGGCTCTCTAAGCCTAAGGGCTGGGGCGCCCCAGGCCTGGGGCTCCCTAAGCCTAAGGGCTGGGGCGCCCCAGCCTTGGGGGTCCCAAAGCCTAAGCGCTGGGGCGCCCGAGGCCTGGGGCTCACTAAGCCTAACTGCTGGGGCACCCCAGGCCTGTGGATCCCTAAGCCTAAGGGCTGGGGCGCCCCAGTCCTGGGGCTTCCAAAACGTTAGGGCTGGGGCGCCCCAGGCCTGGGGCTCCCAAAGTCTAAGGCCTGGGGCGCCCCAGTACAGGGGCTCCATAAGCCTAAGGACTGTGGCGCCCCAGGCCTGGGGCTCCCTAAACCCAAGGGCTGGGGCGCCCCAGGCCTAGGGATCCTAAAGCCTAAGGGCTGGGGCGCCCCAGGCCTGTGGCTCCCTAAACCTAAGGGCTGGGGCGAACCAGGCCTAGGGATCCTAAAGCCGAAGGGCTAGGGCACCCCAGGCCTGGGGCTCCCAAAGCCCAAGGGCTGGAGCGCCCCAGGCCTGGGGCTCTCTAAGACAAAGGTATGGGTCGCCAAAGGGCTGGGGCTCCCAAAGCCTAAGTGCTGGGGCGCCCCAAGCCTGGGGCTCCCAAAGCCAAAGGGCTTGGGCGTCCCAGGTCTGGGGCTACCTAAGCCTAAGGGCTGGAGCACCCCAGTCATGGGGATCCCAAAGCCTAAGGGCTGGGGCGTCCCTGGCCTGGGCCTCCCAAAGCCTAAGGGCGGGAGCGCCCCAGGCCTGAGGCTCCCTTAGCCGAAGTGCTGGGGCGCCCCAGACCTGGGGCTCCCGAAGCCTAAGAGCAGGGGCGCCCCAGGCCTGGGGCTCCCGAAGCCTGAGGTCTGGGGCGCCCCAGGCCTGGGCTCCCTAAGCATAAGGGCTGGGGCGTCCCAGGCCTGGGGCTTACTAAGCCTAACTGCTGGGGCGCCCCAGGCCTGGGGCTCCCAAAGCCTAAGGGTTGAGGCCTGGGGATCCCTAAGACAAAGGGCTGGGGCGCCCCAGGCCTGGGGCTCGCAAAGCCTAAGGGCTGGGGCGCCCCAGGCCTGGGCAACCTAAGCCTAACTGCTGGGGCGCCCCAGGCCTGGGGCTCCCAAAACCTACGGGCTGGGGCGCCCCAGGCCAGGGGCTCCCTAAGTCTAAGGGCTGGGGCTCACAAGGCCTGGGTCTCCCTTAGCCTAAGGGCCCGGGCGCCCCAGGTGTGGAGCTACCAAAGCCCAAGGGCAGGGGCTCCCCTGGCATGGGACTCCCTAAGCCTATGGGCTCAGGCGCACCAGGCTTGTGATTCCCAAAGCCTAAGGGCTGAGCCGTCCCAAGCCTTGGGCTCCCGAAGCCTAAGGGCTAGGGCACACCAGGCCTGGGGCTCCCTAAGCCTAAGGGCTGTGGCGCCCCAGTCCTGGGGCTTCCAAAAGTTAAAGTCTGGGGCACCCCAGGACAGGGGCTCCCTAAGTTAAGGGCTGGGGCACCCCAGGCCTGGGGCTCCCAAAGCCTAAGTGCTTGGGCGCCCCAGGCCTGGGGCTCCCAAAGCCTAAGGGGTGGGTCGTCCCAGGCCTGGGGCTCACTAAGCCTAAGGGCTGGGTGCCCGAGGCCTGGGGCTCAAAAAGCCTAAGGGCTGGGGCGCCACAGGCCTGGTTCTCCCTTAGCCTAACGGCTGGGGCGCCCCAATCCTCTGGCACCCTAAGCCTAAGGAATAGGGCGCCCCAGGCCTTGGGCTCCCAAAACCTAAGAGCTGGGGAGCCCCAGGTCTGGGGCTCCCAATGCATAAGGCCTTGGGCGCCCCAGGACAGGGGCTCTCTAAGCCTAAGGGCTGGGGCGCCCCAGCCTTGGGGGTCCCAAAGCCTAAGCGCTGGGGCGCCCGAGGCCTGGAGTTCCCAAAGGCTAAGAGCTTGGGCGCCCAGGCTTGGGGCTCCCTAAGCATAAGTCCTGGGGTGTCCCAGGTCAGGGGCTACCTAAGCCTAAGGGCGGGGGTGCCCTAGACCTGGGGATCCCTAAACCTAATTGCTGGGGAGCCCCAAGCCTGGGTCTCCCAAAGCATAAGGGCTGTATGCCCTAGCCCTGGGGCACCCTAAGGCTAAGGGCTGCGGCGCCCCAGGCCTGGGGCTCCCAAAGCCTAAGGGCTGGGGCGTCCCAGGCCTGGGGCTAACTAAGCCTAACTGCTGGGGCACCCCAGGCCTGTGGATCCCTAAGCCTAAGGGCTGGGGCGCCCCACGTCTGGGACACACTAAGCCTAAGGGCTGGGGCGCCCCAGGCCTAGGGATCCTAAAGCCTAAGGGCTGGGGCGCCCCAGGACTGGGGCTCCCTAAACCTAAGGGCTGGGCCGCACCAGGCCTAGGGATCCTAAAGCCGAAGGGCTAGGGCACCCCAGGCCTGGGGCTCCCAAAGCCCAAGGGCTAGAGCGCCCCAGGCCTGGGGCTCTCTATGCCAAAGGGATGGGGCGCCAAAGGGCTGGGGCTCCCAAAGCCTAAGTGCTGGGGCGCCCCAAGCCTGGGGCTCCCAAAGCCAAAGGGCTTGGGCGTCCCAGGCCTGGGGATCACTAAGCCTAAGGGCTGGAGCATCACAGGCATGGGGCTCCCTAAGCCAAAGGGTTGGGGCGCCCCAGGCCTGGGGCTCCCAAAGCCTAAGGGCTGGGGCGACCCAGGCCAGGGGCTCCCTAAGTCTTAGGGCAGGGGCTCACAAGGCCTGTGTCTCCCTAAGCCTAAAGGCCGGGGCGCCCCAAGCCTGGGACTCCCTAAGCCTAAGGGCTGGGGCGCCCCAATCCTGGGGCACCGTAAGCCTAAGGGCTGTGGTGCCCCAGTCCTGGGGCTTCCAAAAGCTAAAGGCTGGGGCGCCCCAGGAGAGGGGCTCCCTAAGCCTAAGGGCTGGTGCGCCCCAGGTCTGGGGGTCCCAAACCCTAAGGGCGGGGGCGCCCCCGGCCTAGGCCTCCCAAAGACTATGTGCATGGGCGCCCAAGGCCTGGGGCTCCCAAAGCCTAAGGGCTGGGGTGCCCCAGGCCATGGGCTCCCTAAGTCTAAGGGATGGGGCTCACAAGCCCTGGGTCTCCCTAAGCCTAAGGCCTGATGCACCCCAGGACAGGGGCTCCCTAAGCCTAAGGGCTCAGGCGGCCCAGGCTTGTGACTCCCAAAGGCTAAGGGCTGAGGCGTCCCAAGTCTTCGGCTCCCTAAGCTTAAGGGCTGGGGCGCCCCAGGCCTGGGGCTCACTAAGCCTAAGGGCTGGGGCGCCCCAAGCCTGGGGCACCCTAAGCCTAAGGGCTATGGCGCCCCAGTCCTGGGGCTTCCAAAAGCTAAAGGCTGGGGCGCCCCAGGATAGGGGGGTCCCAAAGCCTAAAGGCGGGGGCGCCACCGGCCTGGGGTTCCCAAAGCCTAAGAGCTTGGGCGCCCCAGGCCTGGGGCTCCCTAAGCCTAAGGACTTGGGCGCCCCTGGCTTTGGGCTCCCAAAGCCTAAGGGCTGGGGCGCCCCAGGTCTGGGGCTCCCAAAGCCTAAGGGATGGGTCGTCCCACGCCTGGGGCTCACTAAGCCTAAGGGCTGGTTGCCCCAAGCCTGGGACTCCCAAAGCCTAAGGGCTTGGGCGCCCCAGGTCTGGGGCTCCCAAAGCCTAAGGGCAGGGGCACCCCAGTCCTGGGGCTGCCTAAATCAAAGGACTGGGGCTCACAAGGCCTGGGGCTCCCAAAGCCAAAGGGCTGAGGCGTCCCAATGCTGGAGCTCTCTAAGCCTAAGGACTAGGGCGCCCCAGGCTTTGGGCTCCCAAAATCTAAGGGCTGGGGAGCCCCAGGTCTGGGGCTCCCAATGCCTAAGGCCTGGGGCGCCCCAGGACAGGGGCTCCCTAAGCCTAAGGCTGGGGCGCCCCTGACCTAGGGCTCCCTAATTCTAAGGCCTGGGGCACCCCAGGCATGGGGGTCCCAAAGCCTAAGGGCTGGGGCGCCCCAGGCGTGGGGCTACCTAAGCCTTAGGGCTGGGGCGCCCCAGGTCTGGGGCTTCCAAATCCTAAAGGCAGGGGCGCCCCAGGCCTGGGGCTCCCAAAGCCTAAGGGCTGTCCTCCCCAGGCCTTGGGCTCCCTAAGGCTAAGGGCTGGGGTTCACCTGGCCTGGGGCTCCCAAAGCCTAAGGGATGGGGCGCCCCAGGTCTGGGGCTACCTAAGCCTAAGGGATGGGGCACCCCATTCATGGGGATCCCAAAGCCTAAGGGCTGGGGCGTCCCTGGCCTGGGCCTCCCAAAGCCTATGGGCGGGAGCGCCCCTGGCCTGAGGCTCCCTTAGCCGAAGGGCTGGGGCGCCCCAGACCTGGGGCTCCCGAAGCCTAAGAGCTGGGGAGCCCCAGGCCTGGGGCTCCCGAAGCCTGAGGGCTGGGGCGCCCCAGGCCTGGGCTCCCTAAGCCTAAGGGCTGGGGCGGCCCAGGCCTGGGGCTCCCTAAGCCTAAGGGCTGGGGCGCCCCAGGCCTGGGGCTCCCTAAGCCTAAGGGGTGGGCCGCCACAGGCCCGGGGCTCCCTAAGCCTAAGGCCTGGTGCGCCCCAGGCCTGGGCCTCCCTAAGTCTAAATGCTTGGGCGCCCCAGGCAGGGGCTACCTAAGACTAAGGGCGGGGGCGCCCCAGGCCTGGGGCTCCCAAAGCCCAAGGTTTGGGGCGCCCCAGGCCTGGGGCTCCCAAAGGTTAAGGGCTATGGCGCCCCATGCCTGGGGATCCCAAAGCCTAAGAGCTGGGGCATCTCAAGCCTGGGGCACCCTAAGCCTAATGGCTGGGGCGCCCCAGGCCTTGGGCTACCAAAACCTAAGGGCAGGGGCGCCCCAGGCCTGGGGGTCCCAAAGCTTAAGGGCTGGGGCGCCCCAGGCCAGGGGCTTCCTAAGCCTATGGGCTAGAGCGCCCCAGGCCTGTGGCTCCCTAAGCCTAAGGGCTGGGGCGCTCCAGGCCAGGGGCTCGCTAAGTCTAAGAGCTGGGGGTCACCTGGCCTGGGGCTCTCAAAGCCTAAGGGATGGGGTGCCCCAGGTCTGGGGCTACCTAAGCCTAAGGGATGGGGCACCCCAGTCATGGGGATCCCAAAGCCTAAGTGCATGGGCGTCCCTGGCCTGGGCCTCCCAAAGCCCAAGGGTTGGGGCGCCTCAGGCCTGGGGCTCCCAAAGGTTAAGGGCTGGGGCATCTAAAGCCTGGGGCTCCCTAAGCCTAAGGGCTGGGGCGGCCCACGTCTGGGGCTCCCAAATCCTAAGGGCTGGGGCGCCCCAGTCCTGGGGCTCCCAAAACCTAAGGGTTGGGGCGCCCCAAACTGGGGCTCCCTAAGCCTAAGGTCTTGGGCCCCCCAGGCCTGGTGCTCCCTAAGCCTAAGTGCTGAGGCGAACCAAGCCTTCAGCTCCCAAAGCATAAGGGCTGGGCGCCCCAGGCTTGGGGCTCCCTAAGCATAAGGGCTGGGGCGTCCCAGGCCTGGGGCTCACTAAGCCTAACTGCTGGGGCGCCCTAGGCCTGGGGCTCCCAAAGCCTAAGGGTTGGAGCACCCCAGGCCTGGGGCTCCCTAAGACAAAGGGCTGGGGCGCCCCAGGCCTGGGGCTCGCAAAGCCTACGGGCTGGGGCGCCCCAGGCAAGGGGCCCCCAAGTCTAAGGGCTGGGGCTCACAAGGCCTGGGTAACCCTTAGCCTAAGGGCCCGGGCGCCCCAGGTCTGGGGCTACCAAAGCCTAACGGCAGGGGCTCCCCTGGCATGGGACTCCCTATGCCTATGGGCTCAGGCGCACCAGGCCTGTGATTCCCAAAGCCTAAGGGCTGAGGCGTCCCAAGCCTTGGGCTCCCTAAGCCTAAGGGCTAGGGCGCACCAGGCCTGGGGCTCCCTAAGCCTAAGGGCTGTGGCGCCCCAGTCCTGGGGCTTCCAAAAGCTAAAGTCTGGGGCGCCCCAGGACAGGGGCTCCCTAAGTTAAGGGCTGGGGCGCCCCAGGCCTGGGGCTCCCAAAGCCTAAGCGCTTGGGCGCCCCAGGCCTGGGGCTCCCAAATCCTAAGGGGTGGGTCGTCCCAGGCCTGGGGCTCACTAAGCCTAAGGGCTGGGTGCCCGAGGCCTGGGGCTCAAAAAGCCTAAGGGCTGGGGCGCCCCAGACCTGGTTCTCCCTTAGCCTAAGGGCTTGGGCGCCCCAATCCTGGGGCACCCTAAGCCTAAGGAATAGGGCGCCCCAGGCCTTGGGCTCCCAAAACCTAAGAGCTGGGGAGCCCCAGGTCTGGGGCTCCCAATGCATAAGGCCTTGGGCACCCCAGGACAGGGGCTCTCTAAGCCTAAGGGCTGGGGCGCCCCAGGCCTGGGGCTCCCTAAGCCTAAGGGCTGGGGCGCCCCAGCCTTGGGGGTCCCAAAGCCTAAACGCTGGGGCGCCCGAGGCCTGGGGCTCCCAAAGGCTAAGGGCTGGGGCGCCCCAGACCTGGAGCTCCCAAAGGCTAAGAGCTTGGGCGCCCAGGCCTGGGGCTCCCTAAGCATAAGTCCTGGGGTGTCCCAGGTCAGGGGCTACCTAAGCCTAAGGGCGGGGGTGCCCCAGTCCTGGGGCTTCCAAAACGTTAGGGCTGGGGCGCCCCAGGCCTGGGGCTCCCAAAGTCTAAGGCCTGGGGCGCCCCAGTACAGGGGCTCCATAAGCCTAAGGACTGTGGCGCCCCAGGCCTGGGGCTCCCTAAACCCAAGGGCTGGGGCGCCCCAGGCCTAGGGATCCTAAAGCCTAAGGGCTGGGGCGCCCCAGGCCTGTGGCTCCCTAAACCTAAGGGCTGGGGCGAACCAGGCCTAGGGATCCTAAAGCCGAAGGGCTAGGGCACCCCAGGCCTGGGGCTCCCAAAGCCCAAGGGCTGGAGCGCCCCAGGCCTGGGGCTCTCTAAGCCAAAGGTATGGGTCGCCAAAGGGCTGGGGCTCCCAAAGCCTAAGTGCTGGGGCGCCCCAAGCCTGGGGCTCCCAAAGCCAAAGGGCTTGGGCGTCCCAGGTCTGGGGCTACCTAAGCCTAAGGGCTGGAGCACCCCAGTCATGGGGATCCCAAAGCCTAAGGGCTGGGGCGTCCCTGGCCTGGGCCTCCCAAAGCCTAAGGGCGGGAGCGCCCCAGGCCTGAGGCTCCCTTAGCCGAAGTGCTGGGGCGCCCCAGACCTGGGGCTCCCGAAGCCTAAGAGCAGGGGCGCCCCAGGCCTGGGGCTCCCGAAGCCTGAGGTCTGGGGCGCCCCAGGCCTGGGCTCTCTAAGCCTAAGGGCTGGGGCACCCCAGGCCTTGGGCTCCCTAAGCCTAAGGGCTGGGCCGCCACAGGCCTGGGGCTCCCTAAGTCTAAATGCTTGGGCGCCCCGGGAGGGGCTACCTAAGCCTAAGGGCGGGAGCGCCCCAGGCCAGGGGCTCCCAAAGCCCAAGGGTTGGGGCGCCCCAGGCCTGGGGCTCACAAAAGTTAAGGGCTGGGGCATCTCAAGCCTGGGGCACCCTAAGCCTAATGGCTGGGGCGCCCTAGGCCTGGGGCTACCAAAACCTAAGGGCTGGGGAGCCCCAGGCCTGGGGGTCCAAAAGCTTAAGGGCTGGGGCGCCCCAGGCCAGGGGCTTCCTAAGCCTATGGGCTAGAGCGCCCCAGGCCTGTGGCTCCCTAAGCCTAAGGATTGGGGAGACTCAGTCCTGGGCCTCCCTAAGCCTAAGGGCTGTGGCGCCCCAGACCTGGGGCTCCCTAAGCCTAAGGGCTGGGGGCCACCTAGCCATGGGCTCCCTAAGCCTAAGGGCTGGGGCGGCCCAAGTCTGGGGCTCCCAAATCCTAAGGGCTGGGGCGCCCCAGTCCTGGGGCTCCCTAAACCTAAGGGCTGGGGCGCCCCAAACTGGGGCTCCCTAAGCCTAAGGTCTGGGGCCCCCCAGGCCTGGTGCTCCCTAAGCCTAAGTGCTGAGGCGCCCCAAGCCGTCAGCTCCCAAAGCATAAGGGCTGGGCGCCCCAGGCTTGGGGCTCCCTAAGCATAAGGGCTGGGGCGTCCCAGGCCTGGGGCTTACTAAGCCTAACTGCTGGGGCGCCCCAGGCCTGGGGCTCCCAAAGCCTAAGGGTTGGAGCACCACAGGCCTGGGGATCCCTAAGACAAAGGGCTGGGGCGCCCCAGGCCTGGGGCTCGCAAAGCCTAAGGGCTGGGGCGCCCCAGGCCTGGGCTCCCTAAGCCTAACTGCTGGGGCGCCCCAGGCCTGGGGCTCCCAAAACCTACGGGCTGGGGCGCCCCAGGCCAGGGGCTCCCTAAGTCTAAGGGCTGGGGCTCACAAGGCCTGGGTCTCCCTTAGCCTAAGGGCCCGGGCGCCCCAGGTCTGGAGCTACCAAAGCCTAAGGGCAGGGGCTCCCCTGGCATGGGACTCCCTAAGCCTATGGGCTCAGGCGCACCAGGCTTGTGATTCCCAAAGCCTAAGGGCTGAGCCGTCCCAAGCCTTGGGCTCCCTAAGCCTAAGGGCTAGGGCACACCAGGCCTGGCGCTCCCTAAGCCTAAGGGCTGTGGCGCCCCAGTCCTGGGGCTTCCAAAAGCTAAAGTCTGGGGCGCCCCAGGACAGGGGCTCCCTAAGTTAAGGGCTGGGGCGCCCCAGGCCTGGGGCTCCCAAAGCCTAAGTGCTTGGGCGCCCCAGGCCTGGGGCTCCCAAAGCCTAAGGGGTGGGTCGTCCCAGGCCTGGGGTTCACTAAGCCTAAGGGCTGGGTGCCCGAGGCCTGGGGCTCAAAAAGCCTAAGGGCTGGGGCGCCACAGGCCTGGTTCTCCCTTAGCCTAACGGCTGGGGCGCCCCAATCCTCTGGCACCCTAAGCCTAAGGAATAGGGCGCCGCAGGCCTTGGGCTCCCAAAACCTAAGAGCTGGGGAGCCCCAGGTCTGGGGCTCCCAATGCATAAGGCCTTGGGCGCCCCAGGACAGGGGCTCTCTAAGCCTAAGGGCTGGGGCGCCCCAGGCCTGGGGCTCCCTAAGCCTAAGGGTTGGGGCGCCCCAGCCTTGGGGGTCCCAAAGCCTAAGCGCTGGGGCGCCCGAGGCCTGGGGCTCCCAAAGGCTAAGGGCTGGGGCGCCCCAGACCTGGAGTTCCCAAAGGCTAAGAGCTTGGGCGCCCAGGCTTGGGGCTCCCTAAGCATAAGTCCTGGGGTGTCCCAGGTCAGGGGCTACCTAAGCCTAAGGGCGGGGGTGCCCTAGACCTGGGGATCCCTAAACCTAATTGCTGGGGAGCCCCAAGCCTGGGTCTCCCAAAGCATAAGGGCTGTGCGCCCTAGCCCTGGGGCGCCCTAAGGCTAAGGGCTGCGGCGCCCCAGGCCTGGGGCTCCCAAAGCCTAAGGGCTGGGGCGTCCCAGGCCTGGGGCTCACTAAGCCTAACTGCTGGGGCACCCCAGGCCTGTGGATCCCTAAGCCTAAGGGCTGGGGCGCCCCACGTCTGGGGCACACTAAGCCTAAGGGCTGGGGCGGCCCAGGCCTGGGGCTTCCAAAACCTTAGGACTGGGGCGCCCCAGGCCTGGGGCTCGCAAAGTCTAAGGCCTGGGGCGCCCCAGTACAAGGGCTCCCTAAGCCTAAGGACTGTGGCGCCCCAGGCCTGGGGCTCCCTAAACCTAAGGGCTGGGGTGCCCCAGGCCTAGGGATCCTAAAGCCTAAGGGCTGGGGCGCCCCAGGACTGGGGCTCCCTAAACCTAAGGGCTGGGCCGCACCAGGCCTAGGGATCCTAAAGCCGAAGGGCTAGGGCACCCCAGGCCTGGGGCTCCCAAAGCCCAAGGGCTGGAGCGCCCCAGGCCTGGGGCTCTCTAAGCCAAAGGGATGGGGCGCCAAAGGGCTGGGGCTCCCAAAGCCTACGTGCTGGGGCGCCCCAAGCCTGGGGCTCCCAAAGCCAAAGGGCTTGGGCGTCCCAGGCCTGGGGATCACTAAGCCTAAGGGCTGGAGCATCACAGGCATGGGGCTCCCTAAGCCAAAGGGTTGGGGCGCCCCAGGCCTGGGGCTCCCAAAGCCTAAGGGCTGGGGCGACCCAGGCCAGGGGCTCCCTAAGTCTTAGGGCAGGGGCTCACAAGGCCTGTGTCTCCCTAAGCCTAAAGGCCGGGGCGCCCCAAGCCTGGGACTCCCTAAGCCTAAGGGCTGGGGCACCCCAATCCTGGGGCACCGTAAGCCTAAGGGCTGTGGTGCCCCAGTCCTGGGGCTTCCAAAAGCTAAAGGCTGGGGCGCCCCAGGAGAGGGGCTCCCTAAGCCTAAGGGCTGGTGCGCCCCAGGTCTGGGGGTCCCAAACCCTAAGGGCGGGGGCGCCCCCGGCCTAGGCCTCCCAAAGACTATGTGCATGGGCGCCCAAGGCCTGGGGCTCCCAAAGCCTAAGGGCTGGGGTGCCCCAGGCCATGGGCTCCCTAAGTCTAAGGGATGGGGCTCACAAGCCCTGGGTCTCCCTAAGCCTAAGGCCTGATGCACCCCAGGACAGGGGCTCCCTAAGCCTAAGGGCTCAGGCGGCCCAGGCTTGTGACTCCCAAAGGCTAAGGGCTGAGGCGTCCCAAGTCTTCGGCTCCCTAAGCTTAAGGGCTGGGGCGCCCCAGGCCTGGGGCTCACTAAGCCTAAGGGCTGGGGCGCCCCAAGCCTGGGGCACCCTAAGCCTAAGGGCTATGGCGCCCCAGTCCTGGGGCTTCCAAAAGCTAAAGGCTGGGGCGCCCCAGGATAGGGGGGTCCCAAAGCCTAAAGGCGGGGGCGCCACCGGCCTGGGGTTCCCAAAGCCTAAGAGCTTGGGCGCCCCAGGCCTGGGGCTCCCTAAGCCTAAGGACTTGGGCGCCCCTGGCTTTGGGCTCCCAAAGCCTAAGGGCTGGGGCGCCCCAGGTCTGGGGCTCCCAAAGCCTAAGGGATGGGTCGTCCCACGCCTGGGGCTCACTAAGCCTAAGGGCTGGTTGCCCCAAGCCTGGGACTCCCAAAGCCTAAGGGCTTGGGCGCCCCAGGTCTGGGGCTCCCAAAGCCTAAGGGCAGGGGCACCCCAGTCCTGGGGCTGCCTAAATCAAAGGACTGGGGCTCACAAGGCCTGGGGCTCCCAAAGCCAAAGGGCTGAGGCGTCCCAATGCTGGAGCTCTCTAAGCCTAAGGACTAGGGCGCCCCAGGCTTTGGGCTCCCAAAATCTAAGGGCTGGGGAGCCCCAGGTCTGGGGCTCCCAATGCCTAAGGCCTGGGGCGCCCCAGGACAGGGGCTCCCTAAGCCTAAGGCTGGGGCGCCCCTGACCTAGGGCTCCCTAATTCTAAGGCCTGGGGCACCCCAGGCATGGGGGTCCCAAAGCCTAAGGGCTGGGGCGCCCCAGGAGTGGGGCTACCTAAGCCTTAGGGCTGGGGCGCCCCAGGTCTGGGGCTTCCAAATCCTAAAGGCAGGGGCGCCCCAGGCCTGGGGCTCCCAAAGCCTAAGGGCTGTCCTCCCCAGGCCTTGGGCTCCCTAAGGCTAAGGGCTGGGGTTCACCTGGCCTGGGGCTCCCAAAGCCTAAGGGATGGGGCGCCCCAGGTCTGGGGCTACCTAAGCCTAAGGGATGGGGCACCCCATTCATGGGGATCCCAAAGCCTAAGGGCTGGGGCGTCCCTGGCCTGGGCCTCCCAAAGCCTATGGGCGGGAGCGCCCCTGGCCTGAGGCTCCCTTAGCCGAAGGGCTGGGGCGCCCCAGACCTGGGGCTCCCGAAGCCTAAGAGCTGGGGAGCCCCAGGCCTGGGGCTCCCGAAGCCTGAGGGCTGGGGCGCCCCAGGCCTGGGCTCCCTAAGCCTAAGGGCTGGGGCGGCCCAGGCCTGGGGCTCCCTAAGCCTAAGGGCTGGGGCGCCCCAGGCCTGGGGCTCCCTAAGCCTAAGGGGTGGGCCGCCACAGGCCCGGGGCTCCCTAAGCCTAAGGCCTGGTGCGCCCCAGGCCTGGGCCTCCCTAAGTCTAAATGCTTGGGCGCCCCAGGCAGGGGCTACCTAAGACTAAGGGCGGGGGCGCCCCAGGCCTGGGGCTCCCAAAGCCCAAGGTTTGGGGCGCCCCAGGCCTGGGGCTCCCAAAGGTTAAGGGCTATGGCGCACCATGCCTGGGGATCCCAAAGCCTAAGAGCTGGGGCATCTCAAGCCTGGGGCACCCTAAGCCTAATGGCTGGGGCGCCCCAGGCCTTGGGCTACCAAAACCTAAGGGCAGGGGCGCCCCAGGCCTGGGGGTCCCAAAGCTTAAGGGCTGGGGCGCCCCAGGCCAGGGGCTTCCTAAGCCTATGGGCTAGAGCGCCCCAGTCCTGTGGCTCCCTAAGCCTAAGGGCTGGGGCGCTCCAGGCCAGGAGCTCGCTAAGTCTAAGAGCTGGGGGTCACCTGGCCTGGGGCTCCCAAAGCCTAAGGGATGGGGCGCCCCAGGTCTGGGGCTACCTAAGCCTAAGGGATGGGGCACCCCAGTCATGGGGATCCCAAAGCCTAAGTGCATGGGCGTCCCTGGCCTGGGCCTCCCAAAGCCCAAGGGTTGGGGCGCCTCAGGCCTGGGGCTCCCAAAGGTTAAGGGCTGGGGCATCTAAAGCCTGGGGCTCCCTAAGCCTAAGGGCTGGGGCGGCCCACGTCTGGGGCTCCCAAATCCTACGGGCTGGGGCGCCCCAGTCCTGGGGCTCCCTAAACCTAAGGGCTGGGGCGCCCCAAACTGGGGCTCCCTAAGCCTAAGGTCTTGGGCCCCCCAGGCCTGGTGCTCCCTAAGCCTAAGTGCTGAGGCGAACCAAGCCTTCAGCTGCCAAAGCATAAGGGCTGGGCGCCCCAGGCTTGGGGCTCCCTAAGCATAAGGGCTGGGGCGTCCCAGGCCTGGGGCTCACTAAGCCTAACTGCTGGGGCGCCCTAGGCCTGGGGCTCCCAAAGCCTAAGGGTTGGAGCACCCCAGGCCTGGGGCTCCCTAAGACAAAGGGCTGGGGCGCCCCAGGCCTGGGGCTCGCAAAGCCTACGGGCTGGGGCGCCCCAGGCAAGGGGCCCCCAAGTCTAAGGGCTGGGGCTCACAAGGCCTGGGTAACCCTTAGCCTAAGGGCCCGGGCGCCCCAGGTCTGGGGCTACCAAAGCCTAACGGCAGGGGCTCCCCTGGCATGGGACTCCCTATGCCTATGGGCTCAGGCGCACCAGGCCTGTGATTCCCAAAGCCTAAGGGCTGAGGCGTCCCAAGCCTTGGGCTCCCTAAGCCTAAGGGCTAGGGCGCACCAGGCCTGGGGCTCCCTAAGCCTAAGGGCTGTGGCGCCCCAGTCCTGGGGCTTCCAAAAGCTAAAGTCTGGGGCGCCCCAGGACAGGGGCTCCCTAAGTTAAGGGCTGGGGCGCCCCAGGCTGGGGCTCCCAAAGCCTAAGCGCTTGGGCGCCCCAGGCCTGGGGCTCCCAAAGCCTAAGGGGTGGGTCGTCCCAGGCCTGGGGCTCACTAAGCCTAAGGGCTGGGTGCCCGAGGCCTGGGGCTCAAAAAGCCTAAGGGCTGGGGCGCCCCAGACCTGGTTCTCCCTTAGCCTAAGGGCTTGGGCGCCCCAATCCTGGGGCACCCTAAGCCTAAGGAATAGGGCGCCCCAGGCCTTGGGCTCCCAAAACCTAAGAGCTGGGGAGCCCCAGGTCTGGGGCTCCCAATGCATAAGGCCTTGGGCGCCCCAGGACAGGGGCTCTCTAAGCCTAAGGGCTGGGGCGCCCCAGGCCTGGGGCTCCCTAAGCCTAAGGGCTGGGGCGCCCCAGCCTTGGGGGTCCCAAAGCCTAAACGCTGGGGCGCCCGAGGCCTGGGGCTCCCAAAGGCTAAGGGCTGGGGCGCCCCAGACCTGGAGCTCCCAAAGGCTAAGAGCTTGGGCGCCCAGGCCTGGGGCTCCCTAAGCATAAGTCATGGGGTGTCCCAGGTCAGGGGCTACCTAAGCCTAAGGGCGGGGGTGCCCTAGACCTGGGGCTCCCTAAACCTAAGTGCTGGGGAGCCCCAAGCCTGGGTCTCCCAAAGCATAAGGGCTGTGCGCCCTAGCCCTGGGGCGCCCTAAGGCTAAGGGCTGCGGCGCCCCAGCCCTGGGGCTCCCAAAGCCTAAGGGCTGGGGCGTCCCAGGCCTGGGGCTCACTAAGCCTAACTGCTGGGGCACCCCAGGCCTGTGGATCCCTAAGCCTAAGGGCTGGGGCGCCCCAGTCCTGGGGCTTCCAAAACGTTAGGGCTGGGGCGCCCCAGGCCTGGGGCTCCCAAAGTCTAAGGCCTGGGGCGCCCCAGTACAGGGGCTCCATAAGCCTAAGGACTGTGGCGCCCCAGGCCTGGGGCTCCCTAAACCCAAGGGCTGGGGCGCCCCAGGCCTAGGGATCCTAAAGCCTAAGGGCTGGGGCGCCCCAGGCCTGTGGCTCCCTAAACCTAAGGGCTGGGGCGAACCAGGCCTAGGGATCCTAAAGCCGAAGGGCTAGGGCACCCCAGGCCTGGGGCTCCCAAAGCCCAAGGGCTGGAGCGCCCCAGGCCTGGGGCTCTCTAAGCCAAAGGTATGGGTCGCCAAAGGGCTGGGGCTCCCAAAGCCTAAGTGCTGGGGCGCCCCAAGCCTGGGGCTCCCAAAGCCAAAGGGCTTGGGCGTCCCAGGTCTGGGGCTACCTAAGCCTAAGGGCTGGAGCACCCCAGTCATGGGGATCCCAAAGCCTAAGGGCTGGGGCGTCCCTGGCCTGGGCCTCCCAAAGCCTAAGGGCGGGAGCGCCCAAGGCCTGAGGCTCCCTTAGCCGAAGTGCTGGGGCGCCCCAGACCTGGGGCTCCCGAAGCCTAAGAGCAGGGGCGCCCCAGGCCTGGGGCTCCCGAAGCCTGAGGTCTGGGGCGCCCCAGGCCTGGGCTCTCTAAGCCTAAGGGCTGGGGCACCCCAGGCCTTGGGCTCCCTAAGCCTAAGGGCTGGGCCGCCACAGGCCTGGGGCTCCCTAAGTCTAAATGCTTGGGCACCCCGGGAGGGGCTACCTAAGCCTAAGGGCGGGAGCGCCCCAGGCCAGGGGCTCCCAAAGCCCAAGGGTTGGGGCGCCCCAGGCCTGGGGCTCACAAAGGTTAAGGGCTGGGGCATCTCAAGCCTGGGGCACCCTAAGCCTAATGGCTGGGGCGCCCTAGGCCTGGGGCTACCAAAACCTAAGGGCTGGGGAGCCCCAGGCCTGGGGGTCCCAAAGCTTAAGGGCTGGGGCGCCCCAGGCCAGGGGCTTCCTAAGCCTATGGGCTAGAGCGCCCCAGGCCTGTGGCTCCCTAAGCCTAAGGATTGGGGAGACTCAGTCCTGGGCCTCCCTAAGCCTAAGGGCTGTGGCGCCCCAGACCTGGGGCTCCCTAAGCCTAAGGGCTGGGGGTCACCTAGCCATGGGCTCCCTAAGCCTAAGGGCTGGGGCGGCCCAAGTTTGGGGCTCCCAAATCCTAAGGGCTGGGGCGCCCCAGTCCTGGGGCTCCCTAAACCTAAGGGCTGGGGCGCCCCAAACTGGGGCTCCCTAAGCCTAAGGTCTGGGGCCCCCCAGGCCTGGTGCTCCCTAAGGCTAAGTGCTGAGGCGCCCCAAGCCGTCAGCTCCCAAAGCATAAGGGCTGGGCGCCCCAGGCTTGGGGCTCCCTAAGCATAAGGGCTGGGGCGTCCCAGGCCTGGGGCTCACTAAGCCTAACTGCTGGGGCGCCCCAGGCCTGGGGCTCCCAAAGCCTAAGGGTTGGAGCACCACAGGCCTGGGGATCCCTAAGACAAAGGGCTGGGGCGCCCCAGGCCTGGGGCTCGCAAAGCCTAAGGGCTGGGGCGCCCCAGGCCTGGGCTCCCTAAGCCTAACTGCTGGGGCGCCCCAGGCCTGGGGCTCCCAAAACCTACGGGCTGGGGCGCCCCAGGCCAGGGGCTCCCTAAGTCTAAGGGCTGGGGCTCACAAGGCCTGGGTCTCCCTTAGCCTAAGGGCCCGGGCGCCCCAGGTGTGGAGCTACCAAAGCCTAAGGGCAGGGGCTCCCCTGGCATGGGACTCCCTAAGCCTATGGGCTCAGGCGCACCAGGCTTGTGATTCCCAAAGCCTAAGGGCTGAGCCGTCCCAAGCCTTGGGCTCCCTAAGCCTAAGGGCTAGGGCACACCAGGCCTGGCGCTCCCTAAGCCTAAGGGCTGTGGCGCCCCAGTCCTGGGGCTTCCAAAAGCTAAAGTCTGGGGCGCCCCAGGACAGGGGCTCCCTAAGTTAAGGGCTGGGGCGCCCCAGGCCTGGGGCTCCCAAAGCCTAAGTGCTTGGGCGCCCCAGGCCTGGGGCTCCCAAAGCCTAAGGGGTGGGTTGTCCCAGGCCTGGGGCTCACTAAGCCTAAGGGCTGGGTGCCCGAGGCCTGGGGCTCAAAAAGCCTAAGGGCTGGGGCGCCACAGGCCTGGTTCTCCCTTAGCCTAACGGCTGGGGCGCCCCAATCCTCTGGCACCCTAAGCCTAAGGAATAGGGCGCCGCAGGCCTTGGGCTCCCAAAACCTAAGAGCTGGGGAGCCCCAGGTCTGGGGCTCCCAATGCATAAGGCCTTGGGCGCCCCAGGACAGGGGCTCTCTAAGCCTACGGGCTGGGGCGCCCCAGGCCTGGGGCTCCCTAAGCCTAAGGGCTGGGGCGCCCCAGCCTTGGGGGTCCCAAAGCCTAAGCGCTGGGGCGCCCGAGGCCTGGGGCTCCCAAAGGCTAAGGGCTGGGGCGCCCCAGACCTGGAGTTCCCAAAGGCTAAGAGCTTGGGCGCCCAGGCTTGGGGCTCCCTAAGCATAAGTCCTGGGGTGTCCCAGGTCAGGGGCTACCTAAGCCTAAGGGCGGGGGTGCCCTAGACCTGGGGATCCCTAAACCTAATTGCTGGGGAGCCCCAAGCCTGGGTCTCCCAAAGCATAAGGGCTGTGCGCCCTAGCCCTGGGGCGCCCTAAGGCTAAGGGCTGCGGCGCCCCAGGCCTGGGGCTCCCAAAGCCTAAGGGCTGGGGCGTCCCAGGCCTGGGGCTCACTAAGCCTAACTGCTGGGGCACCCCAGGCCTGTGGATCCCTAAGCCTAAGGGCTGGGGCGCCCCACGTCTGGGGCACACTAAGCCTAAGGGCTGGGGCGGCCCAGGCCTGGGGCTTCCAAAACCTTAGGACTGGGGCGCCCCAGGCCTGGGGCTCGCAAAGTCTAAGGCCTGGGGCGCCCCAGTACAAGGGCTCCCTAAGCCTAAGGACTGTGGCGCTCCAGGCCTGGGGCTCCCTAAACCTAAGGGCTGGGGCGCCCCAGGCCTAGGGATCCTAAAGCCTAAGGGCTGGGGCGCCCCAGGACTGGGGCTCCCTAAACCTAAGGGCTGGGCCGCACCAGGCCTAGGGATCCTAAAGCCGAAGGGCTAGGGCACCCCAGGCCTGGGGCTCCCAAAGCCCAAGGGCTGGAGCGCCCCAGGCCTGGGGCTCTCTAAGCCAAAGGGATGGGGCGCCAAAGGGCTGGGGCTCCCAAAGCCTACGTGCTGGGGCGCCCCAAGCCTGGGGCTCCCAAAGCCAAAAGGCTTGGGCGTCCCAGGCCTGGGGATCACTAAGCCTAAGGGCTGGAGCATCACAGGCATGGGGCTCCCTAAGCCAAAGGGTTGGGGCGCCCCAGGCCTGGGGCTCCCAAAGCCTAAGGGCTGGGGCGACCCAGGCCAGGGGCTCCCTAAGTCTTAGGGCAGGGGCTCACAAGGCCTGTGTCTCCCTAAGCCTAAAGGCCGGGGCGCCCCAAGCCTGGGACTCCCTAAGCCTAAGGGCTGGGGCACCCCAATCCTGGGGCACCGTAAGCCTAAGGGCTGTGGTGCCCCAGTCCTGGGGCTTCCAAAAGCTAAAGGCTGGGGCGCCCCAGGAGAGGGGCTCCCTAAGCCTAAGGGCTGGTGCGCCCCAGGTCTGGGGGTCCCAAACCCTAAGGGCGGGGGCGCCCCCGGCCTAGGCCTCCCAAAGACTATGTGCATGGGCGCCCAAGGCCTGGGGCTCCCAAAGCCTAAGGGCTGGGGTGCCCCAGGCCATGGGCTCCCTAAGTCTAAGGGATGGGGCTCACAAGCCCTGGGTCTCCCTAAGCCTAAGGCCTGATGCACCCCAGGACAGGGGCTCCCTAAGCCTAAGGGCTCAGGCGGCCCAGGCTTGTGACTCCCAAAGGCTAAGGGCTGAGGCGTCCCAAGTCTTCGGCTCCCTAAGCTTAAGGGCTGGGGCGCCCCAGGCCTGGGGCTCACTAAGCCTAAGGGCTGGGGCGCCCCAAGCCTGGGGCACCCTAAGCCTAAGGGCTATGGCGCCCCAGTCCTGGGGCTTCCAAAAGCTAAAGGCTGGGGCGCCCCAGGATAGGGGGGTCCCAAAGCCTAAAGGCGGGGGCGCCACCGGCCTGGGGTTCCCAAAGCCTAAGAGCTTGGGCGCCCCAGGCCTGGGGCTCCCTAAGCCTAAGGACTTGGGCGCCCCTGGCTTTGGGCTCCCAAAGCCTAAGGGCTGGGGCGCCCCAGGTCTGGGGCTCCCAAAGCCTAAGGGATGGGTCGTCCCACGCCTGGGGCTCACTAAGCCTAAGGGCTGGTTGCCCCAAGCCTGGGACTCCCAAAGCCTAAGGGCTTGGGCGCCCCAGGTCTGGGGCTCCCAATGCCTAAGGCCTGGGGCGCCCCAGGACAGGGGCTCCCTAAGCCTAAGGCTGGGGCGCCCCTGACCTAGGGCTCCCTAATTCTAAGGCCTGGGGCACCCCAGGCATGGGGGTCCCAAAGCCTAAGGGCTGGGGCGCCCCAGGCGTGGGGCTCCCAATGCCTAAGGCCTGGGGCGCCCCAGGTCTGGGGCTTCCAAATCCTAAAGGCAGGGGCGCCCCAGGCCTGGGGCTCCCAAAGCCTAAGGGCTGTCCTCCCCAGGCCTTGGGCTCCCTAAGGCTAAGGGCTGCGGCGCTCCAAGCCTGAGGCACCATAAGCCTAAAGGGTGGGGCGCCCCAGGCCTGGGGCTCACTAATCCTAACTGCTGGGGCACCCAGGCCTTGGGCTCCCTAAGCCTAAGTGCGGGGGCGCCCCAGTCCTGGGGCTACCTAAGCCTAAGGGCTGGTGTGCCCCAGGCCTGGGGCTTCCAAAACCTTACGGCTGGGGCGACCCAGGCCTGGGGCTCTCAAAGCCAAAGGGCTGAGGCATCCCAATGCTGGAGCTCTCTAAGCCTAAGGACTAGGGCGCCCTAGGCCTTGGGCTCCCAAAACCTAAGGGCTGGGGAGCCCCAGGTCTGGGGCTCCCAATGCCTAAGGCCTGGGGCGCCCCAGGACAGGGGCTCCCTAAGCCTAAGGGCTGGGGCGCCCCCGACCTAGGGCTCCCTAATTCTAAGGCCTGGGGCACCCCAGGCATGGGGGTCCCAAAGCCTAAGGGCTGGGGTGCCCCAGGCCAGGGGCTACCTAAGTCTAAGGTCGGGGGCGCCCCAGGCCTGGGGCTACCTAAGCCTAAGGGCTGGGGCGCCCCAGGTCTGGGGCTTCCAAATCCTAAAGGCAGGGGCGCCCGAACGTGGGGCTCCCAAAGCCTAAGGGCTGGCCGCCCCAGGCCTTGGGCTCCCTAAGGCTAAGGGCTGGGGCGGCCCAGGCCTGGATCTCCCTAAGGCTAAGGGCTGCGGCGCCCCAAGCCTGGGGCACCATAAGCCTAAGGGCTGGGGCGACCCAGGCCTGGGACTCCCTAAGCCTAAGGGCTGGGGCGCCCCAGGCCTGGGAGTCCCTAAGCCTAAGGTGTGGGCCGGCCCAGGCCTGGGGCTCCCAAAGGCTAATGGCTGGGGCGTCCCATGTCTGGGGCTCCTAAAGGCTAAGAGCTGAGGCGCGCCAGGCCTGGGGCTCCCTAAGCCTAAGTGCTGGGGCGCCCCAGGCCTGGGGCTCCCTAAGCCTAAGGTTTTGGGCGACCCAGGCCTGGGTCTCCCTTAGCCTAAGGGCTGGGGCTCCCCAGGCCTGGGGCTCCCTAAGCCTAAGGGCTGGGGTGCTCCAGACCAGGGGCTCCCTAAGTCTAAGGGATGGGGGTTACCTGGCCTGGGGCTCCCTAAGCCTAAGGGCTGAAGATGCCCAGTCCTGGGGCAACCAAAGCCTAAGGGCGGGAGTGCCCCAAGCCTGGGGCTCCCAAAGCCTAAGGGCAAGGGCGCCCCAGGCCTGGGGCTCCCAAAGCATAAGGGCTGGCCGCCCCTGGAGTGGGGCTTCCTAAGGCTAATTGCTGGGACGCACCAGGCCTGGGGCTCCCTAAGCCTAAGGGCTGGGGCGCCCCATGCCTGGGGCTCCCAAAACCTAACGGCTGGGGCTCCCAAAGCCTAAGGGCTGGGCCACCCCAGGCCAGATGCTTCCTAAGCCTATGGGCTGGGGCGCTCCAGGCCTGTGGCTCCTTAAGCCTAAGGATTGGGGCGACTCAGTCCTGGGGCTCCCTAAGCCTAAGGGCTGTGGCGCCCCAGGCCTGGGGCTCCCAAAGCCTAAGGGATGGGGCGTTCAGGTCTGGGGCTACCTAAGCCTAAGGGATGGGGCACCCCAGTCATGGGGATCCCAAAGCCTAAGGGCTGGGGCTTCCCTGGCCTGGGTCTCCCCAAGTCTAAGGGCGGGAGCGCCCCAGGCCTGAGGCTCCCTTAGCCGAAGGGCTGGGGCGCCCCAGACCTGGGGCTCGCGAAGCCTAAGAGAAGGGGCGCCCCAGGCCTGGGGCTCCCGAAGCCTGAGGGCTGGGGCGCCCCAGGCCTGGGCTCCCTAAGCCTAAGGGCTGGGGCGCCCCAGGCCTGGAGCTCCCTAAGCCTAAGGGCTGGGCCGCCACAGGCCTGGGGCTCCCTAAGCCTAAGGCCTGGGACGCCCCAGGCCTGGGGCTCCCTAAGTCTAAATGCTTGGCCGCCCCAGGCAGGGGCTACCTAAGCCTAAGGGCGGGAGCGACCCAGGCCTGGGGTTCCCAAAGCCCAACGGTTGGGGCGCCCCAGGCCTGGGGGTCCCAAAGGTTAAGGGCTGGGGCATCTCAAGCCTGGGGCACCCTAAGCCTAATGGCTGGGGCGCCCTAGGCCTGGGGCTACCAAAACCTAAGGGCTGGGGCGCCCCAGGCCTGGGGGTCCCAAAGCTTAAGGGCTGGGGCGCCCCAGGCCAGGGGCTTCCTAAGCCTATGGGCTAGAGCACCCCAGGCCTGTGGCTCCCTAAGCCTAAGGATTGTGGAGACTCAGGCCTGGGGCTCCCTAAGCCTAAGGGCTGTGGCGCCCCAGGCCTGGGGCTCCCTAAGCCTAAGGGCTGGGGGTCACCTGGCCATGGGCTCCCTAAGCCTAAGGGCTGGGGCGGCCCAGGTCTGGGGCTCCCAAATCCTAAGGGCTGGGGCGCCCCAGTCCGGGGGCTCCCTAAACCTAAGGGCTGGGGCGCCCCAAACTGGGGCTCCCTAAGCCTAAGGTCTGGGGCCCCCCAGGCCTGGTGCTCCCTAAGCCTAAGTGCTGAGGCTCCCCAAGCCTTCAGCTCCCAAAGCATAAGGGCTGGGCACCCCAGGCTTGGGGCTCCCTAAGCATAAGGACTGGGGCGTCCCAGGCCTGGGGCTCACTAAGCCTAACTGCTGGGGCGCCCCAGGGCTGGGGCTCCCAAAGCCTAAGGGTTGGAGCACCACAGGCCTGGGGCTCCCTAAGACAAAGGGCTGGGGCGCCCCAGGCCTGGGGTTCGCAAAGCCTAAGGGCTGGGGCGCCCCAGGCCTGGGGCTCCCTAAGCCTAACTGCTGGGGCGCCCCAGGCCTGGGGCTCCCAAAGCCTACGGGCTGGGGCGCCCCAGGCCAGGGGCTCCCTAAGTCTAAGGGCTGGGGCTCACAAGGCCTGGTTCTCCCTTAGCCTAAGGGCCCGGGCGCCCCAGGTCTGGGGCTACCAAAGCCTAAGGGCAGGGGCTCCCCTGGCATGGGACTCCCTATGCCTATGGGCTCAGGCGCACCAGGCCTGTGATTCCCAAAGCCTAAGGGCTGAAGCGTCCCAAGCCTTGGGCTCCCTAAGTCTAAGGGCTAGGGCGCACCTGGCCTGGGGCTCCCTAAGCCTAAGGGCTGTGGCGCCCCACTCCTGGGGCTTCCAAAAGCTAAAGTCTGGGGCGCCCCAGGCCTGGGGCTCCCTAAACTTAAGGGCTGGGGCCCCCCAGGCCTAGGGATCCTAAAGCCTAAGGGCTGGGGCGCCCCACGCATGGGTCTCCCTAAACCTAAGGGCTGGGGCGCCCCAGGCCTAGGGATCCTAAAGCCGAAGGGCTGAGGCACCCCAGGCCTGGGGCTCCCAAAGCCCAAGGGCTGGAGCGCCCCAGGCCTGGGGCTCTCCAAGCCAAAGGGCTGGGGCGCCAAAGGGCTGGTGCTCCCAAAGCCTAAGTGCTGGGGCGCCCCAAGCCTGGGGCTCCCAAAGCCAAAGGGCTTGGGCGTCCCAGGCCTGGGGATCACTAAGCCTAAGGGCTGGAGCATCACAGGCATGGGGCTCCCTAAGCCAAAAGGTTGGGGCGCCCCAGGCCTGTGACTCCCTAAGCCTAAGGGCTGGGGCGCCCCAATCCTGGGGCACCCTAAGCCTAAGGGCTGTGGTGCCCCAGTCCTGGGGCTTCCAAAAGCTAAAGGCTGGGGCGCCCCAGGACAGGGGCTCCCTAAGCCTAAGGGCTGGTGCGTCCCAGGTCTGGGGGTCCCAAACCCTAAGGGCGGGGGCGCCCCCGGCCTAGGCCTCCCAAAGGCTATGTGCATGGGCGCCCAAGGCCTGGGGCTCCCAAAGCCTAAGGGCTGGGGTGCCCCAGGTCGTGGGCTCCCTAAGTCTAAGGGATGGGGCTCACAAGCCCTGGGTCTCCCTAAGCCTAAGGCCTGATGCACCCCAGGACAGGGGCTCCCTAAGCCTAAGGGCTGAGGCGCACCAGGCCTGTGACTCCCAAAGGCAAAGGGCTGAGGCGTCCCAAGTCTTCGGCTCCCTAAGCTTAAGGGCTGGGGCGCCCCAGGCCTGGGGCTCACTAAGCCTAAGGGCTGGGGCGCCCCAAGCCTGGGGCACCCTAAGCCTAAGGGCTATGGCGCCCCAGTCCTGGGGCTTCCAAAAGCTAAAGGCTGGGGCGCCCCAGGATAGGGGGGTCCCAAAGCCTAAAGGCGGGGGCGCCACCAGCCTGGGGTTCCCAAAGCCTAAGAGCTTGGGCGCCCCAGGCCTGGGGCTCCCTAAGCCTAAGGGCTTGGGCGCCCCTGGCTTTGGGCTCCCAAAGCCTAAGGGCTGGGGCGCCCCAGGTCTGGGGCTCCCAAAGCCTAAGGGATGGGTCGTCCCAGGCCTGGGGCTCACTAAGCCTAAGGGCTGGTTGCCCCAAGCCTGGGGCTCCCAAAGCCTAAGGGCTTGGGTGCCCCAGGTCTGAGGCTCCCAAAGCCTAAGGGCAGGGGCACCCCAGTCCTGGGGCTGCCTAAATCAAAGGACTGGGGCTCACAAGGCCTGGGGCTCCCAAAGCCAAAGGGCTGAGGCGTCCCAATGCTGGAGCTCTCTAAGCCTAAGGACTAGGGCGCCCCAGACCTTGGGCTGCCTAAATCAAAGGACTGGGGCTCACAAGGCCTGGGGCTCCCAAAGCCAAAGGGCTGAGGCGTCCCAATGCTGGAGCTCTCTAAGCCTAAGGACAAGGGCGCCCCAGGCCTTGGGCTCCCAAAACCTAAGGGCTGGGGAGCCCCAGGTCTGGGGCTCCCAATGCCTAAGTCCTGGGACGCCCCAGGACAGGGGCTCCCTAAGCCTAAGGGCTGGGGCGCCCCCGACCTAGGGCTCCCTAATTCTAAGGCCTGGGGCACCCCAGGCATGGGGGTCCCAAAGCCTAAGGGCTGGGGCGCCCCAGGCCTGGGGCTACCTAAGCCTAAGGGCTGGGGCTCCTCAGGTCTGGGGCTTCCAAATCCTAAAGGCAGGGGCGCCCCAGGCCTGGGGCTCCCAAAGCCTAAGGGCTGCGGTGCCACAAGCCTGGGGCACCATAAGCCCAAGGGGTGGGGCGCACCAGGCATGGGGCTCACTAAGCCTAACTGGTGGGGCACCCAGGCCTTGGGCTCCCTAAGCCTAAGGGCGGGGGCGCCCCAGTCCTGGGGCTACCTAAGCCTAAGGGCTGGTGTGCCCCAGGCCTGGGGCTTCCAAAACCTTACGGCTGGGGCGACCTAGGCCTGGGGCTCTCAAAGCCAAAGGGCTGAGGCGTCCCAATGCTGGAGCTCTCTAAGCCTAAGGACTAGGGCGCCCCAGGCCTTGGGCTCCCAAATCCTAAGGGCTGGGGAGCCCCAGGTCTGGGGCTCCCAATGCCTAAGGCCTGGGGCGCCCCAGGACAGGGGCTCCCTAAGCCTAAGGGCTGGGGCGCCCCCGACCTAGGACTCCCTAATTCTAAGGCCTGGGGCACCCCAGGCATGGGGGTCCCAAAGCCTAAGGGCTGGGGCGCCCCAGGCCAGGGGCTACCTAAGTCTAAGGTCGGGGGCGCCCCAGGCCTGGGGCTACCTAAGTCTAAGGGCTGGGGCGCCCCAGGTCTGGGGCTTCCAAATCCTAAAGGCAGGGGCGCCCCAGGCCTGGGGCTCCCAAAGCCTAAGGGCTGGCCGCCCCAGGCCTTGGACTCCCTAAGGCTAAGGGCTGGGGCGCCCCAGGCCTGGGGCTCCCTAAGGCTAAGGGCTGCGGCGCCCCAAGCCTGGGGCACCATAAGCCTAAGGGCTGGGGAGACCCAGGCCTGGGGCTCCCTAAGCCTAAGGGCTGGGGCGCTCCAGACCTGGGGCTCCCTAAGTCTAAGGGATGGGGCTCACCTGGCCTGGGGCTCCCTAAGCCTAAGGGCTGGAGATGCCCAGGCCTGGGGCAACCAAAGCCTAAGGGCGGGAGTGCCCCAGGCCTGGGGCTCCCAAAGCCTAAGGGCAAGGGCGCCCCAGGCCAGGGGCTCCCAAAGCATAAGGGCTGGCCGCCCCAGGAGTGGGGCTTCCTAAGGCTAATTGCTGGGACGCACCAGGCCTGGGGCTCCCTAAGCCTAAGGACTGGGGCGCCCCATGTCTGGGGCTACCTAAGCCTAAGGGCTGGGGCGCCCAAGGCCTGGGGCTCCCAAAGCCTAAGGGCTGGGCCACCCCAGGCCAGTGGCTACCTAAGCCTAAGGGCTTGGGCGCTCCAGGCCAGGGGCTCTCTAAGTCTAAGAGCTGGGGGTCACCTGTGCTGGGGCTCCCAAAGCCTAAGGGATGGGGCGCCCCAGGTCTGGGGCTACCTAAGCCTAAGGGATGGGGCGCCCCAGGCCTGGGGCTCCCAAAGCCTAAGGGCTGGGGCACGCCAGGCCAGTGGCTACCTAAGCCTAAGGGCGGGGGTGCCCCAAACCTGGGGTTCCTTAATCCGAAGGGCTGGGGTGCCCCAGGCCTATGGCTACCAAAGCCTAGGTGCTGGGGCGCCCCCGGTCTGGGGCTCCCAAAGCCTCAGGGCTGGAGCACCCCAGGCCTGGGGCTCCCTAAGCCAAAGGGCTGGGGTGACCCAGGCCTGGGGCTCCCAAAACGTAAGGGCTGGGGCACCCAAAGCCTAAGGGCTGGGGCGCCCGAGGCCAGATGCTTCCTAAGCCTATGGGCTGGGGCGCTCCAGGCCTCTGGCTCCTTAAGCCTAAGGATTGGGGCGACTCAGGCCATGGGCTCCCTAAGCCTAAGGGCTAGGCGCCCCAGGCCTTGGGCTCCCATAACCTAAGGGATGTGGCGCCCCAGGTCTGGGGCTCCCAAAGCCTAAGGGCTGTGGCGCCCCAGGCCTGGAGCTCCCTAAGCCTAAGTGCTGGGGCGACCCAAGCCTGGAGCTCCCAAAGCATAAGGACTGGGCGCCCCAGGCTTGGTGCTCCCTAAGGCTAAGGGCTGGGGCGCCCCATGCCGGGGACTCCCAAATCCTAAGGGCTGGGGCATCCCAGGCCTGGGGCTCACTAAGCCTAACTGCTTGGGCGCCCCAGGCCTGGGACTCCCAAACCATAAGGGCTGGAGCACCCCAGGCCTGGGGCTCCCTAAACCAAAGGGCTGGGGCGACCCAGGCCTGGGGCTCTCAAAACCTAAGGGCTGGGGCGCCCCAGGCCTGGGGCTCCCAAAGCGTAAGGGCTTCGGCGCCCCAGGCGAGGGGCTCCCTAAGCCTATGGGCTGGGGCGCCCCAGGCCTGGGGCTCCCTAAGCCTAAGGATTAGGGCGACCCAGGCCTGGGCTCCCTAAGCCTAAGGGCGGGGGAGCCCCAGGCCGGGGGCTCCCTAAGCCTAAGGGCTGGGGCGCTCCAGGCCAGGGGCTCTCTAAGTCTAAGAGCTGGGGTTCACCTGGCCTGGGGCTCCCAAAGCCTAAGGGATGGGGCGCCCCAGGTCTGGGGCTACCTAAGCCTAAGGGATGTTGCACCCCAGTCATGGGGATCCCAAAGCCTAAGGGCTGGGGCGTCCCTGGCCTGGGCCTCCCAAAGCCTAAGGGCGGGAGCGCCCCAGGCCTGAGGCTCCCATAGCCGAAGGGCTGGGGCGCCCCAAACCTGGGGCTCCCGAAGCCTAAGAGCTGGGGAGCCCCAGGCCTGGGGCTCCCGAAACCTGAGGGCTGGGGCGCCCCAGGCCTGGGCTCCCTAAGCCTAAGGGCTGGGGCGGCCCAGGCCTGGGGCTCCCTAAGCCTAAGGGCTGGGGCGCCCCAGGCCTGGGGCTCCCTAAGCCTAAGGGCTGGGCCACCACAGGCCCGGGGCTCCCTAAGCCTAAGGCCTGGGGCGCCCCAGGCCTGGGGCTCCCTAAGTCTAAATGCTTGGGCGCCCCAGGCAGGGGCTACCTAAGCCTAAGTGCGGGAGCGCCCCAGGCCTGGGGCTCCCAAAGCCCAAGGGATGGGGCGCCCCAGGCCTGGCGCTCCCAAAGGTTAAGGGCTATGGCGCCCCATGCCTGGGGATCCCAAAGCCTAAGAGCTGGGGCATCTCAAGCCTGGGGCACCCTAAGCCTAATGGCTGGGGCGCCCCAGGCCTGGGGCTACCAAAACCTAAGGGCAGGGGCACCCCAGGCCTGGGGGTCCCAAAGCTTAAGGGCTGGGGCGCCCCAGGCCAGGGGCTTCCTAAGCCTATGGGCTAGAGCGCCCCAGGCCTATGGCTCCCTAAGCCTACGGGCGGGAGAGCCCCAGGCCTGTGGCTCCCTAAGCCTAAGGGCTGGGGCGCTCCAGTCCAGGGGCTCTCTAAGTCTAAGAGTTGGGGTTCACCTGGCCTGGGGCTCTCAAAGCCTAAAGGATGGGGCGCCCCAGGTCTAGGGCTACCTAAGCCTAAAGGATGGGGCACCCCAGTCATGGGGATCCCAAAGCCTAAGGGCTGGGGTGTCCCTGGCCTGGGCCTCCCAAAGCCTAAGGGCGGGAGCGCCCCAGGCCTGAGGCTCCCTTAGCCGAAGGGCTGGGGCGCCCCAGACCTGGGGCTCCCGAAGCCTAAGAGCAGGGGCCCCCCAGGCCTGGGGCTACCGAAGCCTGAGGGCTGGGGCGCCCCAGGCCTGGGCTCCCTAAGCCTAAGGGCTGGGGCGCCCCAGGCCTGGGGCTCCCTAAGCCTAAGGGTTGGGCCGCCACAGGCCTGGGGCTCCCTAAGTCTAAATGCTTGGGCGCCCCAGGCAGGGGCTACCTAAGCCTAACGGCGGGAGCGCCCGAGGCCTGGGGCTCCCAAAGCCCAAGGGTTGGGGCGCCCCAGGCCTGGGGCTCGCAAAGGTTAAGGGCTGGGGCATCTCAAGCCTGGGGCTCCCTAAGCCTAATGGCTGGGGCGCCCTAGGCCTGGGGCTACCAAAACCTAAGGGCTGGGGCGCCCCAGGCCTGGGGGTCCCAAAGCTTAAGGGCTGGGGCGCCCCAGGCATGGGGCTCCCAAAGCCTAAGGGTTGGAGCACCACAAGCCTGGGGATCCCTAAGACAAAAGGCTGGGGCGCCCCAGGCCTGGGGCTCGCAAAGCCTAAGGGCTGGGGCGCCCCAGGCCTGGGCTCCCTAAGCCTAACTGCTGGGGCGCACCAGGCCTGGGACTCCCAAATCCTAAGGGCTGGGGCGACCCAGGCCTGGGCTCCCTAAGCCTAACTGCTGGGGCGCCCCAGGCCTGGGGCTCCCAAAACCTACGGGCTGGGGCGCCCAAGGCCAGGGGCTCCCTAAGTCTAAGGGCTGGGGCTAACAAGGCCTGGGTCTCCCTTAGCCTAAGGGCCCGGGCGCCCCAGGTCTGGGGCTACCAAAGCCTAAGGGCAGGGGCTCCCCTGGCATGGGACTCCCTAAGCCTATGGGCTCAGGCGCACCAGGCCTGTGATTCCCAAAGCCTAAGGGCTGAGGCGTCCCAAGCCTTGGGCTCCCTAAGCCTAAGGGCTAGGGCGCACCAGGCCTGGGGCTCCCTAAGCCTAAGAGCTGTGGCGCCCCAGTCCTGGGCCTTCCAAAAGCTAAAGTCTGGGGCGCCCCAGGACAGGGGCTCCCTAAGTTAAGGGCTGGGGCGCCCCAGGCCTGGGGCTCCCAAAGCCTAAGCGCTTGGGCGCCCCAGGCCTGGGGCTCCCAAAGCCTAAGGGGAGGGTCGTCCCAGGCCTGGGGCTCACTAAGCCTAAGGGCTGGGTGCCCGAGGCCTGGGGCTCAAAAAGCCTAAGGGCTGGGGCGCCCCAGGCCTGGTTCTCCCTTAACCTAAGGGCTGGGGCGCCCCAATCCTGGGGCACCCTAATCCTAAGGAATAGGGCGCCCCCGGCCTTGGGCTCCCAAAACCTAAGAGCTGGGGAGCCCCAGGTCTGGGGCTCCCAATGCATAAGTCCTTGGGCGCCCCAGGACAGGGGCTCTCTAATACTAAGGGCTGGGGCGCCCCAGGCCTGGGGCTCCCTAAGCCTAAGGGCTGGGGCGCCCCAGGCTTGGGGGTCCCAAAGGCTAAGGGCTGGGGCGCCCCAGACCTGGAGCTCCCAAAGGCTAAGAGCTTGGGCGCCCAGACCTGGGGCTCCCTAAGCATGAGTCCTGGGGTGTCCCAGGTCAGGGGCTACCTAATCCTAAGGGCGGGGGTGCCCTAGACCTGGGGCTCCCTAAACCTAAGTGCTGGGGCGCCCCAAGCCTGGGTCTCCCAAAGCATAAGGGCTGTGCGCCCTAGCCCTGGGGGGCCCTAAGGCTAAGGGCTGCGGCGCCCCAGGCCTGGGGCTCCCAAAGCCTAAGGGCTGGGGCGTTCCTGGCCTGGGGCTCACTAAGCCTAACTGCTGGGGCACCCCAGGCCTGTGGATCCCTAAGCCTAAGGGCTGGGGCGCCCCAAGCCTGGGCCTTCCAAAACCTTAGTGCTGGGGCGCCCCATGCCTGGGGCTCCCAAAGTCTAAGGCCTGGGGCGCCCCAGTACAGTGGCTCCCTAAGCCTAAGGACTGGGGAGCCCCAGGCCTGGGGCTCCCTAAACCTAAGGGCTGGGGCGCCCCAGGCCTAGGGATCCTAAAGCCTAAGGGCTGGGGCGCCCCAGGCCTGGGGCTCCCTAAACCTAAGGGCTGGGGCGCCCCAGCCTAGGGATCCTAAAGCCGAAGGGCTGGGGCACCACAGCCTGGGGCTCCCAAAGCCCAAGGGCTGGAGCGCCCCAGGCCCGGGGCTCTCTAAGCCAAAGGGCTGGGGCGCCAAAGGGCTGGGGCTCCCAAAGCCTAAGTGCTGGGGCGCCCCAAGCCTGGGGCTCCCAAAGCCAAAGGGCTTGGGCGTCCCAGGCCTGGGGATCAGTAAGCCTAAGGGCTGGAGCATCACAGGCATGGGGCTCCCTAAGCCAAAAGGTTGGGGCGCCCCAGGCCTGGGGCTCCCAAAGCCTAAGGGCTGGGGCGACCCAGGCCAGGGGCTCCCTAAGTCTTAGGGCAGGGGCTCACAAGGCCTGTGTCTCCCTAAGCCTAAGGGCCGGGGCGCCCCAAGCCTGGGACTCCCTAAGCCTAAGGGCTGGGGCGCCCCAATCCTGGGGCACCCTAAGCCTAAGGGCTGTGGTGCCCCAGTCCTGGGGCTTCCAAAAGCTAAAGGCTGGGGCGCCCCAGGACAGGGGCTCCCTAAGCCTAAGGGCTGGTGCGTCCCAGGTCTGGGGGTCCCAAACCCTAAGGGCGGGGGCGCCCCCGGCCTAGGCCTCCCAAAGACTATGTGCACGGGCGCCCAAGGCCTGGGGCTCCCAAAGCCTAAGGGCTGGGGTGCCCCAGGCCATGGGCTCCCTAAGTCTAAGGGATGGGGCTCACAAGCCCTGGGTCTCCCTAAGCCTAAGGCCTGATGCACCCCAGGACAGGGGCTCCCTAAGCCTAAGGGCTCAGGCGCACCAGGCCTGTGACTCCCAAAGGCTAAGGGCTGAGGCGTCCCAAGTCTTCGGCTCCCTAAGCTTAAGGGCTGGGGCGCCCCAGGCCTGGGGCTCACTAAGCCTAAGGGCTGGGGCGCCCCAAGCCTGGGGCACCCTAAGCCTAAGGGCTATGGCGCCCCAGTCCTGGGGCTTCCAAAAGCTAAAGGCTGGGGCGCCCCAGGATAGGGGGGTCCCAAAGCCTAAAGGCGGGGGCGCCACCGGCCTGGGGTTCCCAAAGCCTAAGAGCTTGGGCGCCCCAGGCCTGGGGCTCCCTAAGCCTAAGGGCTTGGGCGCCCCTGGCTTTGGGCTCCCAAAGCCTAAGGGTTGGGGCGCCCCAGGTCTGGGGCTCCCAAAGCCTAAGGGATGGGTCGTCCCAGGCCTGGGGCTCACTAAGCCTAAGGGCTGGTTGCCCCAAGCCTGGGGCTCCCAAAGCCTAAGGGCTTGGGCGCCCCAGGTCTGGGGCTCCCAAAGCCTAAGGGCAGGGGCACCCCAGTCCTGGGGCTGCCTAAATCAAAGGACTGGGGCTCACAAGGCCTGGGGCTCCCAAAGCCAAAGGGCTGAGGCGTCCCAATGCTGGAGCTCTCTAAGCCTAAGGACTAGGGCGCCCCAGGCCTTGGGCTGCCTAAGTCAAAGGACTGGGGCTCACAAGGCCTGGGGCTCCCAAAGCCAAAGGGCTGAGGCGTCCCAATGCTGGAGCTCTCTAAGCCTAAGGACAAGGGCGCCCCAGGCCTTGGGCTCCCAAAATCTAAGGGCTGGGGAGCCCCAGGTCTGGGGCTCCCAATGCCTAAGGCCTGGGGCGCCCCAGGACAGGGGCTCCCTAAGCCTAAGGGCTGGGGCGCCCCCGACCTAGGGCTCCCTAATTCTAAGGCCTGGGGCACCCCAGGCATAGGGGTCCCAAAGCCTAAGGGCTGGGGCGCCCCAGGCCTGGGGCTACCTAAGCCTAAGGGCTGGGGCGCCCCAGGTCTGGGGCTTCCAAATCCTAAAGGCATGGGCGCCCCAGCCCTGGGGCTCCCAAAGCCTAAGGGCTGGCCGCCCCAGGCCTTGGGCTCCCTAAGGCTAAGGGCTGCGGTGCCCCAAGCCTGGGGCACCATAAGCCTAAGGGGTGGGGCGCCCCAGGCCTGGGGCTCACTATCCTAACTGGTGGGGCACCCAGGCCTTGGGCTCCCTAAGCCTAAGGGCTGGGGCGCCCCAGTCCTGGGGCTACCTAAGCCTAAGGGCTGGTGTGCCCCAGGCCTGGGGCTTCCAAAACCTTACGGCTGGGGTGACCTAGGCCTGGGGCTCTCAAAGCCAAAGGGCTGAGGCGTCCCAATGCTGGAGCTCTCTAAGCCTAAGGACTAGGGCGCCCCAGGCCTTGGGCTCCCAAATCCTAAGGGCTGGGGAGCCCCAGGTCTGGGGCTCCAAATGCCTAAGGCCTGGGGCGCCCCAGGACAGGGGCTCCCTAAGCCTAAGGGCTGGGGCGCCCCCGACCGAGGGCTCCCTAATTCTAAGGCCTGGGACACCCCAGGCATGGGGGTCCCAAAGCCTAAGGGCTGGGGCGCCCCAGGCCAGGGGTTACCTAAGTCTAAGGGCGGGGGCGCCCCAGGCCTGGGGCTACCTAAGCCTAAGGGCTGGGGCGCCCCAGGTCTGGGGCTTCCAAATCCTAAAGGCAGGGGCGCCCCAGGCCTGGGGCTCCCAAAGCCTAAGGGCTGGCCGCCCCAGGCCTTGGACTCCCTAAGGCTAAGGGCTGGGGCGCCCCAGGCCTGGGGCTGCCTAAGGCTAAGGGCTGCGGCGCCCCAAGCCTGGGGCACCATAAGCCTAAGGGCTGGGGCGACCCAGGCCTGGGGCTCCCTAAGCCTAAGGGCTGGGGCGCTCCAGACCAGGGGCTCCCTAAGTCTAAGGGATGGGGCTCACCTGGCCTGGGGCTCCCTAAGCCTAAGGGCTGGAGATGCCCAGGCCTGGGGCAACCAAAGCCTAAGGGCGGGAGTGCCCCAGGCCTGGGGCTCCCAAAGCCTAAGGGCAAGGGCGCCCCAGGCCTGGGGCTCCCAAAGCATAAGGGCTGGCCGCCCCAGGAGTGGGCCTTCCTAAGGCTAATTGCTGGGACGCACCAGGCCTGGGGCTCCCTAAGCCTAAGGGCTGGGGCGCCCCATGTCTGGGGCTACCTAAGCCTAAGGGCTGGGGCGCCCAAGGCCTGGGGCTCCCAAAGCCTAAGGGCTGGGCCACCCCAGGCCAGTGGCTACCTAAGCCTAAGGGCTTGGGCGCTCCAGGCCAGGGGCTCTCTAAGTCTAAGAGCTGGGGGTCACCTGGCCTGGGGCTACCAAAGCCTAAGGGATGGGGCGCCCCAGGTCTGGGGCTACCTAAGCCTAAGGGATGGGGCGCCCCAGGCCTGGGGCTCCCAAAGCCTAAGGGCTGGGGCACTCCAGGCCAGTGGCTACCTAAGCCTAAGGGCGGGGGTGCCCCAAACATGGGGTTCCTTAATCCGAAGGGCTGGGGTGCCCCAGGCCTATGGCTACCAAAGCCTAGGGGCTGGGGCGCCCCCGGTCTGGGGCTCCCAAAGCCTAAGGGCTGGAGCACCCCAGGCCTGGGGCTCCCTAAGCCAAAGGGCTGGGGTGACCCAGGCCTGGGGCTCCCAAAACGTAAGGGCTGGGGCTCCCAAAGCCTAAGGGCTGGGGCGCCCGAGGCCAGATGCTTCCTAAGCCTATGGGCTGGGGCGCTCCAGGCTTCTGGCTCCTTAAGCCTAAGGATTGGGGCGACTCAGGCCATGGGCTCCCTAAGCCTATGGGCTAGGCGCCCCAGGCCTTGGGCTCCCATAACCTAAGGGATGTGGCGCCCCAGGTCTGGGGCTCCCAAAGCCTAAGGGCTGTGGCGCCCCAGGCCTGGGGCTCCCTAAGCCTAAGTGCTGGGGCGACCCAAGCCTGGAGCTCCCAAAGCATAAGGACTGGGCGCCCCAGGCTTGGTGCTCCCTAAGGCTAAGGGCTGGGGCGCCCCATGCCGGGGGCTCCCAAATCCGAAGGGCTGGGGCGTCCCAGGCCTGGGGCTCACTAAGCCTAACTGCTTGGGCGCCCCAGGCCTGGGACTCCCAAACCATAAGGGCTGGAGCACCCCAGGCCTGGGGTTCCCTAAACCAAAGGGCTGGGGCGACCCAGGCCTGGGGCTCTCAAAACCTAAGGGCTGGGGCGCCCCAGGCCTGGGGCTCCCAAAGCGTAAGGGCCTCGGCGCCCCAGGCGAGGGGCTCCCTAAGCCTATGGGCTGGGGCGCCCCAGGCCTGGGGCTCCCTAAGCCTAAGGATTAGGGCGACCCAGGCCTGGGCTCCCTAAGCCTAAGGGCGGGGGAGCCCCAGGCCGGGGGCTCCCTAAGCCTAAGGGCTGGGGCGCTCCAGGCCAGGGGCTCTCTAAGTCTAAGAGCTGGGGTTCACCTGGCCTGGGGCTCCCAAAGCCTAAGGGATGGGGCGCCCCAGGTCTGGGGCTACCTAAGCCTAAGGGATGTTGCACCCCAGTCATGGGGATCCCAAAGCCTAATGGCTGGGGCGTCCCTGGCCTGGGCCTCCCAAAGCCTAAGGGCGGGAGCGCCCCAGGCCTGAGGCTCCCATAGCCGAAGGGCTGGGGCGCCCCAAACCTGGGGCTCCCGAAGCCTAAGAGCTGGGGAGCCCCAGGCCTGGGGCTCCCGAAGCCTGAGGGCTGGGGCGCCCCAGGCCTGGGCTCCCTAAGCCTAAGGGCTGGGGCGGCCCAGGCCTGGGGCTCCCTAAGCCTAAGGGCTGGGGCGCCCCAGGCCTGGGGCTCCCTAAGCCTAAGGGCTGGGCCACCACAGGCCCGGGGCTCCCTAAGCCTAAGGCCTGGGGCGCCCCAGGCCTGGGGCTCCCTAAGTCTAAATGCTTGGGCGCCCCAGGCAGGGGCTACCTAAGCCTAAGGGCGGGAGGGCCCCAGGCCTGGGGCTCCCAAAGCCCAAGGGATGGGGCGCCCCAGGCCTGGCGCTCCCAAAAGTTAAGGGCTATGGCGCCCCATGCCTGGGGATCCCAAAGTCTAAGAGCTGGGGCATCTCAAGCCTGGGGCACCCTAAGCCTAATGGCTGGGGCGCCCCAGGCCTGGGGCTACCAAAACCTAAGGGCAGGGGCGCCCCAGGCCTGGGGGTCCCAAAGCTTAAGGGCTGGGGCGCCCCAGGCCAGGGGCTTCCTAAGCCTATGGTCTACAGCGCCCCAGGCCTATGGCTCCCTAAGCCTACGGGCGGGAGAGCCCCAGGCCTGTGGCTCCCTAAGCCTAAGGGCTGGGGCGCTCCAGGCCAGGGGCTCTCTAAGTCTAAGAGCTGGGGGTCACCTGGCCTGGGGCTCTCAAAGCCTAAATGATGGGGCGCCCCAGGTCTGGGGCTACCTAAGCCTAAGGGATGGGGCACCCCAGTCATGGGGATCCCAAAGCCTAAGGGCTGGGGCGTCCCTGGCCTGGGCCTCCCAAAGCCTAAGGGCGGGAGCGCCCCAGGCCTGAGGCTCCCTTAGCCGAAGGGCTGGGGCGCCCCAGACCTGGGGCTCCCGAAGCCTAAGAGCAGGGGCCCCCCAGGCCTGGGGCTCCCGAAGCCTGAGGGCTGGGGCGCCCCAGGCCTGGGCTCCCTAAGCCTAAGGGCTGGGGCGCCCCAGGCCTGGGGCTCCCTAAGCCTAAGGGCTGGGCCGCCACAGGCCTGGTGCTCCCTAAGTCTAAATGCTTGGGCGCCCCATGCAGGGGCTACCTAAGCCTAACGGCGGGAGCGCCCCACGCCTGGGGCTCCCAAAGCCCAAGGGTTGGGGCGCCCCAGGCCTGGGGCTCGCAAAGGTTAAGGGCTGGGGCATCTCAAGCCTGGGGCTCCCTAAGCCTAATGGCTGGGGCGCCCTAGGCCTGGGGCTACCAAAACCTAAGGGCTGGGGCGCCCCAGGCCTGGGGGTCCCAAAGCTTAAGGGCTGGGGCTCCCCAGGCATGGGGCTCCCAAAGCCTAACGGTTGGAGCACCACAGGCCTGGGGATCCCTAAGACAAAGGGCTGGGGCGCCCCAGGCCTGGGGCTCGCAAAGCCTAAGGGCTGGGGCGCCCCAGGCCTGGGCTCCCTAATCTTAACTGCTGGGGCGCCCCAGGCCTGGGACTCCCAAATCCTAAGGGCTGGGGCGCCCCAGGCCTGGGCTCCCTAAGCCTAACTGCTGGGGCGCCCCAGGCCTGGGGCTCCCAAAACCTACGGGCTGGGGCGCCCCAGGCCAGGGGCTCCCTAAGTCTAAAGGCTGGGGCTAACAAGGCCTGGGTCTCCCTTAGCCTAAGGGCCCGGGAGCCCCAGGTCTGGGGCTACCAAAGCCTAACGGCAGGGGCTCCCCTGGCATGGGACTCCCTAAGCCTATGGGCTCAGGCGCACCAGGCCTGTGATTCCCAAAGCCTAAGGCCTGAGGCGTCCCAAGCCTTGGGCTCCCTAAGCCTAAGGGCTAGGGCGCACCAGGCCTGGGGCTCCCTAAGCCTAAGGGCTGTGGCGCCACAGTCCTGGGGCTTCCAAAAGCTAAAGTCTGGGGCGCCCCAGGACAGGGGCTCCCTAAGCCTAAGGGCTGGTGCATCCCAGGTCTGTGGGTCCCAAACCCTAAGGGCGGGGGCGCCCCCGACCTAGGGCTCCCAAAGACTGTGTGCATGGGCGCCCAAGGCCTGGGGCTCCCAAAGCCTAAGGGCTGGGGTGCCCCAGGCCATGGGCTCCCTAAGTCCAAGGGACGGGGCTCACAAGCCCTGGGTCTCCCTAAGCCTAAGGCCTGATGCACCCCAGGACAGGGGCTCCCTAAGCCTAAGGGCTCAGGCGCACCAGGCCTGTGACTCCCAAAGGCTAAGGGCTGAGGCGTCCCAAGTCTTCGGCTCCCTAAGCTTAAGGGCAGGGGCGCCCCAGGCCTGGGGCACCCTAAGCCTAAGGGCTATGGCGCCCCAGTCCTGGGGCTTCCAAAAGCTAAAGGCTGGGGCGCCCCAGGATAGGGGGTCCCAAAGCCTAAAGGCGGGGGCGCCACCGGCCTGGGGTTCGCAAAGCCTAAGAGCTTGGGCGCCCCAGGCCTGGGGCTCCCTAAGCCTAAGGGCTTGGGAGCCCCTGGCTTTGGGCTCCCAAAGCCTAAGGGCTGGGGCACCCCAGGTCTGGGGATCCCAAAGCCTAAGGGATGGGTCGTCCCAGGCCTGGGGTTCACTAAGCCTAAGGGCTGGTTGCCCCAATCCTGGGGCTCCCAAAGCCTAAGGGCTTGGGCGCTCCAGGTCTGGGGCTCCCAAAGCCTAAGGGCAGGGGCACCCCAGTCCTGGGGCTGCCTAAATCAAAGGACTGGGGCTCACAAGGCCTGGGGCTCCCAAAGCCAAAGGGCTGAGGCGTCCCAATGCTGGAGCTCTCTAAGCCTAAGGACTAGGGCGCCCCAGGCCTTGGGCTCCCAAAACCTAAGGGCTGGGGAGCCCCATGTCTGGGGCTCCCAATGCCTAAGGGCTGGGGCGCCCCCGACCTAGGGCTCCCTAATTCTAAGGCCTGGGGCACCCCAGGCATGGGGGTCCCAAAGCCTAAGGGCTGAGGCGCCCCAGGCCTGGGGCTACCTAAGCCTAAGGGCTGGGGCGCCCCAGGTCTGGGGCTTCCAAATCCTAAAGGCAGGGGCGCCCCAGGCCTGGGGCTCCCAATGCCTAAGGGCTGGCCGCCCCAGGCCTTGTGCTCCCTAAGGATAAGGGCTGCGGCGCCCCAAGCCTTTGGCACCATAAGCCTAAGGGGTGGGGCGCCCCAGGCCTGGGGCTCACTAAGCCTAACTGGTTGTGCACCCAGGCCTTGGGCTCTCTAAGCCTAAGGGCGGGGGCGCCCCAGTCCTGGGGCTACCTAAGCCTAAGGGCTGGTGTGCCCCAGGCCTGGGGCTTCCAAAACCTTACGGCTGGGGCGACCCAGGCCTGGGGCTCTCAAAGCCAAAGGGCTGAGGCGTTCCAATGCTGGAGCTCTCTAAGCCTAAGGACTAGGGCGCCCCAGGCCTTGGGCTCCCAAAACCTAAGGGGTGGGGAGCCCCAGGTCTGGGGCTCCCAATGCCTAAGGCCTGGGGCGCCCCAGGACAGGGGCTCCCTAAGCCTAAGGGCTGGGGCGCCCCCGACCTAGGGCTCCCTAATTCTAAGGCCTGGGGCACCCCAGGAATGGGGGTCCTAAAGCCTAAGGGCTGGGGCGCCCCAGGCCAGGGGCTACCTAAGTCTAAGGTCGGGGGCGCCCCAGGCCTGGAGCTACCTAAGCCTAAGGGCTTGGGCACCCCAGGTCTGGGGCTTCCAAATCCTAAAGGCATGGGCGCCCCAGGCCTGGGGCTCCCAAAGCCTAAGGGCTGGCCGCCCCAGGCCTTGGGCTCCCTAAGGCTAAGGGCTGGGGCGCCCCAGGCCTGGGGCTCCATAAGGCTAAGGGCTGCGGCGCCCCAAGCCTGGGGCACCATAAGCCTAAGGGCTGGGGCGCCCCAGGTCTGGGGCTACCTAAGCGTAAGGGATGGGGCACCCCAGTCATGGGGATCCCAAAGCCTAAGGGCTGGGGCGTCCCTGTCCTGGGCCTCCCAAAGCCTAAGGGCGGGAGCGCCCCAGGCCTGAGGCTCCCTTAGCCGAAGGGCTGGGGCGCCCCAGACCTGGGGCTCCCGAAGCCTAAGAGCTGGGGAGCCCCAGGCCTGGGGCTCCCGAAGCCTGAGGGCTGGGGCGCCCCAGGCCTGGGGCTCCCTAAGCCTAAAGGCTGGGCCGCCACAGGACCGGGGCTCCCTAAACCTAAGGCCTGGGGCGCCCCAGGCCTGGGGCTCCCTAAGTCTAAATGCTTTGGCGCCCCAGGCAGGGGCTACCTAAGCCTAAGGGCGGGAGCGCCCCAGGCATGGGGCTCCTAAAGCCCAAGGGTTGGGGCACCCCTGGCCTGGGGCTCCCAAAGGTTAAGGGCTATGGCGCCCCATGCCTGGGGATCCCAAAGCCTAAGAGCTGGGGCATCTCAAGCCTGGGGCACCCTAAGCCTAATGGCTGGGGCGCCCCAGGCCTGGGGCTACCAAAACCTAAGGGCTGGGGCGCCCCAGGCCTGGGGGTCCCAAAGCTTAAGGGCTGGGGCGCCCCAGGCCAGGGACTTCCTAAGCCTATGGGCTAGAGCGCCCCAGGCCTGTGGCTCCCTAAGCCTAAGGGCGGGAGAGCCCCAGGCCTGTGGCTCCCTAAGCCTAATGGCTGGGGCGCTCCAGGCCAGGGGCTCTCTAAGTCTAAGAGCTGGGGGTCACCTGGCCTGGGGCTCCCTAAGCCTAAGGGATGGGGCACCCCAGTCATGGGGATCCCAAAGCCTAAGGGCTGGGGCGTCCCTGGCCTGGGCCTCCCAAAGCCTAAGGGCGGGAGCGCCCCAGGCCTGGGGCTCCCGAAGCCTGAGGGCTGGGGCGCCCCAGGCCTGGGCTCCCTAAGCATAAGGGCGGGGGCGCCCCAGGCCTGGGGCTCCCTAAGCCTAACGGCTGGGCCGCCACAGGCCCGGGGCTCCCTAAGCCTAAGGCCTGGGGCGCCCCGGCCTGGGGCTCCCTAAGTCTAAATTCTTGGGCGCCCCAGGCAGGGGCTACCTAAGCCTAAGGGCGGGAGCGCCCCAGGCCTGGGGCTCCCAAAGCCCAAGGGTTGGGGCGCCCCAGGCCTGGGGCTCCCAAAGGTTAAGGGCTATGGCACCCCATGCCTGGGGATCCCAAAGCCTAAGAGCTGGGGCATCTCAAGCCTGGGGCACCCTAAGCCTAATGGCTGGGGCGCCCCAGGCCTGGGGCTACCAAAACCTAAGGGCTGGGGCGCCCCAGGCCTGGGGGTCCCAAAGCTTAAGGGCTGGGGTGCCCCAGGCCAGGGGCTTCCTAAGCCTATGGGCTAGAGCGTCCCAGGCCTGTGGCTCCCTAAGCCTAAGGGCGGGAGAGCCCCAGGCCTTGGGCTCCCTAAGCCTAAGGGCTGGGGCGCTCCAGGCCAAGGGCTCTCTAAGTCTAAGAGCTGTGGGTCACCTGGCCTAGGGCGCCCTAAGCCTAAGGGATGGGGCACCCCAGTCATGGGGATCCCTAAGCCTAAGGGCTGGGGCGCTCCAGGCCAGGGGTTCTCTAAGTTTAAGAGCTGGGGGTCACCTGGCCTGGGGCTTCCAAAACCTAAGGGCTGGGGGGCCCCAGGCCAGGGGGTCCCAAAGCTTAAGTGCTGGGGAGCCCAAGGCCAGGGGCTTCCTAAGCCTATGGGCTAGAGCGCCCCAGGCCTGTGGCTCCCTAAGCCTAAGGATTGGGGAGACTCAGGCCTGGGGCTCCCTAAGCCTAAGGGCTGGGGGTCACCTGGCCATGGGCTCCCTAAGCCTAAGGGCTGGGGCGGCCCAGGTCTGGGGCTCCCAAATCCTAAGGGCTGGGGCGCCCCAGTCCTGGGGCTCCCTAAACCTAAGGGCTGGGGCGCCCCAAACTGGGGCTCCCTAAGCCTAAGATCTGGGGCCCCCCAGGCCTGGGGCTCCCTAAGCCTAAGTGCTGAGGCGCCCCAAGCCTTCAGCTCCCAAAGCATAAGGGCTGGGCGCCCCAGGCTTGGGGCTCCCTAAGCATAAGTGCTGGGGCGTCCCAGGCCTGGGGCTCACTAAGCCTAACTGCTGGGGCGCCCCAGGCCTGGGGCTCCCAAAGCCTAAGGGTTGGAGCACCCCAGGCCTGGGGCTCCCTTAGCCGAAGGGCTGGGGCGCCCCAAGCCTGGGGCTCGCAAAGCCTAAGGGCTGGGGCGTCCCAGGCCTGGGACTCCCTAAGCCTAAGAGCTGGGGCATCTCAAGCCTGGGGCACCCTAAGCCTAATGGCTGGGGGGCCCCAGGCCTGGGGCTACCAAAACCTAAGGGCAGGGGCGCCCCAGGCCTGGGGGTCCCAAAGCTAAAGGGCTTGGGCGCCCCAGGCCAGGGGCTTCCTAAGCCTATGGGCTAGAGCGCCCCAGGCCTATGGCTCCCTAAGCCTTCGGGCGGGAGAGGCCCAGGCCTGGGGCTCCCTAAGCCTAAGGGCTGGGGCGCTCCAGGCCAGGGGCTCTCTAAGTCTAAGAGCTGGGGGTCAACTCGCCTGGGGATCTCAAAGCCTAAGGGATGGTGCGCCCCAGTTCTGGGGCTACCTAAGCCTAAGGGATGGGGCACCCCAGTCATGGGGATCCCAAAGCCTAAGGGCTGGGGCGTCCCTGGCCTGGGCTTCCCAAAGCCTAAGGGCGGGAGCGCCCCAGGCCTGAGGCTCCCTTAGCCGAAGGGCTGGGGCGCCCCAGACCTGGGGCTCCCGAAGCCTAAGAGCTGGGGCGCCCCTGGCCTGGGGCTCCCGAAGCCTGAGGGCTGGGGCGCCCGAGGCCTGGGCTCCCTAAGCCTAAGGGCTGGGGCGCCCCAGGCCTGGGGCTCCCTAAGCCTAAGGGCTGGGCCGCCACAGGCCTGGGGCTCCCTAAGCCTAAGGCCTGGGGCGCCCCTGGCCTGGGGCTCCCTAAGTGTAAATGCTTGGGCGCCCCAGGCAGGGGCTACCTAAGACTAAGGGCGGGAGCGCCCCAGGCTTGGGGCGCCCAAAGCCCAAGGGTTGGGGCGCCCCAGGCCTGGGGCTCCCAAAGGTTAAGGGCTGGGGCATCTCAAGCCTGGGGCACCCTAAGCCTAATGGCTGGGGCGCCCCAGGCCTGGGGCTACCAAAACCTAAGGGCTGGGGCGCCCCAGGCCTGGGGGTCCCGAAGCTTAAAGGCTGGGGCGCCCCAGGCCAGGGGCTTCCTAAGCCTATGGGCTAGAGCGCCCCAGGCCTGTGGCTCCCTAAGCCTAAGGATTGGGGAGACTCAGGCCAGGGGCTCCCTAACCCTAAGGGCTGTGGTGCCCCAGGCCTGGGACTCCCTAAGCCTAAGGGCTGGGGGTCACCTGGCCATGGGCTCCCTAAGCCTAAGGGCTGGGGCGGCCCAGGTCTGGGGCTCCAAAATCGTAAGGGCTGGGGCGCCCCAGTCCTTGGGCTCCCTAAACCTAAGGCTGGGGCGCCCCAAACTGGGGCTCCCTAAGCCTAAGATCTGGGGCCCCCCAGGCCTGGGGCTCCCTAAGCCTAAGTGCTGAGGCGCCCCAAGCCTTCAGCTCCCAAAGCATAAGGGCTGGGTGCCCCAGGCTTGGGGCTCCCTAAGCATAAGGGTTGGGGCGTCCCAGACCTGGGGCTCACTAAGCCTAAGTGCTGGGGCGCACCTGGCCTGGGGCTCCCAAAGCCTAAGGGTTGGAGCACCCCAGGCCTGGGGCTCCCTAAGACAAAGGGCTGGGGCGCCCCAGGCCTGGGGCTCGCAAAGCCTAAGGGCTGGGGTGTCCCAGGCCTGGGGCTCACTAAGCCTAACTGCTGGGGCGCCCCAGGCCTGGGGCTCCCAAAGCCTACGGGCTGGGGAGCCCCAGGCCAGGGGCTCCCTAAGTCTAAGGGCTGGGGCTCACAAGGCCTGGGTCTCCCTTAGCCTAAGGGCCCGGGCGCCCCAGGTCTGGGGCTCCCAAAGCCTAAGGGCAGGGGTTCCCCTGGCATGGGACTCCCTATGCCTATGGGCTCAGGCGTCCCAAGCCTTGGGCTCCCTAAGCCTAAGGGCTAGGGCGCACCAGGCCTGGGGCTCCCTAAGCCTAAGGGTTGTGGCGCCCCAGTCCTGGGGCTTCCAAAAGCTAAAATCTGCGGCGCCCCAGGACAGGGGCTCCCTAAGTTAAGGGCTGGGGCGCCCCAGGACTGGGGCTCCCAAAGCCTAAGCGCTTGGGCGCCCAGGCCTGGGGCTCCCAAAGCCTAAGGGCTGGCCATCCCAGTCCTTGAACTCCCTAAGGCAAAGGGCTGGGGCACCCCAGGCCTGGGGCTCCCTAAGTCTACGCGCTGGAGCGCCCCTGGCTCTGGGCTCCCAAAGCCTAAGGGCTGGGGCGCCCCAGGCCTGGGGCTCCCAAAGCCTAAGGGCTGGGCCGCCCCAGGGCTGGTGCTCCCAAAACCTAAGGGCTGGGGCGCCCAGGCCTGGGGCTCCCAAAGCCTAAGGGGTGGGTCGTCCCAGTCCTGGGGCTCACTAATTCTAAGGGCTGGGTGCCCGAGTCCTGTGGCTCAAAAAGCCTAAGGGCGGGGGCGCCCCAGGCCTGGTTCTCCCTTAGCCTAAGGGCTGGGGCGCCCCAATCCTGGGGCACCCTAAGCCTAAGGACTAGGGCGCCCCAGGCCTTGGGCTCCCAAAACCTAAGAGCTGGGGAGCCCCAGGTCCGGGGCTCCCAATGCATAAGGCATTGGGCGCCCCAGGACAGGGGCTCTCTAAGCCTAAGGGCTGGTGCGCGCCATGCCTGGGGCTCCCTAAGCCTAAGGGCTGGGGCACCCCTGGCTTGGGGGTCCCAAAGCCTAAGGGCTGGGTCGCCTGAGGCCTGGGGCTCCCAAAGGCTAAGGGCTGGGCGCCCCAGACCTGGAGCTCCCAAAGGCTAAGAGCTGGGGCGCCCAGGCCTGGGGCTCCCTAAGCATAAGTCCTGGGGTGTCCCAGGTCAGGGGCTACCTAAGCCTAAGGCCGGGGGTGCCCTAGACCTGGGGCTCCCTAAACCTAAGTGCTGGGGCGCCCCAAGCCTGGGTCTCCCAAAGCATAAGGGCTGTGCGCCCTAGCCATGGGGAGCCCTAAGGCTAAGGGCTGCGGCGCCCCAGGCCTGGGGCTCCCAAAGCCTAATGGCTGGGGCGTCCCAGGCCTGGGGCTCACTAAGCCTATCTGCTGGGGCACCCTAGGCCTGTGGATCCCTAAGCCTAAGGGCTGGGGCGCCCCAAGCCTGGGGCTTCCAAAACCTTAGTGCTGGGGCGCCCCATGCCTGGGGCTCCCAAAGTCTAAGGCCTGGCGTGCCCCAGTACAGGGGCTCCCTAAGCCTAAGGACTGGGGCGCCCCAGGCCTGGGGCTCCCTAAACCTAAGGGCTGGGGCGCCCCAGGCTTAGGGATCCTAAAGCCTAAGGGCTGGGGCGCCCCAGGCCTGGGGCTCCCTAAACCTAAGGGTTGGGCCTCCCCAGGCCTAGGGATCCTAAAGCCGAAGGGCTGGGGCACCCCAGGCCTGCGGCTCCCAAAGCCCAAGGGCTGGAGCGCCCCTGGCCCGGGGCTCTCTAAGCCAAAGGGCTGGGGCGCCAAAGGGCTGGGGCTCCCAAAGCCTAAGGGCCGGGGCGCCCAAGCCTGGGACTCCCTAAGCCTAAGGGCTGGGGCGCCCCAATCCTGGGGCACCCTAAGCCTAAGGGCTGGTGCGTCCCAGCTCTGGGGATCCCAAACCCTAAGGGCGGGGGCGCCCCCGGGCTAGGGCTCCCAAAGACTATGTGCAGGGGCGCCCAAGGCCTGGGGCTCCCAAAGCCTAAGGGCTGGGGTGCCCCAGGCCATGGGCTCCCTAAGTCTAAGGGATGGGGCTCACAAGCCCTGGGTCTCCCTAAGCCTAAGGCCTGATGCACGCCAGGACAGGGGCTCCCTAAGCCTAATGGCTCAGGCGCACCCGGCCTGTGACTCCCAAAGGCTAAGGGCTGAGGCGTCCCAAGTCTTCGGCTCCCTAAGCTTAAGTGCTGGGGCGCCCCAGGCCTGGGGCTCACTAAGCCTAAGGCCTGGGGCGCACCAAGCCTGGGGCAACCTAAGCCTAAGGGCTATGGCGCCCCAGTCCTGGGGCTTCCAAAAGCTAAAGGCTGGGGCGCCCCAGGATAGGGGGGTCCCAAAGCATAAAGGCGGGGGCACCAACGGCCTGGGGTTCCCAAAGCCTAAGAGCTTGGGTGCCCCAGGCCTGGGGCTCCCTAAGCCTAAGGGCTTGGGCGCCCCTGGCTTTGGGCTCCCAAAGCCTAAGGGCTGGGGCGCCCCAGGTCTGGGGCTCCCAAAGCCTAAAGGATGGGTCGTCCCCGGCCTGGGGCTCACTAAGCCTAAGGGCTGGTTGCCCCAAGCCTGGGGCTCCAAAATCCTAAGGGCTTGGGCGCCCCAGGTCTGGGGCTCCCAAAGCCTAAGGGCAGGGGCACCCCAGTCCTGGGGCTGCCTAAATCAAAGGACTGGGTCTCACAAGGCCTGGGGGTCCCAAAGCCAAAGGGCTGAGGGGTCCCAATGCTGGAGCTCTCTAAGCCTAAGAACTAGGGCGCCCCAGGCCTTGGGCTCCCAAAACCTAAGGGGTGGGGAGCCCCCGGTCTGGGGCTCCCAATGCCTAAGGCCTGGGGCGCCCCAGGACAGGGGCTCCCTAAACCTAAGGGCTGGGGCGGCCCCGACCTAGGGCTCCCTAATTCTAAGGCCTGGGGCACCCCAGGCATGGGGGTCCCAAAGCCTAAGGGCTGGGGCGCCCCAGGCCTGGGGCTACCTAAGCCTAAGGGCTGGGGCGCCCCAGGTCTGGGGCTTCCAAATCCTAAAGGCAGGGGCGCCCCAGCCCTGGGGCTCCCAAAGCCTAAGGGCTGGCCGCCCCAGGCCTTGGGCTCCCTAAGGCTAAGGGCTGCGTCGCCCCAAGCCTGGGGCACCATAAGCCTAAGGGGTGGGGCGCCCCAGGCCTGGGACTCACTAAGCCTTACTGCTGGGGCACCCAGGCCTTGGGCTCCCTAAGCCTAAGGGCGGGGGCGCCCCAGTCCTGGGGCTACCTAAGCCTAAGGGCTGGTGTGCCCCAGGCCTGGGGCACACAAAACCTTACGGCTGGGGCGACCCAGGCCTGGGGCTCTCAAAGCCAAAGGGCTGAGGCGTCCCAATGCTGGAGCTCTCTAAGCCTAAGGACTAGGGCGCCCCAGGCCTTGGGCTCCCAAAACCTAAGGGCTGGGGAGCCCCAGGTCTGGGGCTCCCAATGCCTAAGGCCTGGGGCGCCCCAGGACAGGGGCTCCCTAAGCCTAAGGGCTGGGGCGCCCCCGACCTAGGGCTCCCTAATTCTAAGGCCTGGGGAACCCCAGGCATGGGGGTCCTAAAGCCTAAGGGCTGGGGCGCCCCAGGCCAGGGGCTACCTAAGTCCAAGGTCGGGGGCGCCCCAGGCCTGGGGCTACCTAAGCCTAAGGGCTGGGGCGCCCCAGGTCTGGGGCTTCCAAATCCTAAAGGCAGGGGCGCCCCAGGCCTGGGGCTCCCAAAGCCTAAGGGCTGGCCGCCCCAGGCCTTTGGCTCCCTAAGGCTAAGGGCTGGGGCGCACCAGGCCTGGGGCTCCCTAAGGCTAAGGGCTGCGGCGCCCCAAGCCTGGGGCACCATAAGCCTAAGGGGTGGGGCGCCCCAGGCCTGGGGCTCACTAAGCCTAACTGCTGGGGCACCCAGGCTTTGGGCTCCCTAAGCCTGAGGGCGGGGACGCCCCAGTCCTGGGGCTACCTAAGCCTGAGGGCGGGGACGCCCCAGTCCTGGGGCTACCTAAGCCTAAGGGCTGGTGCGCCCCAGGCCTGGGGCTTCCAAAGCCTTACGGCTGGGGCGACCCAGGCCTGGGGCTCTCAAAGCCGAAGGCCTGGGGCTTCCCAGGACAGGGGTTCCCTAAGCCTAAGGGCTGGGGAGGACCAGGTCTGGGGCTACGTAAGCCGAAGGGCTGTGGCGTCCCTGGCCTGGGCCTCCCTAAGCCTAAGGGCTGGGGCGACCCAGGCCTAGGACTCCCTAAGCCTAAGGGCTGGGGTGCCCCAGGCCTGGGACTCCCTAAGCCTAAGGGCTGTGCCGGCCCAGACCTGGGGCTCCCAAAGGCTAATGGCTGGGGCGTCCCATGCCTGGGGCTCCCAAAGGCTAAGACCTGGGGCACCCCAGGCCTGGGGCTCTCTAAGCCTAAGGTTTGGGGCGACCCAGGCCTGGGTCTCCCTTAGCCTAAGGGCTGGGGCTCACCAGGCCTGGGGCTCCCTAAGCCTAAGGGCTGGGGCCCTCCAGACCAGGGGCTCCCTAAGTCTAAGGGATGGGGGTCACCTGGCCTGGGGCTCCCTAAGCCTAAGGGCTGGAGATGCCCAGGCCTGGGGCAACTAAAGCCTAAGGGCGGGAGCGCCCCAGGCCTGGGGCTCCCAAAGCCTAAAGGCAAGGGCGCCCCAGGCCTGGGGCTCCCAAAGCATAAAGGCTGGCCGCCCCAGGACTGGGGCTTCCTAAGGCTAATTGCTGGGATGCACCAGGCCTGGGGCTCCCTAAGCCTAAAGGCTGGGGCGCCCCATGGCTGGGGCTACCTAAGCCTAAGGGCTGGGGCGCCCAGGCCTGGGGCTCCCAAAGCCTAAGTGCTGGCGCACCCCAGGCCAGTGGCTACCTAAGCCTAAGGGCTGGGGCGCTCCAGGTCAGGGGCTCTCTAAGTCTAAAAGCTGGGGGTCACCTGGCCTGGGGCTCCCAAAGCCTAAGGGATGGGGCGCCCCAGGTCTGGGGCTACCTAAGCCTAAGGGATGGGGCGCCCCAGGCCTGGGGCTCCCAAAGCCTAAGGGCGGGGGTGCCCCAAACCTGGGGTTCCTTAATCCGAAGGGCTGGGGTGCCCCAGGCCTATGGCTACCAAAGCCTAGGGGCTGGGGCGCCCCCGGTCTGGGGCTCCCAAAGCCTAAGGGTTGGAGCACCCCAGGCCTGGGGCTCCCTAAGCCAAAGGGCTGGGGCGATCCAGGCCTGGGGCTCCCAAAACCCAAGGGCTGGGGCTCCCAAAGCCTAAGGGCTGGGGCTCCCAAAGCCTAAGGGCTGGGGTGCCCCAGGCGAGGGGCTCCCTAAACCTATGGGCTGGGGCGCCCCAGGCCTGGGCTCCCTAAACCTAAGGATTGGGGCAACCCAGGCCTGGGCTCCCTAAGCCTAAGGGCGGGGGAACCCCAGGCCTGGGGCTCCCTAAGCCTAAGGGCTGGGGCGCTCCAGGCCAGGGGCTCTCTAAGTCTAAGAGCTGGGGGTCACCTGGCCTGGGAATCCCAAAGCCTAAGGGCTGGGGCGCCCTAGGTCTGGGGCTAGCTAAGCCTAAGGGATGGGGCACCCCAGTCATGTGGATCCCCAAGCTGACGTGCAGGGGCGTCCCGGGCCTGGGCCTCCCAAAGCCTAATGGCGGTAGAGCCCCAGGCCTGAGGCTCCCTAAGCCGAAGGGCTGGGGCGCCCCAAGCCTGGGGCTCCCGAAGCCTAAGGGCTGGGGCATCCCAGGCCTGGGGCTCCCAAAGCCTAAGGGCTGGGCCGCCAATGGCCTAGGGCTCCCAAAACCTAAGGGCTGGGGCGCCCCAGGCCTGGGGTTCCCAAAGCCTAAGGGCTGGGGGGCCCCAGACCTGGGGTTCCCAAAGCATAAGGGCTGGGCGTCCCAGGCCTTGGGCTCCCTAAGCCTAAGCCCTGGGGCGCCCCAGCCCTGGGGCTCCCTAAGGATAAATGCTTGGGCACCCCAGGCCATGGGCTACCTAAGCCTAAGGGCGGGAGCGCCCCAGGCCTGGGGCTCCCAAAGCCCAGGGGTTGGGGAACCCCAAACTTGGGCTCCCAAAGGTTAAGTGCTGGGGCGCCCCATGCCTGGAGATCCCAAAGCCTAAGGGCTGGGGCGCCTTAAGCCTGGGGCACCCTTAGCCTAAAAGCTGGGGCGCCCCAGGCCTGGGGCTACCAAAACCTAAGGGCTGAGGCGCCCCAGGTCTGTGGCTCCCAAAGCCTAAGGGCTGGGGCGACCCAGGCCAGATGCTTCCTAAGCCTATGGGCTGGGGCGCTCCAGTCCTGTGGCTCCTTAAGCCTAAGGATTGGGGCGACTCAGGCCTGGGGCTCCCTAAGCCTAAGGGCTGTGGCGTCCCAGGTCTGGGGCTCCCTAAGCCTAAGGATTGGGGCGACTCAGGCCATGGGCTCCCTAAGCCTAAGGGCTAGGGCGCCCTAGGCCTTGGGCTCCCAAAACCTAAGGGATGGGGCGCCCCAGGTCTGGGGCTCCCAAAGCCTAAGGGCTGGGGCGCCCCAGGCCTGGGGCTCCCTAAGCCTAAGTGCTGGGGCGCCCCAAGCCTGGAGCTCCCAAAGCATAAGGACTGGGCGCCTAAGGCTTGGTGCTCCCTAAGGCTAAGGGCTGGGCCGCCCCAGGCCGGGGGCTCCCAAATCCTAAGGCCTGGGGCATCCCAGGCCTGGCGCTCACTAAGCCTAACTGTTTGGGCGCCCCAGGCCTAGGACTCCCAAACCCTAAGGGCTGGACCACCCCAGGCCTGGGGCTCCCTAAGCCAAAGGGCTGGGGCGCCCCAGGCCTGGGGCTCTCAAAACCTAAGGGCTGGGGTGCCCCACGCCTGGGGCTCCCAAGCCTTAGGGCTTAGGCGCCCCAGCGAGGGGCTCCCTAAGCCTATGGGCTGGGGCGCCCCAGTCCTGGGGCTCCCTAAGCCTAAGGATTAGGGCGACACAGGCCTGGGCTCCCTAAGCCTAAGGGCTGGGGCGCTCCAGGCCAGGGGCTCTCTAAGTCTAAGAGCTGGGGGTCACCTGGCCTGGGGCTCCCAAAGCCTAAGGAATGGGGCGCCCCAGGTCTGGGGATACCTAAGCCTAAGGGATGGGGCACCCCAGTCATGGGGATCCCAAAGCCTAAGGGCTGGGGCGTCCCTGTCCTGGGCCTCCCAAAGTCTAAGGGCGGGGGCGCCCCAGGCCTGAGGCTCCCTTAGCCGAAGGGCTGGGGCGCCCCAGACCTGGGGCTCCCGAAGCCTAAGAGCTGGGGCACCCCAGGCCTGGGGCTCACTAAGCCTAACTGCTGGGGCGCCCCAGGCCTGTGGCTCCCAAAGCCTACGGGCTGGGGAGCCCCAGGCCAGGGGCTCCCTCAGTCTAAGGGCTGGGGTTCACAAGGCCTGGGTCTCCCTTAGCCTAAGGGCCCGGGCGTCCCAGGTCTGGGGCTCCCAAAGCCTGATGGCAGGGGCTCCCCTGGCATGGGACTCCCTATGCCTATGGGCTCAGGCGTCCCAAGCCTTGGGCTCCCTAAGCCTAAGGGCTAGGGCGCACCAGGACAGGGGCTCCCTAAGTTAAGGGCGGGGGTGCCCTAGACCTGGGGCTTCCTAAACCTAAGTGCTGGGGCTCCCCAAGCCTGGTCTCCCAAAGCATAAGGGCTGTGCGCCCTAGCCATGGGGAGCCCTAAGGCTAAGGGCTGCGGCGCCCCAGGCCTGGGGCTCCCAAAGCCTAATGGCTGGGGCGTCCCAGGCCTGGGGCTCACTAAGCCTAACTGCTGGGGCACCCTAGGCCTGTGGATCCCTAAGCCTAAGGGCAGGGGCGACCCACGTCTGGGGCACACTAAGCCTAAGGGCTGGGGCGCCCCAGGCCTGGGGCTTCCAAAACCTTAGGGCTGGGGCGCCCCACGCCTGGCGCTCCCAAAGTCTAAGGCCTGGGGCGCCCCAGTACAGGGGCTCCCTAAGCCTAAGGACTGGGGCGCCCCAGGCCTGGGGCTCCCTAAACCTAAGGGCTGGGGCGCCCCAGGCCTAGGGATCCTAAAGCCGAAGGGCTGGGGCACCCCAGGCCTGGGGCTCCCAAAGCCCAAGGGCTGGAGCGCCCCAGGCCCGGAGCTCTCTAAGCCAAAGGGCTGGGGCGCCAAAGGGCTGGGGCTCCCAAAGCCTAAGTGCTGGGGCGCCCCAAGCCTGGGGCTCCCAAAGCCAAAGGGCTTGGGCGTCCCAGGCCTGGGGATCACTAAGCCTAAAGGCTGGAGCATCACAGGCATGGGGCTCCCTAAGCCAAAGGGTTGGGGCGCCCCAGGCCTGGGGCTCCCAAAGCCTCAGGGCTGGGGCGACCCAGGCCAGGGGCTCCCTAAGTCTTAGGGCTGGGGCTCACAAGGCCTGGGTCTACCTCAGCCTAAGGGCCGGGGCGCCCCAAGCCTGGGACTCCCTAAGCCTAAGGGCTGGGGCGCCCCAATCCTGGGGCACCGTAAGCCTAAGGGCTGTGGTGCCCCAGTCCTGGGGCTTCCAAAAGCTAAAGGCTGGGGCGCCCCAGGACAGGGGCTCCCTAAGCCTAAGGACTGGTGCGTCCCAGGTCTGGGGGTCCCAAACCCTAAGGGCGGGGGCGCCCCCGGCCTAGGCCTCCCAAAGACTATGTGCAGGGGCGCCCAAGGACTGGGGCTCCCAAAGCCTAAGAGCTGGGGTGCCCCAGGCCATGGGCTCCCTAAGTCTAAGGGATGGGGCTCACAAGCCCTGGGTCTCCCTAAGCCTAAGGCCTGATGCACGCAAGGACAGGGGCTCACTAACCTAAGGCCTGGGGCGCACCAAGCCTGGGGCACCCTAAGCCTAAGGGCTATGGCGCCCCAGTCCTGGGGCTTCCAAAAGCAAAAGGCTGGGGCGCCCCAGGATAGGGGGGTCCCAAAGCCTAAAGGCGGGTGCGCCAACGGCCTGGGGTTCCCAAAGCCTAAGAGCTTGGGCGCCCCAGGCCTGGGGCTCCCTAAGCCTAAGGGATGGGTCGTCCCAGGTATGGGGCTCACTAAACCTAAGGGCTGGTTGCCCCAAGCCTGGGGCTCCAAAAGCCTAAGGGCTTGGGTGCCCCAGGTCTGGGGCTCCCAAAGCCTAAGGGCAGGGGCACCCCAGTCCTGGGGCTGCCTAAATCAAAGGACTGGGGCTCACAAGGCCTGGGGCTCCCAAAGCCAAAGGGCTGAGTCGTCCCAATGCTGGAGCTCTCTAAGCCTAAGGACTAGGGCACCCCAGGCCTTGGGCTCCCAAAACCTAAGGGCTGGGGAGCCCCAGGTCTGGGGGTCCCAAAGCCTAAGGGCTGGGGCGCCCCAGGCCTGGGGCTACCTAAGCCTAAGGGCTTGGGTTCCCCAGGTCTGGGGCTTCCAAATCCTAAAGGCAGGGGCACCCCAGGCCTGGGTCTCCCAAAGCCTAAGGGCTGGCCGCCCCAGGCCTTGGGCTCCCTAAGGCTAAGGGCTGCGGCGCCCCAAGCCTGGGGCACCATAAGCCTAAGGGGTGGGGCGCCCCAGGCCTGGGGCTCACTAAGCCTAACTGCTGGGGCAACCAGGCCTTGGGCTCCCTAAGCCTAAGGGGCGGGGGCGCCCCAGTCCTGGGGCTACCTAAGCCTAAGGGCTGGTGTGCCCCAGGCCTGGGGCACACAAAACCTTACGGCTGGGGCGACCCAGGCCTGGGGCTCTCAAAGCCAAAGGGCTGAGGCGTCCCAATGCTGGAGCTCTCTAAGCCTAAGGGCTGGGGCGCCCCCGACCTAGGGCTCCCTAATTCTAAGGCCTGGGGCACCCCAGGCATGGGGGTCCCAAAGCCTAAGAGCTGGGGCGCCCCAGGCAAGGGGCTACCTAAGTCTAAGGTCGGGGGCGCCCCAGGCCTGGGGCTACCTATGCCTAAGGGCTGGGGCGCCCCAGGTCTGGGGCTTCCAAATCCTAAAGGCAGGGGCGCCCCAGGCCTGGGGCTCCCAAAGCCTAAGGGCTGGCCGCCCCAGGCCTTTGGCTCCCTAAGGCTAAGGGCTGGGGCGCACCAGGCCTGTGGCTCCCTAAGGCTAAGGGCTGCGGCGCCCCAAGCCTGGGGCACCATAAGCCTAAGGGGTGGGGCGCCCCAGGCCTGGGGCTCACTAACCCTAACTGCTGGGGCACCCAGGCCTTGGGCTCCCTAAGCCTGAGGGCGGGGACGCCCCAGTCCTGGGGCTACCTAAGCCTAAGGGCTGGGGCGACCCAGGCCTGGGGCTTCCAAAGCCTTACGGCTGGGGCGACCCAGGCCTGGGGCTCTCAAACCAGAAGGCCTGGGGCGCCCCAGGACAGGGGCTCCCTAAGCCTAAGGGCTGGGGCGGACCAGGTCTGGGGCTACGTAAGCCGAAGGGTTGTGGCGTCCCTGGCCTGGGCCTCCCTAAGCCTAAGGGCTGGGGCGACCCAGGCCTGGGACTCCCTAAGCCTAAGGGCTGGGGCGCCCCAGGCCTGGGACTCCCTAAGCCTAAGGGCTGGGCCGGCCCAGGCCTGGGGCTCCCAAAGGATAATGGCTGGGGCGTCCCATGCCTGGGGCTCCCAAAGGCTAAGAGCTGGGGCACGCCAGGCCTGGGGCTCCCTAAGCCTAAATGCTGGGGCACCCCAGGCCTGGGGCTCCCTAAGCCTAAGGTTTGGGGCGACCCAGGCCTGGGTCTCCCTTAGCCTAAGGGCTGGGGCTCCCCAGGCCTGGGGCTCCCTAAGCCTAAGGGCTGGAGATGCCCAGGCCTGGGGCAACCAAAGCCTAAGGGCGGGAGCGCCCCAGGCCTGGGGCTCCCAAAGCCTAAGGGCAAGGGCGCCCCAGGCCTGGGGCTCCCAAAGCATAAGGGCTGGTTGCCCCAGGAGTGGGGCTTCCTAAGGCTAATTGCTGGGATGCACCAGGCCTGGGGCTCCCTAAGCCTAAGGGCTGGGGCGCCCCATGTCTGGGGCTACCTAAGCCTAAGGGCTGGGTCGCCCAAGGCCTGGGGCTCCCAAAGCCTAAGGGCTGGGGCACCCAAGGCCAGTGGCTACCTAAGCCTAAGGGCTGGGGCGCTCCAGGCCAGGGGCTCTCTAAGTCTAAGAGCTGGGGGTCATCTGGCCTGGGGCTCTCAAAGCCTAAGGGATGGGGCGCCCCAGGTCTGGGGCTACCTAAGCCTAAGGGATGGGGCGCCCCAGGCCTGGGGCTCCCAAAGCCTAAGGGCGGGGGTGCCCCAAACCTGGGGTTCCTTAATCCGAAGGGCTGGGGTGCCCCAGGCCTATGGCTACCAAAGCCTAGGGGCTGGGGCGCCCCCGTTCTGGGGCTCCCAAAGCCTAAGGGCTGGAGCACCCCAGGCCTGGGGCTCCCTAAGCCAAAGGGCTGGGGCGACCCAGGCCTGGGGCTCCCAAAATCTAAGGGCTGGGGCTCCCAAAGCCTAAGGGCTGGGGTGCCCCAGGCGAGGGGCTCCCTAAACCTAGGGGCTGGGGCGCCCCCGTTCTGGGGCTCCCAAAACCTAAGGGATGGGGCACCCCAGGTCTGGGGCTCCCAAAGCTTAAGGGCTGGGGCGCCCCAGGCCTGGGGCTCCCTAAGCCTAAATGCTGGGGCGCCCCAAGCCTGGAGCTCCCAAAGCATAAGGACTGGGCGCCCTAGGCTTGGTGCTCCCTAAGGCTAAGGGCTGGGGTGCCCCAGGCGAGGGGCTCCCTAAACCTATGGGCTGGGGCGCCCCAGGCCTGTGGCTCCTTAAGCCTAAGGATAGGGGCAACTCAGGCTGGGGCTCCCTAAGCCTAAGGGCTGTGGCGCCCCAGGCCTGGGGCTCCCTAAGCCTAAGGATTGGGGCGACTCAGGCCATGGGCTCCCTAAGCCTAAGGGCTAGGGCGCCCTAGGCCTTGGGCTCCCAAAACCTAAGGGATGGGGCACCCCAGGTCTGCGGCTCCCAAAGCCTAAGGGCTAGGGCGCCCCAGGCCTGGGGCTCCCTAAGCCTAAATGCTGGGGCGCCCCAAGCTTGGAGCTCCCAAAGCATAAGGACTGGGCGCCCAGGTTTGGTGCTCCCTAAGGCTAAGGGCTGGGGCGCCCCAGGTCGGGGGCTCCCAAATCCTAAGGGCTGGGGCATCCCAGGCCTGGCGCTCACTAAGCATAACTGCTTGGGCGCCCCAGGCCTGGGACTCCCAAACCCTAAGGGCTGGAGCACCCCAGGCCTGGGGCTCCCTAAGCCAAAGGGCTGGGGCGACCCAGGCCTGGGGCTCTGAAATCCTAAGGGCTGGGGCGCCCCAGGCCTGGGGCTCCCAAAGCCTAAGGGCTTCGGCGCCCCAGCGAGGGGCTCCCTAAGCCTATGGGCTGGGGCGCCCCAGGCCTGGGGCTCCCTAAGCCTAAGGATTAGGGCGACCCAGGCCTGGGCTCCCTAAGCCTAAGGGCGGTGGAGCCCCAGGCCTGGGGCTCCCTAAGCCTAAGGGCTGGGGCGCTCCAGGCCAGGGGCTCTCTAAGTCTAAGAGCTGGGGGTCACCTGGCCTGGGGCTCCCAAAGCCTAAGTGATGGGGCGCCCCAGGTCTGGGGCTACCTAAACCTAAGGGATGGGGCACCCCAGTCATGGGGATCCCAAAGCCTAAGAGCTGGGGCGACCCTGTCCTGGGCCTCCCAAAGCCTAAGGTCGGGAGCGCCCCAGGCCTGAGGCTCCTTTAGCCGAAGGGCTGGGGCGCCCCAGACCTGGGGCTCCCGAAGCCTAAGAGCTGGGGCGCCCCAGGCCTGGGGCTCCCTAAGTCTAAATGCTTGGGCGCCCCAGGCAGGGGCTACCTAAGCCTAAGGGCTGGGGCGCCCTGGCCTGGGGCTCCCTAAGCCTAAGGGCTGGGCCACCACAGGCCGGGGCTCCCTAAGCCTAAGACCTGGGGCGCCCCAGGCCTGGGCTCCCTAAGTCTAAATGCTTGGGCGCCACAGGCAGGGGCTACCTAAGCCTAAGGGCGGGAGCGCCCCAGGCCTGGGGATCCCAAAGCCAAAGGGTTGGGGCGCCCCACGCCTGGGTCTCCCAAAGGTTAAGGGCTATGGCGCCCCATGCCTGGGGATCCCAAAGCCTAAGAGCTGGGGCATCTCAAGCCTGGGGCACCCTAAGCCTAATGGCTGGGGCTCCCCAGGCCTGGGGCTACCAAAACCTAAGGGCTCGGGCGCCCCAGGCCTGGGGTTCCCAAAGCTTAAGGGCTGGGGCGCCCCAGGCCTGGGGCTTCCTAAGCCTATGGGCGGGAGAGCCCAAGGCCTGGGGCTCCCTAAGCCTAAGGGCTGGGGCGCTCCAGGCCAGGGGCTCTCTAAGTCTAAGAGCTGGGAGTCACCTGGCCTGGGGCTCCCAAAGCCTAAGGGATGGGGCGCCCCAGGTCTGGGGCTACCTAAGCCTAAGGGATGGGGCACCCCAGTCATGGGGATCGCAAAGCCTAAGGGCTGGGGCGTCCCTGGCCTGGGCCTCCCAAAACCTAAGGGCTGGGGCGCCCCAGGCCTGCGGCTCCCAAAGCCTAAGGGGTGGGTCGTCCCAGGCCTTGGGCTCACTAAGCCTAAGGGCTGGCTGCCCGAGGCCTGGGGCTCAAAAAGCCTAAGGGCTGGGGCGCACCAGGCCTGGTTCTCCCTTAGCCTAAGGGCTGGGGTGCCCCAATCCTGGGGCACCCTAAGCCTAAGGACTAGGGCGCCCCAGGCCTTGGGCTCCCAAAACCTAAGAGCTGGGGAGTCCCAGGTCTGGGGCTCCCAATGCATAAGGCCTTGGGCGCCCCAGGACAGGGGCTCTCTAAGCCTAAGGGCTGGGGCGCCCCAGGCCTGGGGCTCCCTAAGCCTAAGGGCTGGGGCGCCCGAGGTCTGGAGCTCCCAAAGGCTAAGGGCTGGGGTGCCCCAGACCTGGAGCTCCCAAAGGCTATGAGCTGGGGCGCCCCAGGCCTGGGGCTCCCTAAGCATAAGTCCTGCGGTGTCCCAGGTCAGGGCCTACCTAAGCCTAAGGGCACGGGTGCCCTAGACCTGGGGCTCCCTAAACCTAAGTGCTGGGGCGCCCCAAGCCTGGGTCTCCCAAAGCATAAGGGCTGTGCGCCCTAGCCCTGGGGCGCCCTAAGGCTAAGGGCTGCGGCGCCCCAGGCCTGGGGCTCCCAAAGCCTAAGGGCTGGGGCGTCCCAGGCCTGGGGCTCACTAAGCCTAACTGCTGGGGCACCCCAGGCCTGTGGATCCCTAAGCCTAAGGGCTGGGGCGCCCCACGTCTGGGGCACACTAAGCCTAAGGGCTGGGGCGCCCCAGGCCTGGGGCTTCCAAAACCTTAGGGCGGGGGCGCCCCAGGCCTGGGGCTCCCAAAGTCTAAGGCCTGGGGCGCTCCAGTACAGGGGCTCCCTAAGACTAAGGGCTGGGGCGCCCCAGGCCTGGGGCACCATAAGCCTAAGGCGTGGGGCGCCCCAGGCCTGGGGCTCACTAAGCCTAACTGCTGGGGCACCCAGGCCTTGGGCTCCCTAAGCCTGAGGGCGGGGACGCCCCAGTCCTGGGGCTACCTAAGCCTGAGGGCGGGGACGCCCCAGTCCTGGGGCTACCTAAGCCTAAGGGCTGGTGCGCCCCAGGCCTGGGGCTTCCAAAACCTTACGGCCGGGGCGACCCAGGCCTGGGGCTCTCAAAGCCGAAGGCCTGGGGCGCCCCAGGACAGGGGCTCCCTAAGCCTAAGGGCTGGGGCGACCCAGGCCTGGGCCTCCCTAAGCCTAAGGGCTGGGGCGTCCCAGCCCTGGGGCTCCCAAAGGCTAATGGCTGGGGCGTCCCATGCCTGGGGCTCCCAAAGGCTAAGAGCTGGGGCGCGCCAGGCCTGGGGCTCCCTAAGCCTAAGTGCTGGGGCGCCCCAGACCTGGGGCTCCCTAAGCCTAAGGTTTGGGGCGACCCAGGCCTGGGTCTCCCTTAGCCTAAGGGCTGGGGCTCCCCAGGCCTGGGGCTCCCTAAGCCTAAGGGCTGGGCCGCTCCAGACAAGGGGCTCCCTAAGTCTAAGGGATGGGAGTCACCTGGCCTTGGGCTCCCTAAGCCTAAGGGCTGGAGATGCCCAGGCCTGGGGCAACCAAAGCCTAAGGGCGGGAGCGCCCCAGGCCTGGGGCTCCCAAAGCCTAAGGGCAAGGGCGCACCAGGCCTGGGGCTCCCAAAGCATAAGGGCTGGCCGCCCCAGGAGTGGGGCTTCCTAAGGCTAATTGCCCGGACGCACCAGGCCTGGGGCTCCCTAAGCCTAAGGGCTGAGGCGCCCCATGTCTGGGGCTACCTAAGCCTAAGGGCTAGGGCGCCCAAGGCCTGGGGCTCCCAAAGCCTAAGGGCTGGGCCACCCCAGGCCAGTGGCTACCTAAGCCTAAGGGCTGGGGCGCTCCAGGCCAGGGGCTCTCTAAGTCTAAGAGCTGGGGGTCACCTGGCCTGGGACTCCCAAAGCCTAAGGGATGGGGCGCCCCAGGTCTGGGGCTACCTAAGCCTAAGGGATGGGGCGCCCCAGGTCTGGGGCTCCCAAAGCCTAAGGGCTGGGGCACTCCAGGCCAGTGGCTACCTAAGCCTAAGGGCGGGGGTGCCCCAAACCTGGGGTTCCTTAATCCGAAGGGTTGGGGTGCCCCAGGCCTATGGCTACCAAAGCCTAGGGGCTGGGGCGCCCCCGTTCTGGGGCTCCTAAAGCCTAAGGGCTGGAGCACCCCAGGCCTGGGGCTCCCTAAGCCAAAGGGCTGGGGCGACCCAGGCCTGGGGCTCCCAAAACCTAAGGGCTGGGGCTCCCAAAGCCTAAGGGCTGGGGCGCCCCAGGCGAGTGGCTCCCTAAACCTATGGGCTGGCGCGCCCCAGGCCTGGGCTCCCTAAGCCTAAGGATTGGGGCAACCCAGGCCTGGGGCTCCCTAAGCCTAAGGGCTGGGGCGCTCCAGGCCAGGGGCTCTCTAAGTCTAAGAGCTGGGTGTCACCTGGCCTGGGGCTCCCAAAGACTAAGGGCTGGGGCGCCCTAGGTCTGGGGCTAGCTAAGCCTAAGGGATGGGGCACCCCAGTCATGGGGATCCCAAAGCTTAAGGGCAGGGGCGTCCCGGGCCTGGGCCTCCCAAAGCCTAAGGGCGGGAGAGCCCCAGGCCTGAGGCTCCCTAAGCCGAAGGGCTGGGGCGCCCCAATCCTGGGGCTACCGAAGCCTAAGGGCTGGGGCATCCCTGGCCTGGGGCTCCCAAAGCCTAAGGGCTGGGCCGCCAAAGGCCTAGGGCTCCCAAAGCCTAAGGCCTGGGGCGCCCCAGGCCAGGGGCTCCCTAAGGTTAAATGCTTGGGCACCCCAGGCCCGGGGCTACCTAAGCCTAAGGGCGGGAGCGCCCCAGGCCTGGGGCTCCCAAAGCCCAAGGGTTGGGGAACCCCAAACTTGGGCTCCCAAAGGTTAAGGGCTGGGGCGCCCCATGCCTGGGGATCCCAAAGCCTAAGGGCTGGGGCGCCATAAGCCTGGGGCACCCTTAGCCTAATGGCTGGGGCGCCCCAGGCCTGGGACTACCAAAACCTAAGGGCTGAGGCGCCCCAGGTCTGGGGCTCCCAAAGCCTAAGGGCTGGGGCGCCCCAGGCCAGATGCTTCCTAAGCCTATGGGCTGGGGCGCTCTGGCCTGTGGCTCCTTAAGCCTAAATATTTGGGCGACTCAGGCCTGGGGCTCTCTAAGCCTAAGGGCTGTGGCGCCCCAGGCCTGGGGCTCCCTAAGCCTAAGGATTGGGGCGACTCAGGCCATGGGCTCCCAAAGCCTAAGGGCTGGGCCGCCAAAGGCCTAGGGCTCCCAAAGCCTAAGGGCTGGGGCGCCCCAGGCGTGGGGTTCCCAAAGCCTAAGGGCTGGGCCACCAAAGGCCAGGGCTCCCAAAGCCTAAGGGCTGGGGCGCCCCAGGCCTGGGGTTCCCAAAGCCTAAGGGCTGGGCGCCCCAGCCTTGGGCTCCCTAAGCCTAATGCCTGGGGCGCCCCAGGCCTGGGGCTCCCTAAGGATAAATGCTTGGGCACCCCAGACCCGGGGCTACCTAAGCCTAAGGGCGGGAGCGCCCCAGGCCTGGGGCTCCCAAAGCCCAAGGGTTGGGGAACCCCAAACTTGGGCTCCCAAAGCTTAAGGGCTGGGCGCCCCAGCCTTGGGCTCCCTAAGCCTAATGCCTGGGGCACCCCAGGCCCGGGGCTACCTAAGCCTAAGGGCGGGAGCGCCCCAGGCCTGGGGCTCCCAAAGCCCAAGGGTTGGGGAGCCCCAAACTTGGGCTCCCAAAGGTTAAGGGCTGGGGCGCCCCATGCCTGGGGATCCCAAAGCCTAAGGGCTGGGGCGCCCTAGGCCTGGGGTTCCCAAAGCATAAGGGCTGGGCGCCCCAGGCCTTGGGCTCCCTAAGCCTAATGCCTGGGGCGCCCCAGGCATGGGGCTCCCTAAGGATAAATGCTTGGGCACCCCAGGCCCGGGGCTACCTAAGCCTAAGGGCGGGAGCGCACCAGGCCTGGGGCTCCCAAAGCCCAAGGGTTGGGGAACCCCAAACTTGGGCTCCCAAAGGTTAAGGGCTGGGGCGCCCCATGCCTGGGGATCCCAAAGCCTAAGGGCTGGGGCGCCTTAAGCCTGGGGCAACCTTAGCCTAATGGCTGGGGCGCCCCAGGCCTGGGGCTACCAAAACCTAAGGGCTGAGGTGCCCCAGGTCTGGGGCTCCCAAAGCCTAAGGGCTGGGGCGCCCCAGGCCAGATGCTTCCTAAGCCTATGGGCTGGGGCGCTCCAGGCCTGTGGCTCCTTAAGCCTAAATATTGGGGCGACTCAGGCCTGGGGCTCAAAAAGCCTAAGGGCTGGGGCGCACCAGGCCTGGTGCTCCCTTAGCCTAAGGGCTGGTGCGCCCCAAACCTGGGGCACCCTAAGCCTTATGACTAGGGCGCCGCAGGCCTTGGGCTCCCAAAACCTAAGAGCTGGGGAGCCCCAGGTCTGGGGCTCCCAATGCATAAGGCCTTGGGCGCCCCAGGACAGGGGCTCTCTAAGCCTAAGGGCTGGGGCGCCCCTGGCCTGGGGCTCCCTAAGCCTAATGGCTGGGGCGCCCCAGGCTTGGGGGTCCCAAAGCCTAAGCGCTGGGGCGCCCGAGGCCTGGGGCTCCCAAAGGCTAAGGGCTGGGTCGCCCCAGACCTGGAGCTCCCAAAGGCTAAGAGCTGGGGCGCCCCAGGCCTGGGGCTCCCTAAGCATAAGTCCTGGGGTGTCCCAGGTCAGGGGCTACCTAAGCCTAAGGGCGGGGGTGCCCTAGACCTGGGGCTCCCTAAACCTAAGTGCTGGGGAGCCCCAAGCCTGGGTCTCCCAAAGCATAAGGGCTGTGCGCCCTAGCCCTGGGGCGCCCTAAGGCTAAGGGCTGCGGCGCACCAGGCCTGGGGCGACCCAGGCGAGGGGCTCCCTAAGTCTTAGGGCTGTGGCTCACAAGGCCTGGGTCTCCCTAAGCCTAAGGGCCGGGGCGCCCCAAGCCTGGGACTCCCTAAGCCTAAGGGCTGCGGCGCCCCAATCCTGGGGCACCCTAAGCCTAAGGGCTGTGCAGCCCCAGTCCTGGGGCTTCCAAAAGCTAAAGGCTGGGGCGCCCCAGGACAGGGGCTCCCTAAGCCTAAGGGCTGGTGCGTCCCAGGTCAGGGGGTCCCAAACCCTAAGGGCGGGGGCGCCCCCGGCCTAGGGCTCCCAAAGACTATGTGCAGTGGCGCCCTAGGCCTGGGGCTCCCAAAGCCTAAGGAATGGGGCTCACAAGCCCTGGGTCTCCCTAAGCCTAAGGCCTGATGCACGCCAGGACAGGGGCTCCCTAAGCCTAAGGGCTCAGGCGCACCAGGCCTGTGACTCCCAAAGGCTAAGGGCTGAGGCGTCCCAAGTCTTCGGCTCCCTAAGCTTAAGGGCTGGGGCGCCCCAGGCCTGGGGCTCACTAAACCTAAGGGCTGGGGCGCCCCAAGCCTGGGGCACCCTAAGCCTAAGGGCTATGGCGCCCCAATCCTGGGGCTTCCAAAAGCTAAAGGCTGAGGCGCCCCAGGATAGGGGGGTCCCAAAGCCTAAAGGCGGGGACGCCACCGGCCTGGGGTCCCCAAAGACTAAGGGATGGGTCGTCCCAGGCCTGGGGCTCACTAAGCCTAAGGGCTGGTTGCCCCAAGCCTGGGGCTCCCAAATCTAAGGGCTTGGGCGCCCCAGGTCTGGGGCTCCCAAAGCCTAAGGGCAGGGGCACCCCAGTCCTGGGGCTGCCAAAATCAAAGGACTGGGGCTCACAAGGCCTGGGGTTCCCAAAGACAAAGGGCTGAGGCGTCCCAATGCTGGAGCTCTCTAAGCCTAAGGACTAGGGCGCCCCAGGCCTTGGGCTCCCAAAACTTAAGGGCTGGGGAGCCCCAGGTCTGGGGCTCCCAATGCCTAAGGCCTGGGGCACCCCAGGACAGGGGCTCCCGAAGCCTAAGGGCTGGGGCACCCCAGACCTAGGGCTCCCTAATTCTAAGGCCTGGGGCACCCCAGGCATGGGGGTCCCAAAGCCTAGGGGCTGGGGCGCCCCAGTCCTGGGGCTACCTAAGCCTAAGGGCTGGGGCTCCCCAGGTCTGGGGCTTCCAAATCCTAAAGGCAGGGGCGCCCCAGGCCTGGGGCTCCAAAAGCCTAAGGGCTGGCCGCCCCAAGCCTGGGGCACCATAAGCCTAAGGGGTGGGGCGCCCCAGGCCTGGGGCTCACTAAGCCTAACTGCTGGGGCACCCAGGCCTTGGGCTCCCTAAGCCTAAGGGCGGGGGCGCCCCAGTCCTGGGGCTACCTAAGCCTAAGGGCTGGTGCGCCCCAGGCCTGGGGCTTCCAAAACCTTACGGCTGGGGCGACCCAGGCCTGGGGCTCTCAAAGCCAAAGGGCTGAGGCGTCCCAATGCTGGAGCTCTCTAAGCCTAAGGACTAGGGCGCCCCAGGCCTTGGGCTCCCAAAACCTAAGGGCTGAGGCGCCCCAGGCCAGGGGCTACCTAAGTCTAAGGTCGGGGGTGCCCCAGGCCTGGGGCTACTTAAGCCTAAGGGCTGGGGCGCCCCAAGTCTGGGGCTTCCAAATCCTAAAGGCAGGGGCGCCCCAGGCCTGGGGCTTCCAAAGCCTAAGGGCTGGCCGCCCCAGGCCTTGGGCTCCATAAGGGTAAGGGCTGGAGCGCCCCAGGCCTGGGGCTCCCTAAGGCTAAGGGCTGCGGCGCCCCAGGCCTGGGGCTACCTAAGCCTAAGGGCTGGGGCGCCCCAAGTCTGGGACTTCCAAATCCTAAAGGCAGGGGCGCCCCAGGCCTGGGGCTACCAAAGCCTAAGGGCTGGCCGCCCCAGGCCTTGGTCTCCAAAAGGCTAAGGGCTGGGGCACCCCAGGCCTGGGGCTCACTAAGCCTAACTCCTGGGGCACCCAGGCCTTGGGCTCCCTAAGCCTGAGGGCTGGGACGCCCCAGTCCTGGGGCTACCTAAGCCTAAGGGCTGGTGGGCCCCAGGCCTGGGGCTTCCAAAACTTTACGGCTGGGGCGACCCAGGCCTGGGGCTCTCAAAGCCGAAGGCCTGGGGCGCCCCAGGACAGGGGCTCCCTAAGCCTAAGGGCTGGGGCCGACCAGGTCTGGGGCTACGAAAGCCTAAGGGCAGTGGCGTCCCTGGCCTGGGCCTCCCTAAGCCTAAGGGCTGGGGCGACCCAGGCCTGGGACTCCCTAAGCCTAAGGGCTGCGGCGCCCCAGGCCTGGGACTCCCTAAGCCTAAGGGATGGGCCGGCCCAGGCCTGGGGCTCCCAAAGGCTAATGGCTGGGGCGTCCCATGCCTGGGGCTCCCAAAGGCTAAGAGCTGGGGCGCACCAGGCCTGGGGCTCCGTAAGCCTAAGTGCTGGGGCGCCCCAGGCCTGGGGCTCCCTAAGCCTAAGGTTTGGGGCGACCCAGGCCTGGGTCTCCCTTAGCCTAAGGGCTGGGGCTCCCCAGGCCTGGGGCTCCCTAAGCCTAAGGGCTGGGGCGCTCCAGACCAGGGGCTCCCTAAGTCTAAGGGATGGGGGTCACCTGGCCTGGGGCTCCCTAAGCCTAAGGGCTGGAGATGCCCAGGCCTGGGGCAACCAAAGCCTAAGGGCGGGGGCGCCCCAGGCCTGGGGCTCCCAAAGCCTAAGGGCAAGGGCGCCCCAGGCCTGGGTCTCCCAAAGCATAAGGGCTGGCCGCCCCAGGAGTGGGGCTTCCTAAGGCTAATTGCTGGGACGCACCAGGCCTGGGGCTCCCTAAGCTTAAGGGCTGGGGCGCCCCATGTCTGGGGCTACCTAAGCCTAAGTGCTGGGGCGCCCAAGGCCTGGGGCTCCCAAAGCCTAAGGGCTGGGGCAACCCAGGCCAGTGGCTACCTAAGCCTAAGGGCGGGTGTGCCCCAAACCTGGGGTTCCTTAATCCGAAGGGCTGGGGTGCCCCAGGCCTATGGCTACCAAAGCCTAAGGGCTGGGCCGCCCCAGGTCTGGGGCTACCAAAGCCTAAGGGATGGGGCACCCCAGGCATGGGGATCCCAAAGACTAAGGGCTTGGGCGTCCCTGGCCTGGGCCTCCCTAAGCCGAAGGGCTGGGGTGCCCAAGGTCTGGGGATCCCTAAGCCTAAGGGCTGGGGCGCCCCAGGCCTGGGGCTCCCTAAGGCTAAGTGCTGGGGCCCCCCAGGCCTGGGGCTCCCTAAGTCTTAGGGATGGGGCGGCCCAGGCATGGGGCTCCCAAAGGCTAAGGGCTGGGGCGCCCAATGCCTGGGGATCCCAAAGCCTAAGGGCTGCGGCGCCCCAAGCCTGGGGCACCATAAGCCTAAGGGGTGGGGCGCCCCAGGCCTGGGGCTCCCAAAACCTAAGGCCTGGGGCGCCCCAACCTGAGGCTCCCTAAGCCTAAGGATTGGGGTGACCCAGTCCTGGGCTCCCTAAGCCTAAGGGCTGGGGCGCCCCAAGCCTTGGGCTTTTAAGCCTAAGGGCTGTGGCGCCCCAGGCTTGGGGGTGCCAAAGCCAAAGGGCTGGAGCGCCCGAGACTTGGGTCTCCCAAAACCTAAGGGCTGGGGAGCCCCAGGTCTGGAGCTCCCAATGCGTAAGGGCGGAGGCGCACCAAACCTGGGGCTCCCTAAGGGCGGGGCGCCGCAGGCCTGGGGTTCCCAAAGATAAGGGCTGGGGCACCACAGGCTTGGGGCTCCCAAAACCTAAGGTCTGGGGCAAACCAAGCCTGGGGATCCCTAAGCCGATGGGCTGGGGCGCCCCAGGCCTGGGGCTCCCTAAGCCTAAGGGCTCGGGCGAACCAGGCCTGGTGCTCCCTAACCCGAAGGGCTGGGGCGCCCCAAGCCTGGGGCTCCCAAAACGTAAGGGCTGGGGCGCCCCAGGCCTGGGTCTCCCAAAACCTAAAGGCTGGGGCGCCCCAGGTCTGGGGCTCCCAAAGCCTAAGGCCGGGGTGCCCCAGGACAGGGGCTACCTAAGCCTAAGGGTGGAGGCGCCCCAAACCTGGGGCTCCCTAAGGGAGGGGCGCCGCAGGCCTGGGGTTCCCAAAGATAAGGGCTGGGGCGCCACAGGCTTGGGGCTCCCAAAGCCTAAGGTCTGGGGCAAACCAAGCCTGGGGATCCCTAAGCCGATGGGCTGGGGCTCCCCAGGCCTGGGGCTCCCAAAGCGTAAGGGCTGGGGAACCCCAGGCCTGGGCTTCCCTAAGCCTAAGGGCTGGGGCGTCCCAGGCCTCGGGCTCCCAAAGCCTAAGGGCTGAGGCGCCCAAGGCCTGGGTCTCCCCAAGCCTAAGAGCTGGGGCGCTCCAGGCCTGGGGCTCCCAAAACCTAAGGGCGCGGTCGCCCCAGGCCTGGGGCTCCCAAAGCCTGAGGCCTGGGGTGCCCCAGGACAGGGGCTCCCTAAACCTAAGGGCTGGGGCGCCCCAGGCCTGAGGCTCCCTAAGCCTAAAGGCTGGGGCGCCACAGGACTGGGGCTCCCAAAGCCTACGGGCTGGGTCGCTCCAGGCCTGGGGCTCCTAAAGGCTAAGGGCTGGCGGGCCCATGGCCTGGAGCTCCCAAAGGCTAAGAGCTGGGGCGCCCCAGGCCTGGGGCACCCTAAGCATAATTGCTGGGGCGCACCAGGGCAGGGGCTACCTAAGCTTGAGGGCGTGGGTGCCCCAGACCTGGGGCTCCCAAAGCCGAAAGGCTGGGGGGCCTGAGGCCGGGAGCTCCCAAAGCCTAAGGGCTGAGGCACCCAAGGCCTGGGTCTCCCCAAGCCTAAGAGCTGGGGCGCCCCAGGCCAGGGGCTCCCTAAGTCTTAGGGCTGGTGCTCACAAGGCCTGGGTCTCCCTTAGCCTAAGGTGCGGGGCGCCCCAGGTCTGGGGCTCCCAAAACCTCATGGCTGGGGCTCCCCAGGCCTGGGACTCCCTAAGCCTAAGGGCTCAGGTGCACCAGGCCTGTGACTCCCAAAGCCTAAGGGCTGAGGCGTCCCAAGCCTTGGGCTCCCTAAGCCTAAGGACTAGGGTGCCCCAGGCCTGGGGCTCCCTAAACCTAAGGGCTTGGGCGCCCCAAACCTGGGGCACCCTAAGCCTAAGGGCTGTGGCGCCCCAGTCCTGGGGCTTCCAAAAGCTAAATCTGGGGCGACCCAAGACAGGGGCTCCCTAAGCCTAAGGGCTGGGGCGCCCCATGCCTGGGGCTCCCAAAGCCTAATGGCTGGAGCGCCCCAGGCTTTGGGCTCCCAAAGCCTAAGGGCTGGGGCGCCCCAGGACTGGGGCTCCCAAAGCCTAAGGACTGCGTCGTCCCAGGCCTGGGGCTCACTAAGCCTAAGGGCTGGGTGCCCCAGGCCTGAGGTTCAAAAAGCCTAAGGGCTGGGGCGCCCCAGGCCTGGTGCTCCCAAAGACTAAGGGCAGGGGCGCTCCAGTCCTTGGGATCCCAAAGCCGAAGGGTTGGGGCACCCCAGGCCTGGTTCTCCCTTAGCCTAAGGGCTGGTGCGCCCCAAGCCAGGGGCACCCTAAGCCTAAGGACTAGGGCTCCCCAGGCCTTGGGCTCCCAAAACCTAAGAGCTGGGGAGCCCCAGGTCTGGGGCTCCCAATGCCTAAGGCCTGGGGCGCTCCAGGACAGGGGCTCACTAAGCCTAAGGGCTGGGGTGCCCCAGGCCTGGGGCTCCCTAATCCTAAGGGCTGGGCTCCCCAGGCCTGGGGGTCCCAAAGCCTAAGCGCTGGGGCGCCCAAGGCCTGGGGCTCCCAAAGCCAAAGGGCTGAGGCGTCCCAATGCTGGAGCTCTCTAAGCCTAAGGACTAGGGCGCCCCAGGCCTTGGGCTCCCAAAACCTAAGGGCTGGGGCGCCCCAGGCCAGGGGCTACCTAAGTCTAAGTTCGGGGGCGCCCCAGGCCTGGGGCTACCTAAGCCTAAGGGCTGGGGCGCCCCAGGTCTGGGGCTTCCAATCCTAAAGGCAGGGGCACCCCAGGCCTGGGGCTCCCAAAGCCTAAGGGCTGGCCGCCCCAGGCCTTGGGCTCCCTAAGGCTAAGGGCTGGGGCGCCCCAGGCCGGGGGCTCCCTAAGGCTAAGGGCTGCGGCGCCCCAAGCCTGGGGCACCATAAGCCTAAGGGTTGGGGCGCCCCAGGCCTGGGGCTCACTAAGCCTAACTGCTGGGGCACCCAGGCCTTGGGCTCCCTAAGCCTGAGGGCGGGGACGCCCCAGTCCTGGGGCTACCTAAGCCTAAGGGCTGGTGCGCCCCAGGCCTGGGGCTTCCAAAACCTTACGGCTGGGGCGACCCAGGCCTGGGGCTCTCAAAGCCGAAGGCCTGGGGCGCCCCAGGACAGGGGCTCCCTAAGCCTAAGGGCTGGGGCGGACCAGGTCTGGGGCTACGTAAGCCTAAGGGCTGTGGCGTACCTGGCCTGGGCCTCCCTAAGCCTAAGGGCTGGGGCGACCCAGCCCTGGGACTCCCTAAGCCTAAGGGCTGGGGCGCCCCAGGCCTGGGACTCCCTAAGCCAAAGCGCTGGGCCGCCCATGCCTGGGGCTCCCAAAGGCTAAGAGCTGGGGCGTGCCAGGCCTGGGGCTCCCTAAGCCTAAGTGCTGGGGCGCCCCAGGCCTGGGGCTCCCTAAGCCTAAGGTTTGGGGCGACCCAGGCCTGGGTCTCCCTTAGCCTAAGGGCTGGGGCTCCCCAGGCCTGGGGCTCCCTAAGCCTAAGGGCTGGGGCGCTCCAGACCAGGGGCTCCCTAAGTCTAAGGGATGGGGGTCACCTGGCCTGGGGCTCCCTAAGCCTAAGGGCTGGAGATGCCCAGGCCTGGGGCAACCAAAGCCTAAGGGCGGGGGCGCCCCAGGCCTGGGGATCCCAAAGTCTAAGGGCTGGCCGGCCCAGGCATTGGGCTCCCTAAGGCTAAGTGCTGGGTCGCCCCAGGCCTGGGGCGCCCTAAGGATAAGGGTTAGGGCGACCCATGCCTGGGACTCCCTAAGCATAAGGGCTAGGGTGCCCCAGGCATTGGGCTCCCAAAACCTAAGGCCTGGGGGGCCTCAGGTCTGGGGCTTCCAAAGCCTAAGCCTGGGGCGCCCCAGGACAGGGGCTCCCTATGCCTAAGGACTGGGGTGCCCCAGGCCAGGGGCTCCCTAAGCCTAAGGGCTGTGGCGCCCCAGGCCTGGGGGTGCCAAAGCCTAAGGGCTGGAGCGCCCGAGATCTGGGTCTCCCAAAACCTAAGGGTTGGGGTGCCCCAGGTCTTGGGCTCCCAAAGCGTAAGGGCAGAGGTGCACCAAACCTGGGGCTCAATAAGGGCGGGGCGCCGCAGGCCTGGGGTTCCCAAAGATAAGGGCTGGGGCGCCCCAGGCCTGGGGCTTCCAAAGGCTAAAGGCTGGGGCGCCACAGGCCTGGGTCTCCCTAAGCCTAAGGACTCGGGCGAACCAGGCCTGGTGCTGCCTAACCCGAAGGGCTGGGGCGCCCCAGGCCTGGGGCTCCCAAAACGTAAGGGCTGGGGCGCCCCAGGCCTGGGTCTCCCAAAACCTAAGGGCTGGGGCACCCCAGGTCTGGGGCTCTCAAAGCCAAAGGCCGGGGCGCCCCAGGACAGGGGCTACCTAAGCCTAAGGGCGGAGGCGCCCCAAACCTGGGGCTCCCTAAGGGCGGGGCGCCGCAGGCCTTGGGATCCCAAAGCCTAAGGGTTGCGGCGCCCCAAGCCTGGGGCACCATAAGCCTAAGGGGTGGGGCGCCCCAGTCCTGGGGCTCCCAAAACCTAAGGGCTGGGTCGCCCCAACCTGAGGCTCCCAAAGCCTAAGGGCTGGGGCGCCCCAGGCCAGGGGCTCCCTAAGCCTATGGGCTGCGGCGAACAAGGCCTGGGGCTCCCTAAGCCTAAGGATTGGGGTGACCCAGTCCTGGGCTCCCTAAGCCTAAGGCCTGGGGCGCCCCACGCCTGGGGCTCCCTAAGTCTAAGTGCTGGGGCGCCCCAGGCCTGGGGCTCCCAAAGCCCAAGGGCTGGGCCGCCCCTGGCCTGGGGCTCCTAAATGTTAAGGGCTGGGGCGCCCCATGCCTGGGGATCCCAAAGCCTAAGGGCTGGGGCGCCCCAAGCCTTGGGCTTTTAAGCCTAAGGGCTGGGGCGCCCCATGCCTGGGGCTCCCAAAGCTAAGGGCTGAGGCGCCCCTGACCTGGGGCTCCCAAAGCCTAAGAACTGGGGCGCCCCAATCAAGGGGCTCCCTAAGCCTATGGGCTTTTAAGCCTAAGGATTGGAGTGACCTAGGCCTCGGGCTCCCTAAGCCTAAAGGCTGTGGCGCCCCAGACCTGGGGCTCCATTAGCCTAAGGGCTGGGGGTCACCTGGCCGTGGGCTCCCTAAGCCTAAGGACTGGGGCGGCCCAGGCCTGGGGCACCCAAAGTCTAAGGGCTGACCGTCCCAGGCCTTGGGCTCCCTATGCTAAGGAATGGGGCGCACCAGGCCTGAGGCTCCCTAAGCCTAATGGCTGGGGCGCCCCAGGCCTGGAGCTCCCCAAACCTAAGGGCTGGGGCGCACCAGGCCTGGGACTCCCTAAGCCTATGTGCCGGGCGGACCAGGCCTGGGGCACCAAAAGCCTAAGGGCGGGGGCGCCCCAGGCCTGGGGATCCCAAAGTCTAAGGGCTGGCCGCCCCAGGCCTTGGGCTCCCTAAGGCTAAGTGCTGGGTCGCCCCAGGCCTGGGGCGCCCTAAGGATAAGGGTTGGGGCGACCCATGCCTGGGACTCCCTAAGCATAAGGGCTAGGGTGCCCCAGGCATTGGGCTCCCAAAAGCTAAGGCCTGGGGGGCCACAGGTCTGGGGCTTCCAAAGCCTAAGGCCTGGGGCGCCCCAGAACAGGGGCTCCCTATGCATAAGGATTGGGGTGCCCCAGGCCAGGGGCTCCCTAAGCCTAAGGGGTGTGGCCCCCCAGGCCTGGGGGTGCCAAAGCCTAAGGGCTCGGGCGCCCGAGAACTGGGTCTCCCAAAACCTAAGGGCTGGGGAGCCCCAGGTCTGGGGCTCCCAAAGCGTAAGGGTGGAGGCGCACCAAACCTGGGGCTCCCTAAGGGCGGGGCACCGCAGGCCTGGGGTTCCCAAAGATAAGGGCTGGGGCGCCACAGGCTTGGGGCTCCCAAAGCCTAAGGGCTGGGGCGCCACAGGCTTCGGGCTCCCAAAGCCTAAGGGCTGGGGCGCCCCAGGCCTGGGGCTTCCAAAGGCTAAAGGCTGGGGCGCCACAGGCCTGGGTCTCCCTAAGCCTAAGGGCTCGGGCGAACCAGGCCTGGTGCTCCCTAACCCGAAGGCCTGGGGCGCCCCAGGCCTGGGGCTCCCAAAACGTAAGGGCTGGGGAGCCCCAGGCCTGGGTCTCCCAAAACCTAAGGGCTGGGGCGCCCCAGGTCTGGGGCTCCCAAAGCCTAAGGCCGGGGCGCCCCAGGACAGGGGTTACCTAAGCCTAAGGGCGGAGGCGCCCCAAACCTGGGGCTCCCTAAGGGCGGGGCGCCGCAGGCCTGGGGTTCCCAAAGATAAGGGATGGGGCGCCACAGGCTTGGGGCTCCCAAAGCCTAAGGTCTGGGGCGCCCCAGGCCTGGGGCTTCCAAAGGCTAAAGGCTGGGGCGCCACAGGCATGGGTCTCCCTAAGCCCAAGGGCTCGGGCGAACCAGGCCTGGGGATCCCTAAGCCGATGGGCTGGGGCGCCCCAGGCCTGGGGCTCCCAAAGCGTAAGGGCTGGGGCACCCCAGGCCTGGGATTCCCTAAGCCTAAGGGCTGGGGCGTCCCAGGCCTGGGGCTCCCAAAGCCTAAGGGCTGGCGTGCCCCAGCCCAGGGGCTCCCTAAGCCCAAGGGCTGGGTTGCCCCCGCCTGGGGCTCCCAAAGCCTAAGAGCTGGGGGGCCCCAGGCCTGGGGCTCCCTAAGCCTAAGGGCTGGGGCGCCCCAGGCCTTGTGCTCCCTAATCCTAAGGGCTGTGGCACACCATGCCTGGGGCTCCCAAAGCCTAAGGGCTGGGGCGCCTCAGGCCTGGGGCTCACAAAGCCTAATGCTGGGTCGCCCCTGCCAGGAGCTCCGAAAACCTACGTGCTGGGGCGGCCCAGGCCAGGGGCTCCCTAAGTCTAAGGGCTGGAGCTCACAAGGCCTGGTGCTCCCAAAGCCTAAGGGTGGGTCGCCCCAGGCCTGAGGCTCCCAAAGCCTAAGGGCTGAGGCGCCCAAGGCCTGGGTCTCAACAAGCCTAAGAGCTGGGGCGCTCCAGGCCTGGGGCTCCCAAAACCTAAGGGCTCGGTCGCCCCAGGCCTGGGGCTCCCAAAGCCTAAGGGCTGTGGTGCCCCAGGACAGGGGCTCCCTAAACCTAAGGGCTGGGGCGCCCCAGGCCTGAGGCTCCCTAAGCCTAAAGGCTGGGGCGCCACAGGACTGGGGCTCCCAAAGCCTACGGGCTGGGGCGTCCCTGGCCTGGGGGTCCCAAAGCCTAAGGGCTGGGTCGCCCCAGGCCTGGGGCTCCTAAAGGCTAAGGGCTGGCGCGCCCATGGCCTGGAGCTCCCAAAGGCTAAGAGCTGGGGCGCCCCAGGCCTGGGGCTCCCTAAGCATAATTGCTGGGGCGCACCAGGGCAGGGGCTACATAAGCTTGAGGGCGTGGGTGCCCCAGACCTGGGGCTCCCACAGCCGAAAGGCTGGGGGGCCTGAGGCCGGGGGCTCCCAAAGCCTAAGGGCTGGGGCGCCCCAGGCCAGGGGCTCCCTAAGTCTTAGGGCTGGGGCTCACAAGGCCTGGGTCACCCTTAGCCTAAGGGCCGGGGCGCCCCAGGTCTGGGGCTCCCAAAGCCTCATGGCTGGGGCTCCCCAGGCCTGGGACTCCCTAAGTCTAAGGGCTCAGGGGCACCAGGTCTGTGACTCCCAAAGCCTAAGGGCTGAGGCGTCCCAAGCCTTGGGCTCCCTAAGCCTAAGGACTAGGGTGCCCCAGGCCTGGGGCTCCCTAAACCTAAGGGCTTGGGCGCCCCAAGCCTGGGGCACCCTAAGCCTAAGGGCTGTGGCGCCCCAGTCTTGGTGCTTCCAAAAGCTAAATCTGGGGCGCCCAAAGACAGGGGCTCCCTAAGCCTAAGGGCTGGGGCGCCCCAGGCCTGGGGCTCCCTAAGGCTAGGGCTGGGGCGCCCCAGGCCTGGGGCTCCCTAAGCCTAATGGCTGGAGCGCCCCAGGCTTTGGGCTCCCAAAGCCTAAGGGCTGGGCCGCCCCAGGCCTGGTGCTCCCAAAGCCTAAGGGCTGGGGCGCCCCAGGACTGGGGCTCCCAAAGCCTAAGGGCAGGGGCGCTCCAGTCCTTGGGATCCCAAAGCCGAAGGGTTGGGGTACCCCAGGCCTGGTTCTCCCTTATTCTAAGGGCTGGTGCGCCCCAAGCCAGGGGCACCCTAAGCCTAAGGACTAGGGCGCCCCAGGCCTTGGGCTCCCAAAACCTAAGAGCTGGGAAGCACCAGGTCTGGGGCTCCCAATGCCTAAGGCCTGGGGCGCCCCAGGACAGGGGCTCACTAAGCCTAAGGGCTGGGGCGCCCCAGGCCTGGGGCTCCCTAATCCTAAGGGCTGGGGCGCCCCAGGCCTGGGGGTCCCAAAGCCTAAGCGCTGGGGCGCCCAAGGCCTGGGGCTCCCAAAGGCTAAGGGCAGGGGCGCACCAGACCTGGGGCTCCCTAAACATAAGTGCTGGGGTGCCCCAGGTCAGGGGCTACCTAAGCCTAAGGGCGGGGGTGCCCCAGACCTGGGGCTACCTAAGCCTAAAGGCTGGGGCGCCTCAGGTATGGGGTTCCCAAATCCTAATGGCTGGGGCGCCCCAGGCCTGGGGCTCCCTAAACCTAAGGGTTGGGGCGCCCCAAGCCTGGGGGTCCCAAAACATAAGGGCTGTGCGCCCTAGCCCTGGGGGTCCCTAAGGCTAAGGGCTGCGGAGCCCCAGGCCTGGGGCTCCCAAAGCCTAAGGCCTGGGGCGCCCCAGGACAGGGGCTCCCTAAGCCTAAGGGCTGGGGCACCCCAGGCCTGGGGCTCCCTAAACCTAAGGGCTGTGGCGTCCCAGGCCTGGGGCTCCAAAAGCCTAAGGGCTTGGGCGTCCCAGGCCTGGCGCTCACTAAGCCTAACGGCTGGGGCACCCCAGGCCTGTGGATCCCTAAGCCTAAGGGCTGGGGCGCTTCAGGCCTGGGGCTCCCTAAACCTAAGGGCTGGAGAACCCAGGCCTGGGGCTCCCTAAGGCAAAGGGCTGGGGCGCCCCAGGTTGGGGCTCGCTAAGCCAAAGTGCTGGGGCGCCCCAAGCCTGGGGCACCCTAAGCCTAAGGGCTGTGGCGCCCCACTCCAGGGGCTTCCAAAAATTAAAGGCTTTGGCGCCCAAGGACAGGGGCTCTCTAAGCCTAAGGGCTGGGGCGTCCCAGGCCTGGGCGTCCCAAAGCCTAAGGGCTAGGGTGCACCCGGCCTGGCGCTCCCTAAGTCTAAGGGCTGGGTCTCACAAGGCCTGGGTCTCCCTAAACCTAAGGCCTGGTGCACCCCAGTACAGGGGCACCTTAAGCCTAAAGGCTGGGGCGCCCCAGGTTGGGGCTCCCAAAGCCTAAGGGCTTGGGCGTCCCAGGCCTGGGGCTACATAAGCTTGAGAGCGTGGGTGCCCCAGACCTGGGGCTCCCACAGCCGAAAGGCTGGGGGGCCTGAGGCCGGGGGCTCCCAAAGCCTAAGGGCTGGGGCGCCCCAGGCCAGGGGCTCCCTAAGTCTTAGGGCTGGGGCTCACAAGGCCTGGGTCACCCTTAGCCTAAGGGCCGGGGCGCCCCAGGTCTGGGGCTCCCAAAGCCTCATGGCTGGGGCTCCCCAGGCCTGGGACTCCCTAAGTCTAAGGGCTCAGGGGCACCAGGTCTGTGACTCCCAAAGCCTAAGGGCTGAGGCGTCCCAAGCCTTGGGCTCCCTAAGCCTAAGGACTAGGGTGCCCCAGGCCTGGGGCTCCCTAAACCTAAGGGCTTGGGCGCCCCAAGCCTGGGGCACCCTAAGCCTAAGGGCTGTGGCGCCCCAGTCTTGGTGCTTCCAAAAGCTAAATCTGGGGCGCCCCAAGACAGGGGCTCCCTAAGCCTAAGGGCTGGGGCGCCCCAGGCCTGGGGCTCCCTATGGCTAGGGCTGGGGCGCCCCAGGCCTGGGGCTCCCTAAGCCTAATGGCTGGAGCGCCCCAGGCTTTGGGCTCCCAAAGCCTAAGGGCTGGGCCGCCCCAGGCCTGGTGCTCCCAAAGCCTAAGGGCTGGGGCGCCCCAGGACTGGGGCTCCCAAAGCCTAAGGGCAGGGGCGCTCCAGTCCTTGGGATCCCAAAGCCGAAGGGTTGGGGTACCCCAGGCCTCGTTCTCCCTTAGCCTAAGGGCTGGTGCGCCCCAAGCCAGGGGAACCCTAAGCCTAAGGGCTGGAGTGCCCCAGGCCTGGGGCTCCCTAAGGCAAAGGGCTGGTTCGCCCCAGGCCTGGGGCTCACTAAGCCTAAAGGCTGGAGCACCCCAGGCATGGGGCTCCCTAAGCCAAAGGGCTGGGGCGCCCCAGGCCTGGGGCTCCCAAACCCTAAGGGCTGTGGCGTCCCAGGACTGGGGCTCCCAAAGCCTAAGGGCTGGGGAGTCCCAGGCCTGGGGCTCACTAAGCCTAAAGGCTGGGGCGAACCAGGCCAGGGGCTCCCTAAGTCTTAGGGCTGGGGCCCACAAGGCCTGGATCTCCCTAAGCCTAAGGGCCGGGGCGCGCCAAGCCTGGGGCTCCCTAAGCCTAAGGGCTGTGGCCCCCAGTCCTGGGGCTTCCAAAAGCTAAAGGCTGGGGAGCCCAAGGAAAGGGGCTCCCTAAGCCTAAGGGCTGGGGCGCCTCAGGCCTGGTTCTCCCTTAGCCTAAGGCCTGGGGCGCCCCAGGACAGGGGCTCCCTAAGCCTAATGGCTGGGGCATCCTAAGCCTAAGGACTGGGGCGCCCCAGGCCTGGGGGTCCGAATGCCTAAGCGATGGGGCGCCTGAGGCCTGGGGCTCCCAAAGGCTAAGTGCTGGGGCGCCCCAGACCTGGAGCTCCCAAAGGCTAAGAGCTGGGGCGCCCCAGGCCTGGGGCTTCCTAAGCATAAGTGCTGGGGTGCCCCAGGTCAGGGGCTACCTAAGCCTAAGGTCGGGGGTGCCCGTGACCTGGGGCTACCTAAGCTTAAGGGATGGGGTGCCTCAGGTCTGGGGCTCCCAAATCCTAAAGGCTGGGGCGCCCCAGGTCTGGGGCTCCCTAAACCTAAGGGTTCTAGCGCCCCAGGCCTGGGGCTCCCAAAGCCTAAGGGCTGGGGCGTCCCAGGCCTGGGGCTCACTAAGCCTAACTGCTGGGGCGCCCCAGGCCTGTGGATCCCTAAGCCTAAGGGCTGGGGCGCTCTAGGCCTGGGGCTCTCTTAACCTAAGGGCTGGGGCGCCCCAGTCCTAGGGATCCTAAAGCCGAAGGGCTGGGGCACCCCAGGCCTGGGGCTCCCAAAGCCTAAGGGCTGGAGCGCCCCAGACCTGGGGCTCCCAAAGCCTAAGGGCTGGAGTGCCCCAGGCCTGGGGCTCCCTAAGGCAAAGGGCTGGTTCGCCCCAGGCCTGGGGCTCGCTAAACCTAAGGGCTGGAGCACCCCAGGCATGGGGCTCCCTAAGCCAAAAGGCTGGGGCGCCCCAGGCCTGGGGCTCCCAAAGCCTAAGGGCTGTGGCATCCCAGGACTGGAGCTCCAAAAGCCTAAGGGCTGGGGAGTCCCAGGCCTGGGGCTCACTAAGCCTAAAGGCTGGGGCGAACCAGGCCAGGGGCTCCCTAAGTCTTAGGGCTGGGGCCCACAAGGCCTGGGTCTCCCTAAGCCTAAGGGCCGGGGCGCGCCAAGCCTGGGGCTCCCTAAGCCTAAGGGCTGTGGCGCCCCAGTCCTGGGGCTTCCAAAAGCTAAAGGCTGGGGCGCCCCAGGAAAGGGGCTCCCTAAGCCTAAGGGCTGGGGCGCCCCAGGCCTGGTTCTCCCTTAGCCTAAGGCCTGGGGCGCCCCAGGACAGGGGCTCCCTAAGCCTAATGGCTGGGGCGCCCCAGGCCTGGGGCTCCCTAAGCCTAAGGGCTGGGGCGCCCCAGGCCTGGGGGTCCGAATGCCTAAGCGCTGGGACGCCTGAGGCCTGGGGCTCCCAAAGGCTAAGTGCTGGGGCGCCCCAGACCTGGAGCTCCCAAAGGCTAAGAGCTGGGGCGCCCCAGGACTGGGGCTCCCAAAGCCTAAGGGCAGGGGCGCTCCAGTCCTTGGGATCCCAAAGCCGAAGGGTTGGGGTACCCCAGGCCTGGTTCTCCCTTATTCTAAGGGCTGGTGCGCCCCAAGCCAGGGGCACCCTAAGCCTAAGGACTAGGGCGCCCCAGGCCTTGGGCTCCCAAAACCTAAGAGCTGGGAAGCACCAGGTCTGGGGCTCCCAATGCCTAAGGCCTGGGGCGCCCCAGGACAGGGCCTCACTAAGCCTAAGGGCTGGGGCGCCCCAGGCCTGGGGCTCCCTAATCCTAAGGGCTGGGGCGCCCCAGGCCTGGGGGTCCCAAAGCCTAAGCGCTGGGGCGCCCAAGGCCTGGGGCTCCCAAAGGCTAAGGGCAGGGGCGCACCAGACCTGGGGCTCCCTAAACATAAGTGCTGGGGTGTCCCAGGTCAGGGGCTACCTAAGCCTAAGGGCGGGGGTGCCCCAGACCTGGGGCTACCTAAGCCTAAAGGCTGGGGCGCCTCAGGTATGGGGTTCCCAAATCCTAATGGCTGGGGCGCCCCAGGCCTGGGGCTCCCTAAACCTAAGGGTTGGGGCGCCCCAAGCCTGGGGGTCCCAAAACATAAGGGCTGTGCGCCCTAGCCCTGGGGGTCCCTAAGGCTAAGGGCTGCGGAGCCCCAGGCCTGGGGCTCCCAAAGCCTAAGGCCTGGGGCGCCCCAGGACAGGGGCTCCCTAAGCCTAAGGGCTGGGGCACCCCAGGCCTGGGGCTCCCTAAACCTAAGGGCTGTGGCGTCCCAGGCCTGGCGCTCACTAAGCCTAACGGCTGGGGCACCCCAGGCCTGTGGATCCCTAAGCCTAAGGGCTGGGGCGCTTCAGGCCTGGGGCTCCCTAAACCTAAGGGCTGGAGAACCCAGGCCTGGGGCTCCCTAAGGCAAAGGGCTGGGGCGCCCCAGGTTGGGGCTCGCTAAGCCAAAGTGCTGGGGCGCCCCAAGCCTGGGGCACCCTAAGCCTAAGGGCTGTGGCGCCCCACTCCAGGGGCTTCCAAAAATTAAAGGCTTTGGCGCCCAAGGACAGGGGCTCTCTAAGCCTAAGGGCTGGGGCGTCCCAGGCCTGGGCGTCCCAAAGCCTAAGGGCTGGGGTGCCCCCGGCCAGGCGCACCCTAAGTCTAAGAGCTGGGTCTCACAAGGCCTGGGTCTCCCTAAACCTAAGGCCTGGTGCACCCCAGGACAGGGGGACCTTAAGCCTAAAGGCTGGGGCGCCCCAGGTTGGGGCTCCCAAAGCCTAAGGGCTTGGGCGTCCCAGGCCTGGGGCTACATAAGCTTGAGAGCGTGGGTGCCCCAGACCTGGGGCTCCCACAGCCGAAAGGCTGGGGGGCCTGAGGCCGGGGGCTCCCAAAGCCTAAGGGCTGGGGCGCCCCAGGCCAGGGGCTCCCTAAGTCTTAGGGCTGGGGCTCACAAGGCCTGGGTCACCCTTAGCCTAAGGGCTGGAGAGCCCCAGGCCTGGGGCTCCCTAAGGCAAAGGGCTGGGGCGCCCCAGGTTGGGGCTCGCTAAGCCTAAGTGCTGGGGCGCCCCAAGCCTGAGGCTCCAAGCCAAAGGACTTGGGCGTCCCAGGCCTGGGGCTCACTAAGCCTAAGGGCTGGAGCACCCCAGGCATGGGGCTCCCTAAGCCAAAGGGCTGGGGCGCCCCAGGCCTGGGGCTCCCAAAGCCTAAGGGCTGGGGCGCCCCTGGCTTTGGGCTCCCAAAGCCTAAGGGCTGGGGCGACTCAGGCCTGGGGCTCCCAAAGCCTAAGGGCTGGGGTGTCCCAGGCCTGGGGCTCACTAAGCCTAAGGGCTGGTTGTCCTAAGCTTGGGGCTCCCAAAGCCTAAGGGCTGGGGCGCCCCAGGCCTGTGGATCCCAAAGCCTAAGGGCTGGGGCGCCCCACGTCTGGGGCACCCTAAGCCTAAGGGCTGGGGCACCCCAGGCCTGGGGCTTCCAAAACATTAGGGATGGGGCGCCCCAGGACAGGGGCTCCCTAAGCCTAAGGGCTGGGGCGCCCCAGGCCTGGCGCTCCCTAAACCTAAGGGATGGGGTGCCCCAGGCCTGGGGCTCCCAAAGCCTAAGGGCTGGGGCGTCCCAGGCCTGGGGCTCACTACGCCTAACTGCTGGGGCGCCCCAGGCCTGTGGATCCCTAAGCCTAAGGGCTGGGGCGCTCCAGGCCTGGGGCTCCCTAAACCTAAGGGCTGGGGCGCCCCAGTCCTAGGGATCCAAAAGCCGAAGGGCTGGGGCACCCCAGGCCTGGGGCTCCCAAAACCTAAGGGCTGGAGAGCCCCAGGCCTGGGGCTCCCTTAGGCAAAGGGCTGGGGCGCCCCAGGTTGTGGCTCGCTAAGCCTAAGGGCTGGGGCGTCCCAGGCCTGGGGCTTCCAAAGCCTAAGGGCTGGGGCGTCCCAGGCCTAGGTCTCCCAAAGCCTAAGGGCTGGGGCAACCCAGGCCAGGGGCTCCCTAAGTCTTAGGGCTAGGGCCCACAAGTCTTCAGCTCTCTAAACTTAAGGGCTGGGGCACCCAGGCCTGGGGCTCCCTAAGCCTAAGGCCTCAGGCGCACCAGGCCTGTGACTCCCAAAGCCTAAGGGCTGAGGCGTCCCAAGTCTTCGGCTCCCTAAGCCTAAGGGCTGGGGCGCCCCAAGCCTGGGGCACCCTAAGCCTAAGGGCTATGGCGCCCCAGTCCTGGGGCTTCCAAAAGCTAAAGGCTGGGGCGCCCCAGGACAGGGGGGTCCCAAAGCCTAAAGGCGGGGGCGCCCCCGGCCTGGGGTTCCCAAAGCGTAAGAGCTTGGGCGCCCCAGGCCTGGGGCTCCCTAAGCCTAAGGGCTTGAGCGCCCCTGGCTTTGGGTTCCCAAAGCCTAAGGACTGGGGCGCCCCAGGCCTGGGGCTCCCAAAGCCTAAGGGCTTGGGCGCCCCAGGTCTGGGGCTCCCAAAACCTAAGGGCAGGGGCACCCCAGTCCTGGGGCTGCCTAAATCTAAGGACTGGGGCACACAAGGCCTGGGGCTCCCAAAGCCAAAGGGCTGAGGCGTCCCAATGCTGGAGCTCTCTAAGCCTAAGGACTAGGGCGCCCCAGGCCTTGGGCTCCCAAAGCCTAAGGGCTGGGGAGCCCCAGGTCTGGGGCTCCAAATGCCTACGGCCTGTGGCGCCCCAGGACAGGGGCTCCCTAAGCCTAAGGGCTGGGGCGACCCGATCTAGGGCTCCCTAATTCTAAGGCCTGGGGCACCCCAGGCATGGGGGTCCCAAAGCCTCATGGCTGGGGCTCCCCAGGCCTGGGACTCCCTAAGCCTAAGGGCTCAGGGGCACCAGGCCTGTGACTCCCAAAGCCTAAGCGCTGAGGCGTCCCAAGCCTTGGGCTCCCTAAGCCTAAGGACTAGGGTGCCCCAGGCCTGGGGCTCCCTAAACCTAAGGGCTTGGGCGCCCCAAGCCTGGGGCACCCTACGCCTAAGGGCTGTGGCGCCCCAGTCTTGGTGCTTCCAAAAGCTAAATCTGGGGCGCCCCAAGACAGGGGCTCCCTAAGCCTAAGGGCTGGGGCGCCCCAGGCCTGGGGCTCCCTAAGGCTAAGGGCTGGGGCGCCCCAGGCCTGGGGCTCCCTAAGCCTAATGGCTGGAGCGCCCCAGGCTTTGGGCTCCCAAAGCCTAAGGGCTGGGCCGCCCCAGGCCTGGTGCTCCCAAAGCCTAAGGGCTGGGGCGCCCCAGGACTGGGGCTCCCAAAGCCTAAGGGTAGGGGCGCTCCAGTCCTTGGGATCTCAAAGCCGAAGGGTTGGGGTACCCCAGGCCTGGTTCTCCCTTAGCCTAAGGGCTGGTGCGCCCCAAGCCAGGGGCACCCTAAGCCTAAGGACTAGGGCGCCGCAGGCCTTGGGCACCCAAAACCTAAGAGCTGGGGAGCCCCAGGTCTGGGGCTCCCAAAGCCTCATGGCTGGGGCTCCCCAGGCCTGGGACTCCCTAAGCCTAAGGGCTCAGGGGCACCAGGCCTGTGACTCCCAAAGCCTAAGGGCTGAGGCGTCCCAAGCCTTGGGCTCCCTAAGCCTAAGGACTAGGGTGCCCCAGGCCTGGGGCTCCCTAAACCTAAGGGCTTGGGCACCCCAAGCCTGGGGCACCCTAAGCCTAAGGGCTGTGGCGCCCCAGTCTTGGTGCTTCCAAAAGCTAAATCTGGGGCGCCCCAAGACAGGGGCTCCCTAAGCCTAAGGGCTGGGGCGCCCCAGTCCTCGGGCTCCCTAAGGCTAAGGGCTGGGGCGCCCCAGGCCTGGGACTCCCTAAGCCTAATGGCTGGAGCGCCCCAGGCTTTGGGCTCCCAAAGCCTAAGGGCTGGGCCGCCCCAGGCCTGGTGCTCCCAAAGCCTAAGGGCTGGGGCGCCCCAGGACTGGGGCTCCCAAAGCCTAAAGGTAGGGGCGCTCCAGTCCTTGGGATCCCAAAGCCGAAGGGTTGGGGTAACCCAGGCCTGGTTCTCCCTTAGCCTAAGGGCTGGTGCGCCCCAAGCCAGGGGCACCCTAAGCCTAAGGACTAGGGCGCCCCAGGCCTTGGGCTCCCAAAACCTAAGAGCTGGGGAGCCCCAGGTCTGGGGCTCCCAATGCCTAAGGCCTGGGGCTCCCTAAACCTAAGGGTTGGGGCGCCCCAAGCCTGGGGGTCCCAAAACAAGGGCTGTGCGCCCTAGCCCTGGGGGTCCCTAAGGCTAAGGGCTGCGGAGCCCCAGGCCTGGGGCTCCCAAAGCCTAAGGGCTGGGGCGTCCCTGGCCTGGGGCTCACTAAGCCTCACTGCTGAGGCGCCCCAGCCCTGTGGATCCCTAAGCCTAAGGGCTGGGGCGCCCCTCATCTGGTGCACCCTAAGCCTAAGGGCTGGGGCACCCCAGGCCAGGGGCTCCCTAAGTCTTAGGGCTGGGGCTCACAAGGCCTGGGTCTCCCTTAGCCTAAGGGCCGGGGCGCCCCAGGTCTGGGGCTCCCAAAGCCTCATGGCTGGGGCTCCCCATGCCTGGGACTCCCTAAGCCAAAGGGCTCAGGGGCACCAGGCCTGTGACTCCCAAAGCCTAAGGGCTGAGGCGTCCCAAGCCTTGGGCTCCCTAAGCCTAAGGACTAGGGTGCCCCAGGCCTGGGGCTCCCTAAACCTAAGGGCTTGGGCACCCCAAGCCTGGGGCACCCTAAGCCTAAGGGCTGTGGCGCCCCAGTCTTGGTGCTTCCAAAAGCTAAATCTGGGGCGCCCCAAGACAGGGGCTCCCTAAGCCTAAGGGCTGGGGCGCCCCAGTCCTCGGGCTCCCTAAGGCTAAGGGCTGGGGCGCCCCAGGCCTGGGGCTCCCTAAGCCTAATGGCTGGAGCGCCCCAGGCTTTGGGCTCCCAAAGCCTAAGGGCTGGGCCGCCCCAGGCCTGGTGCTCCCAAAGCCTAAGGGCTGGGGCGCCCCAGGCCTGGGGGTCCCAAAGCCTAATCGCTGGGGCGCCCAAGGTCTGGGGCTCCCAAAGGCTAAGGGCTGGGGCCCGCCAGACCTGGAGCTCCCCAAACATAAGTGCTGGGGTGCCCCAGGTCAGGGGCTACCTAAGCCTAAGGGCGGGGGTGCCCCAGACCTGGGGCTACCTAAGCCTAAAGGCTGGGGCGCCTCAGGTATGGGGTTCCCAAATCCTAATGGCTGGGGCGCCCCAGGCCTGGGGCTCCCTAAACCTAAGGGTTGGGGCGCCCCAAGCCTGGGGGTCCCAAAACAAGGGCTGTGCGCCCTAGCCCTGGGGGTCCCTAAGGCTAAGGGCTGCGGAGCCCCAGGCCTGGGGCTCCCAAAGCCTAAGGGCTGGGGCGTCCCAGGCCTGGGGCTCACTAAGCCTCACTGCTGAGGCGCCCCAGCCCTGTGGATCCCTAAGCCTAAGGGCTGGGGCGACCCTCATCTGGGGCACCCTAAGCCTAAGGGCTGGGGCACCCCAGGCCAGGGGCTCCCTAAGTCTTAGGGCTGGGGCTCACAAGGCCTGGGTCTCCCTTAGCCTAAGGGCCGGGGCGCCCCAGGTCTGGGGCTCCCAAAGCCTCATGGCTGGGGCTCCCCAGGCCTGGGACTCCCTAAGCCTAAGGGCTCAGGGGCACCAGGCCTGTGACTCCCAAAGCCTAAGGGCTGAGGCGTCCCAAGCCTTGGGCTCCCTAAGCCTAAGGACTAGGGTGCCCCAGGCCTGGGGCTCCCTAAACCTAAGGGCTTGGGCACCCCAAGCCTGGGGCACCCTAAGCCTAAGGGCTGTGGCGCCCCAGTCTTGGTGCTTCCAAAAGCTAAATCTGGGGCGCCCCAAGACAGGGGCTCCCTAAGCCTAAGGGCTGGGGCGCCCCAGTCCTCGGGCTCCCTAAGGCTAAGGGCTGGGGCGCCCCAGGCCTGGGGCTCCCTAAGCCTAATGGCTGGAGCGCCCCAGGCTTTGGGCTCCCAAAGCCTAAGGGCTGGGCCGCCCCAGGCCTGGTGCTCCCAAAGCCTAAGGGCTGGGGCGCCCCAGGACTGGGGCTCCCAAAGCCTAAAGGTAGGGGCGCTCCAGTCCTTGGGATCCCAAAGCCGAAGGGTTGGGGTACCCCAGGCCTGGTTCTCCCTTAGCCTAGGGGCTGGTGCGCCCCAAGCCAGGGGCACCCTAAGCCTAAGGACTAGGGCGCCCCAGGCCTTGGGCTCCCAAAACCTAAGAGCTGGGGAGCCCCAGGTCTGGGGCTCCCAATGCCTAAGGCCTGGGGCGCCACAGGACAGGGGCTCACTAAGCCTAAGGGCTGGGGCGCCCCAGGCCTGGGGCTCCCTAATCCTAAGGGCTGGGGCGCCCCAGGCCTGGGGGTCCCAAAGCCTAAGAGCTGGGGCGCCCAAGGTCTGGGGCTCCCAAAGGCTAAGGGCTGGGGCCCCCCAGACCTGGGGCATCCTAAACATGAGTGCTGGGGTGCCCTAGGTCAGGGGCTACCTAAGCCTAAGGGCGGGGGGCCCCAGACCTGGGGCTACCTAAGCCTAAAGGCTGGGGCGCCTCAGGTATGGGGTTCCAAAATCCTAATGGCTGGGGCGCCCCAGGCCTGGGGCTCCCTAAACCTAAGGGTTGGGGCGCCCCAAGCCTGGGGGTCCCAAAACATAAGGGCTGTGCGCCCTAGCCCTGGGGGTCCCTAAGGCTAAGGGCTGCGGAGCCCCAGGCCTGGGGCTCCCAAAGCCTAAGGGCTGGGGCGTCCCAGGCCTGGGGCTCACTAAGCCTCACTGCTAAGGCGCCCCAGCCCTGTGGATCCCTAAGCCTAAGGGCTGGGGCGCCCCACGTCTGGGGCACCCTAAGCCTAAGGGCTGGGTCACCCCAGGCCTGGGGCTTCCAAAACCTTAGGGCTGGGGCGCCCCAGGACTTGGGCTCCCAAAACCTAAGGCCTGGGGCGCCCCAGGACAGGGGCTCCCTAAGCCTAAGGGCTTGGGCTCCCCAGGCCTGGGTCTCCCTAAACCTAAGGGCTGTGGCGTCCCAGGCCTGGGGCTCCAAAAGCCTAAGGCCTGGGGCATCCCAGGCCTGGGGCTCACTAAGCCTAACGGCTGGGGCGCCCCAGGCCTGTGGATCCCGAAGCTTAAGGGCTGGGGCGCTCCAGGCCTGGGGCTCCCTAAACCTAAGGGCTGGAGAACCCAGGCCTGGGGCTCCCTAAGGCAAAGGGCTGGGGCGCCCCAGGTTGGGGCTCGCTAAGCCGAAGTGCTGGGGCGGCCCAAGGCTGGGGCACCCTAAGCCTAAGGGCTGTGGTGCCCCACTCCTGGGGCTTCCAAATATTAAAGGCTGGGGCGCCCAAGGACAGGGGCTCTCTAAGCCTAACGGCAGGGGTGCCCCAGGCCAGGCGCTCCCTAAGTCTAAGGGCTGGGTCTCACAAGGCCTGGGTCTCCCTAAACCTAAGGCCTGGTGCACCCCAGGACAGGGGCACCCTAAGCCTAAAGGCTGGGGCGCCCCAGGTTGTGGCTCCCAAAGCCTAAGGGCTGGGGCGTCCCAGGCCTGGGACTCCCTAAGCCTAAGGGCTCAGGCGCACCAGGCCTGTGATTCCCAAAATCTAAGGGCTGGCCGCCCCAGGCCTTAGGGTCCCTAAGGCTAAGGAATGGGGCGCCCCAGGCCTGGGGCTCCCTAAAACTAAGGGCTGGAGCGCCCCAGGCCTGGGGCTCCCAAAGCCTAAGGGCTGGAGTGCCCCAGGACTGGGACTCCCTAAGGCAAAGGGCTGGTTCGCCCCAGGCCTGGGGCTCACTAAGCCTAAAAGATGGAGCACCCCAGGCATGGGGCTCCCTCAGCCAAAGGGCTGGTGCGCCCCAGGCCTGGGGCTCCCAAAGCCTAAGGGCTGTGGCGTCCCAGGACTGGGGCTCCCAAAGACTAAGGGCTGGGGAGTCCCAGGCCTGGGGCTCACTAAGCCTAAAGGCTGGGGCGAACGAGGCCAGGGGCTCCCTAAGTCTTAGGGCTGGGGCCCACAAGGCCTGGGTCTCCCTAAGCCTAAGGGCCGGGGCGCGCCAAGCCTGGGGCTCCCTAAGCCTAAGGGCTGTGGCCCCCCAGTCCTGGGGCTTCCAAAAGCTAAAGGCTGGGGTGCCCCAGGAAAGGGGCTCCCTAAGCCTAAGGGCTGGGGCGCCACAGGCCTGGTTCTACCTTAGCCTAAGGCCTGGGGCGCCCCAGGACAGGGGCTCCCTAAGCCTAATGGCTGGGGCGCCCCAGGCCTGGGGCATCCTAAGCATAATGACTGGGGCGGCCCAGGCCTGGGGGTCCGAATGCCTAAGCGATGGGGCGCCTGAGGCCTGGGGCTCCCAAAGGCTAAGTGCTGGGGCGCCCCAGACCTGGAGCTCCCAAAGGCTAAGAGCTGGGGCGCCCCAGGCCTGGGGCTTCCTAAGCATAAGTGCTGGGGTGCCCCAGGTCAGGGGCTACCTAAGCCTAAGGTCGGGGGTGCCCCCGACCTGGGGCTACCTAAGCTTAAGGGATGGGGCGCCTCAGGTCTGGGGCTCCCAAATCCTAAGGGCTGGGGCGCCCCAGGTCTGGGGCTCCCTAAACCTAAGGGTTGTGGCGCCCCAGGCCTGGGGCTCCCAAAGCCTAAGGGCTGGGGCGTCCCAGGCCTTGGGCTCACTAAGCCTAACTGCTGGGGCGCCCCAGGCCTGTGGATCCCTAAGCCTAAGGGCTGGGGCGCTCTAGGCCTGGGGCTCTCTAAACCTAAGGGCTGGGGCGCCCCAGTCCTAGGGATCGTAAAGCCGAAGGGCTGGGGCACCCCAGGCCTGGGGCTCCCAAAACGTAAGGGCTGGAGAGCCCCAGGCCTGGGGCTCCCAAAGCCTAAGGGCTGGAGCGCCCCAGACCTGGGGCTCCCAAAGCCTAAGGGCTGGAGTGCCCCAGGCCTGGGGTTCCCTAAGACAAAGGGCTGGTTCGCCCCAGGCCTGGGGCTCGCTAAGCCTAAGGGCTGGAGCACCCCAGGCCTGGGGCTCCCAAAACCTAAAGGCTGGAGAGCCCCAGGCCTGGGGCTCCCTTAGGCAAAGGGCTTGGGCGCCCCAGGTTGGGGCTCGCTAAGCCTAAGTGCTGTGGCGCCCCAAGCCTGAGGCTCCCAAAGCTAAAGAGCTTGGGCGTCCCAGGCCTGGGGCTCACTAAGCCTAAGGCCTGGGGCGTCCCAGGCATGGGGCTCCCAAAGCCTAAGGGCTGGGGCGTCCCAGGCCTGGGGCTCCCAAAGCCTAAGGGCTGGGGCGTCTCAGGCCTGGGGCTCACTAAGCCTAAGGGCTGGGGCGACCCAGGCCAGGGGTTGCCTAAGTCTTAGGGCTGGGGCCCACAAGGACTGGGTCTCCCTAAGCCTAAGGGCTGGGACGCCCCAGGCCTGGGGCTCCCTAAGCCCAAGGGCTGGGGCGCCCCAAGCCTGGGGCACCCTAAGCCTAAGGGCTGTGACGCCCCACTCCTGGGGCTTCCAAAAGCTAAAGGCTGGGGCGCCCCAGGAAAGGGGCTCCCTAAGCCTAAGGGCTGGAGCACCCCAGGCATGGGGTTCCCTAAGCCAAAGGGCTGGGGCGCCCAGGACTGGGGCTCCCAAAGCCTAAGGGCTGGGGCGCCCCAGGCCTGGGGGTCCGAATGCCTAAGCGCTGGGACGCCTGAGGCCTGCGGCTCCCAAAGGCTAAGTGCTGGGGCGCCCCAGACCTGGAGCTCCCAAAGGCTAAGAGCTGGGGCGCCCCAGGCCTGGGGCTTCCTAAGCATAAGTGCTGGGGTGCCCCAGGTCAGGGGCTACCTAAGCCTAAGGTTGGGGGTGCCCCTGACCTGGGGCTACCTAAGCTTAAGGGATGGGGCGCCTCAGGTCTGGGGCTCCCAAATCCTAAGGGCTGGGGCGCCCCAGGTCTGGGGCTCCCTAAACCTAAGGGTTGTGGCGCCCCAAGCCTGGGGCTCCCAAAACATAAGGGCTGTGCGGCCTAGCCCTGGGGGTTCCTAAGGCTAAGGGCTGCGGCGCCCCAGGCCTGGGGCTCCCAAAGCCTAAGGGCTGGTGCGTCCCAGGCCTGGGGCTCACTAAGCCTAACTGCTGGGGCGCCCCAGGCCTGTGGATCCCTAAGCCTAAGGGCTGAGGCACTCCAGGCCTGGGGCTCCCTAAACCTAAGGGCTGGGGCGCCCCAGTCCTAGGGATCCTAAAGCCGAAGGGCTGGGGCACCCCAGGCCTGGGGCTCCCAAAACCTAAGGGCTGGAGAGCCCCAGGCCTGGGACTCCCTAAGGCAAAGGGCTGGGGCGCCCCAGGTTGGGGCTCCCTAAGCCTAAGTGTTGGGGCGCCCCAAGCCTGAGGCTCCCAGCGAAAGGGCTTGGGCGTCCCAGGCCTGGGGCTCACTAAGCCTAAGGGCTGGAGCACCCCAGGCATGGGGCTCCCTAAGCCAAAGGGCTGGGGCGCCCCAGGCCTGGGGCTCCCAAAGCCTAAGGGCTGGGGCGCCCCTGCCTTTGAGCTCCCTAAACCTAAGGGCTGGGGCGCCCCAGGCCTGCGGCTCCCAAAGCCTAAGGGCTGGGGCGTCCCAGGCCTGGGGCTCCCAAAGCCTAAGGGCTGGGGCGCCCCTGGCTTTGAGCTCCCAAAGCCTAAGGGCTGGGGCGACTCAGGCCTGGGGCTCCCAAAGCCTAAGGGCTGGGGCGCCCCTGGCTTTGAGCTCCCAAAGCCTAAGGGCTGGGGCGACTCAGGCCTGGGGCTCCCAAAGCCTAAGGGCTGGGGCGTCCCAGGCCTGGGGCTCACAGCCTAAGGGCTGGTTGTCCTAAGCTTGGGGCTCCCAAATCCTAAGGGCTGGGGCGCCCCAGGCCTGTGGATCCCAAAGCCTAAGGGCTGGGGCGCCCCACGTCTGGGGCACCCTAAGCAAAAGGGCTGGGGCACCCCAAGCCTGGGGCTCCCAAAACATAAGGGCTGTGCGGCCTAGCTCTGGGGGTTCCTAAGGCTAAGGGCTGCGGCGCCCCAGGCTTGGGGCTCCCAAAGCCTAAGGGCTGGTGCGTCCCAGGCCTGGGGCTCACTAAGCCTAACTGCTGGGGCGCCCCAGGCCTGTGGATCCCTAAGCCTAAGGGCTGGGGCGCTCCAGGCCTGGGGCTCCCTAAACCTAAGGGCTGGGGCGCCCCAGTCCTAGGGATCCTAAAGCCGAAGGGCTGGGGCACCCCAGGCCTGGGGCTCCCAAAACCTAAGGGCTGGAGAGCCCCAGGCCTGGGGCTCCCTAAGACAAAGGGCTGGGGCGCCCCAGGTTGGGGCTCGCTAAGCCTAAGTGCTGGGGCGCCCCAAGCCTGAGGCTCCCAGCCAAAGGGCTTGGGCGTCCCAGGCCTGGGGCTCACTAAGCCTAAGGGCTGGAGCACCCCAGGCATGGGGCTCCCTAAGCCAAAGGGCTGGGGCGCCCCAGGCCTGGGGCTCCCAAAGCCTAAGGGCTGGGGCGCCCCTGGCTTTGAGCTCCCAAAGCCTAAGGGCTGGGGAGACTCAGGCCTGGGGCTCCCAAAGCCTAAGGGCTGGGGCGTCCCAGGCCTGGGGCTCACTAAGCCTAAGGGCTGGTTGTCCTAAGCTTGGGGCTCCCAAATCCTAAGGGCTGGGGCGCCCCAGGCCTGTGGATCCCAAAGCCTAAGGGCTGGGGCGCCCCACGTCTGGGGCACCCTAAGCCAAAGGGCTGGGGCACCCCAAGCCTGGGGCTTCCAAAACATTAGGGCTGGGGCGCCCCAGGACAGGGGCTCCCAAAGCCTAAGGGCTGGGGCTTCCCAGTCCTGGGGCTCACTAAGCCTCACTGCTGAGGCGCCCCAGCCCTGTGGATCCCTAAGTCTAAGGGCTGGGGCGCCCCACGTCTGGGGCACCCTAAGCCAAAGGGCTGGGGCACCCCAAGCCTGGGGCTTCCAAAACATTAGGGCTGGGGCGCCCCAGGACAGGGGCTCCCTAAGCCTAAGGGCTGGGGCGCCCCAGGCCTGGCGCTCCCTAAACCTAAGGGCTGGGGCGCCCCAGGCCTGGGGCTCCCAAAGCCTAAGGGCTGGGGCGTCCCAGGCCTGGGGCTCACTACGCATAACTGCTGTGGCGCCCCAGGCCTGTGGATCCCTAAGCCTAAGGGATGGGGCGCTCCAGGCCTGGGGCTGCCTAAACCTAAGGGCTGGGGCGCCCCAGTCCTAGGGATCCTAAAGCCGAAGGGCTGGGGCACCCCAGGCCTGGGGCTCCCAAAACCTAAGGGCTGGAGAGCCCCAGGCCTGGGGCTCCCTTAGGCAAAGGGCTGGGGCGCCCCCGACCTAGGGCTCCCTAATTCTAAGGCCTGGGGCACCCCAGGCATGGGGGTCCCAAAGCCAAAGGGATGGGGCGCCCCAGGCCAGGGGCTACCTAAGCCTAAGGGAGGGGGCGCCCCCGGCCTGGGGCTACCTAAGCCTAAGGGCTGGGGCGCCCCAGGTCTGGGGCTTCCAAATCCTAAAGGCAGGGGCGCCCCAGGCCTGGGGCTTCCAAAGCCTAAGGCCTGGCCGCCCCAGGCCTTGGGCTCCCTAAGGCTAAGGGCTGGGGCGCCCCAGGTTTGAGGCTCCCTAAGGCTAAGGGCTGCGGCGCCCCAAGCCTGGGGCACCATAATCCTAAGGACTAGGGCGCCCCAGGCCTTGGGCTCCCCAAACCTAAGAGCTGGGGAGCCCCAGGTCTGGGGCTCCCAATGCCTAAGGCCTGGGGCACCCCAGGACAGGGGCTCACTAAGCCTAAGGGATGGGGCGCCCCAGGCCTGGGGCTCCCTAATCCTAAGGGCTGGGGCGCCCCAGGCCTGGGGGTCCCAAATCCTAAGCGCTGGGGCGCCCAAGGCTTGGGGCTCCCAAAGGCTAAGGGCTGGGGCCCACCAGACCTGGGGCTCCCTAAACATAAGTGCTGGGGTGGGCCAGGGCAGGGGCTACCTAAGCCTAAGGGCGGGGGTGCCCCAGACCTGGGGCTACCTAAGCCTAAAGGCTGGGGTACCTCAGGTATGGGGTTCCCAAATCCTAAGGGCTGGGGCGCCCCAGGCCTGGGGCTCCCTAAACCTAAGGGTTGGGGCGCCCCAAGCCTGGGGGTCCCAAAACATAAGGGCTGTGCGCCCTAGCCCTGGGGGTCCCTAAGGCTAAGGGCTGCGGAGCCCCAGGCCTGGGGCTCCCAAAGCCTAAGGGCTGGGGCTTCCCAGTCCTGGGGCTCACTAAGCCTCACTGCTGAGGCGCCCCAGCCCTGTGGATCCCTAAGTCTAAGGGCTGGGGCGCCCCACGTCTGGGGCACCCTAAGCCTAAGGGCTGGGGCACCCCAGGCCTGGGGCTCCCTAAACCTAAGGGCTGGGGTGCCCCAGCCCTGGGGCTCCCAAAGCCTAAAGGCTGGAGAGCCCCAGGCCTGGGGCTCCCTTAGGCAAAGGGCTTGGGCGCCCCAGGTTGGGGCTCGCTAAGCCTAAGTGCTGGGGCGCCCCAAGCCTGAGGCTCCCAAAGCCAAAGTGCTTGGGCGTCCCAGGCCTGGGGCTCACTAAGCCTAAGGCCTGGGGCGTCCCAGGCCTGGGGCTCCCAAAGCCTAAGGGCTGGGGCACCCCAGGCCTGGGGCTCCCAAAGCCTAAGGGCTGGGGCGTCTCAGGCCTGGGGCTCACTAAGCCTAAGGGATGGGGCGACCCAGGCCAGGGGTTGCCTAAGTCTTAGGGCTGGGGCCCACAAGGACTGGGTCTCCCTAAGCCTAAGGGCTGGGACGCCCCAGGCCTGGGGCTCCCTAAGCCCAAGGGCTGGGGCGCCCCAAGCCTGGGGCACCCTAAGCCTAAGGGCTGTGACGCCCCACTCCTGGGGCTTCCAAAAGCTAAAGGCTGGGGCGCCCCAGGAAAGGGGCTCCCTAAGCCTAAGGGCTGGAGCACCCCAGGCATGGGGTTCCCTAAGCCAAAGGGCTGGGGCGCCCAGGACTGGGGCTCCCAAAGCCTAAGGGCTGGGGCGCCCCAGGCCTGGGGGTCCGAATGCCTAAGCGCTGGGACGCCTGAGGCCTGCGGCTCCCAAAGGCTAAGTGCTGGGGCGCCCCAGACCTGGAGCTCCCAAAGGCTAAGAGCTGGGGCGCCCCAGGCCTGGGGCTTCCTAAGCATAAGTGCTGGGGTGCCCCAGGTCAGGGGCTACCTAAGCCTAAGTTTGGGGGTGCCCCTGACCTGGGGCTACCTAAGCTTAAGGGATGGGGCGCCTCAGGTCTGGGGCTCCCAAATCCTAAGGGCTGGGGCGCCCCAGGTCTGGGGCTCCCTAAACCTAAGGGTTGTGGCGCCCCAAGCCTGGGGCTCCCAAAACATAAGGGCTGTGCGGCCTAGCCCTGGGGGTTCCTAAGGCTAAGGGCTGCGGCGCCCCAGGCCTGGGGCTCCCAAAGCCTAAGGGCTGGTGCGTCCCAGGCCTGGGGCTCACTAAGCCTAACTGCTGGGGCGCCCCAGGCCTGTGGATCCCTAAGCCTAAGGGCTGGGGCGCTCCAGGCCTGGGGCTCCCTAAACCTAAGGGCTGGGGCGCCCCAGTCCTAGGGATCCTAAAGCCGAAGGGCTGGGGCACCCCAGGCCTGGGGCTCCCAAAACCTAAGGGCTGGAGAGCCCCAGGCCTGGGGCTCCCTAAGGCAAAGGGCTGGGGCGCCCCAGGTTGGGGCTCGCTAAGCCTAAGTGCTGGGGCGCCCCAAGCCTGAGGCTCCCAGCCAAAGGGCTTGGGCGTCCCAGGCCTGGGGCTCACTAAGCCTAAGGGCTGGAGCACCCCAGGCATGGGGCTCCCTAAGCCAAAGGGCTGGGGCGCCCCAGGCCTGGGGCTCCCAAAGCCTAAGGGCTGGGGCGCCCCTGCCTTTGAGCTCCCAAAGCCTAAGGGCTGGGGCGACTCAGGCCTGGGGCTCCCAAAGCCTAAGGGCTGGGGCGTCCCAGGCCTGGGGCTCACTAAGCCTAAGGGCTGGTTGTCCTAAGCTTGGGGCTCCCAAATCCTAAGGGCTGGGGCGCCCCAGGCCTGTGGATCCCAAAGCCTAAGGGCTGGGGCGCCCCACGTCTGGGGCACCCTAAGCCAAAGGGCTGGGGCACCCCAAGCCTGGGGCTTCCAAAACATTAGGGCTGGGGCGCCCCAGGACAGGGGCTCCCTAAGCCTAAGGGCTGGGGCGCCCCAGGCCTGGCGCTCCCTAAACCTAAGGGCTGGGGCGCCCCAGGCCTGGGGCTCCCAAAGCCTAAGGGCTGGGGCGTCCCAGGCCTGGGGCTCACTACGCCTAACTGCTGTGGCGCCCCAGGCCTGTGGATCCCTAAGCCTAAGGGATGGGGCGCTCCAGGCCTGGGGCTCCCTAAACCTAAGTCTGGGGCGCCCCAGTCCTAGGGATCCTAAAGCCGAAGGGCTGGGGCACCCCAGGCCTGGGGCTCCCAAAACCTAAGGGCTGGAGAGCCCCAGGCCTGGGGCTCCCTTAGGCAAAGGGCTGGGGCGCCCCCGACCTAGGGCTCCCTAATTCTAAGGCCTGGGGCACCCCAGGCATGGGGGTCCCAAAGCCAAAGGGATGGGGCGCCCCAGGCCAGGGGCTACCTAAGCCTAAGGGAGGGGGTGCCCCAGGCCAGGGGCTACCTAAGCCTAAGGGAGGGGGCGCCCCCGGCCTGGGCCTACCTAAGCCTAAGGGCTGGGGCACCCCAGGTCTGGGGCTTCCAAATCCTAAAGGCAGGGGCGCCCCAGGCCTGGGGCTTCCAAAGCCTAAGGCCTGGCCGCCCCAGGCCTTGGGCTCCCTAAGGCTAAGGGCTGGGGCGCCCCAGGTTTGAGGCTCCCTAAGGCTAAGGGCTGCGGCGCCCCAAGCCTGGGGCACCATAATCCTAAGGACTAGGGCGCCCCAGGCCTTGGGCTCCCCAAACCTAAGAGCTGGGGAGCCCCAGGTCTGGGGCTCCCAATGCCTAAGGCCTGGGGCACCCCAGGACAGGGGCTCACTAAGCCTAAGGGATGGGGCGCCCCAGGCCTGGGGCTCCCTAATCCTAAGGGCTGGGGCGCCCCAGGCCTGGGGGTCCCAAATCCTAAGCGCTGGGGCGCCCAAGGCTTGGGGCTCCCAAAGGCTAAGGGCTGGGGCCCACCAGACCTGGGGCTCCCTAAACATAAGTGCTGGGGTGGGCCAGGGCAGGGGCTACCTAAGCCTAAGGGCGGGGGTGCCCCAGACCTGGGGCTACCTAAGCCTAAAGGCTGGGGTACCTCAGGTATGGGGTTCCCAAATCCTAAGGGCTGGGGCGCCCCAGGCCTGGGGCTCCCTAAACCTAAGGGTTGGGGCGCCCCAAGCCTGGGGGTCCCAAAACATAAGGGCTGTGCGCCCTAGCCCTGGGGGTCCCTAAGGCTAAGGGCTGCGGAGCCCCAGGCCTGGGGCTCCCAAAGCCTAAGGGCTGGGGCTTCCCAGTCCTGGGGCTCACTAAGCCTCACTGCTGAGGCGCCCCAGCCCTGTGGATCCATAAGTCTAAGGGCTGGGGCGCCCCACGTCTGGGGCACCCTAAGCCAAAGGGCTGGGGCACCCCAAGCCTGGGGCTTCCAAAACATTAGGGCTGGGGCGCCCCAGGACAGGGGCTCCCTAAGCCTAAGGGCTGGGGCGCCCCAGGCCTGGCGCTCCCTAAACCTAAGGGCTGGGGCGCCCCAGGCCTGGGGCTCCCAAAGCCTAAGGGCTGGGGCGTCCCAGGCCTGGGGCTCACTACGCATAACTGCTGTGGCGCCCCAGGCCTGTGGATCCCTAAGCCTAAGGGATGGGGCGCTCCAGGCCTGGGGTTGCCTAAACCTAAGGGCTGGGGCGCCCCAGTCCTAGGGATCCTAAAGCCGAAGGGCTGGGGCACCCCAGGCCTGGGGCTCCCAAAACCTAAGGGCTGGAGACCCCCAGGCCTGGGGCTCCCTTAGGCAAAGGGCTGGGGCGCCCCCGACCTAGGGCTCCCTAATTCTAAGGCCTGGGGCACCCCAGGCATGGGGGTCCCGAAGCCAAAGGGATGGGGCGCCCCAGGCCAGGGGCTACCTAAGCCTAAGGGAGGGGGCGCCCCCAGCCTGGGGCTACCTAAGCCTAAGGGCTGGGGCGCCCCAGGCCTGGGGGTCCGAATGCCTAAGCGCTGGGACGCCTGAGGCCTGCGGCTCCCAAAGGCTAAGTGCTGGGGCGCCCCAGACCTGGAGCTCCCAAAGGCTAAGAGCTGGGGCGCCCCAGGCCTGGGGCTTCCTAAGCATAAGTGCTGGGGTGCCCCAGGTCAGGGGCTACCTAAGCCTAAGGTTGGGGGTGCCCCTGACCTGGGGCTACCTAAGCTTAAGGGATGGGGCGCCTCAGGTCTGGGGCTCCCAAATCCTAAGGGCTGGGGCGCCCCAGGTCTGGGGCTCCCTAAACCTAAGGGTTGTGGCGCCCCAAGCCTGGGGCTCCCAAAACATAAGGGCTGTGCGGCCTAGCCCTGGGGGTTCCTAAGGCTAAGGGCTGCGGCGCCCCAGGCCTGGGGCTCCCAAAGCCTAAGGGCTGGTGCGTCCCAGGCCTGGGGCTCACTAAGCCTAACTGCTGGGGCGCCCCAGGCCTGTGGATCCCTAAGCCTAAGGGCTGAGGCACTCCAGGCCTGGGGCTCCCTAAACCTAAGGGCTGGGGCGCCCCAGTCCTAGGGATCCTAAAGCCGAAGGGCTGGGGCACCCCAGGCCTGGGGCTCCCAAAACCTAAGGGCTGGAGAGCCCCAGGCCTGGGACTCCCTAAGGCAAAGGGCTGGGGCGCCCCAGGTTGGGGCTCGCTAAGCCTAAGTGTTGGGGCGCCCCAAGCCTGAGGCTCCCAGCGAAAGGGCTTGGGCGTCCCAGGCCTGGGGCTCACTAAGCCTAAGGGCTGGAGCACCCCAGGCATGGGGCTCCCTAAGCCAAAGGGCTGGGGCGCCCCAGGCCTGGGGCTCCCAAAGCCTAAGGGCTGGGGCGCCCCTGCCTTTGAGCTCCCTAAACCTAAGGGCTGGGGCGCCCCAGGCCTGCGGCTCCCAAAGCCTAAGGGCTGGGGCGTCCCAGGCCTGGGGCTCCCAAAGCCTAAGGGCTGGGGCGCCCCTGGCTTTGAGCTCCCAAAGCCTAAGGGCTGGGGCGACTCAGGCCTGGGGCTCCCAAAGCCTAAGGGCTGGGGCGCCCCTGGCTTTGAGCTCCCAAAGCCTAAGGGCTGGGGCGACTCAGGCCTGGGGCTCCCAAAGCCTAAGGGCTGGGGCGTCCCAGGCCTGGGGCTCACAGCCTAAGGGCTGGTTGTCCTAAGCTTGGGGCTCCCAAATCCTAAGGGCTGGGGCGCCCCAGGCCTGTGGATCCCAAAGCCTAAGGGCTGGGGCGCCCCACGTCTGGGGCACCCTAAGCAAAAGGGCTGGGGCACCCCAAGCCTGGGGCTCCCAAAACATAAGGGCTGTGCGGCCTAGCTCTGGGGGTTCCTAAGGCTAAGGGCTGCGGCGCCCCAGGCTTGGGGCTCCCAAAGCCTAAGGGCTGGTGCGTCCCAGGCCTGGGGCTCACTAAGCCTAACTGCTGGGGCGCCCCAGGCCTGTGGATCCCTAAGCCTAAGGGCTGGGGCGCTCCAGGCCTGGGGCTCCCTAAACCTAAGGGCTGGGGCGCCCCAGTCCTAGGGATCCTAAAGCCGAAGGGCTGGGGCACCCCAGGCCTGGGGCTCCCAAAACCTAAGGGCTGGAGAGCCCCAGGCCTGGGGCTCCCTAAGACAAAGGGCTGGGGCGCCCCAGGTTGGGGCTCGCTAAGCCTAAGTGCTGGGGCGCCCCAAGCCTGAGGCTCCCAGCCAAAGGGCTTGGGCGTCCCAGGCCTGGGGCTCACTAAGCCTAAGGGCTGGAGCACCCCAGGCATGGGGCTCCCTAAGCCAAAGGGCTGGGGCGCCCCAGGCCTGGGGCTCCCAAAGCCTAAGGGCTGGGGCGCCCGTGGCTTTGAGCTCCCAAAGCCTAAGGGCTGGGGTGACTCAGGCCTGGGGCTCCCAAAGCCTAAGGGCTGGGGCGTCCCAGGCCTGGGGCTCACTAAGCCTAAGGGCTGGTTGTCCTAAGCTTGGGGCTCCCAAATCCTAAGGGCTGGGGCGCCCCAGGCCTGTGGATCCCAAAGCCTAAGGGCTGGGGCGCCCCACGTCTGGGGCACCCTAAGCCAAAGGGCTGGGGCACCCCAAGCCTGGGGCTTCCAAAACATTAGGGCTGGGGCGCCCCAGGACAGGGGCTCCCAAAGCCTAAGGGCTGGGGCTTCCCAGTCCTGGGGCTCACTAAGCCTCACTGCTGAGGCGCCCCAGCCCTGTGGATCCCTAAGTCTAAGGGCTGGGGCGCCCCACGTCTGGGGCACCCTAAGCCAAAGGGCTGGGGCACCCCAAGCCTGGGGCTTCCAAAACATTAGGGCTGGGGCGCCCCAGGACAGGGGCTCCCTAAGCCTAAGGGCTGGGACGCCCCAGGCCTGGCGCTCCCTAAACCTAAGGGCTGGGGCGCCCCAGGCCTGGGGCTCCCAAAGCCTAAGGGCTGGGGCGTCCCAGGCCTGGGGCTCACTACGCATAACTGCTGTGGCGCCCCAGGCCTGTGGATCCCTAAGCCTAAGGGATGGGGCGCTCCAGGCCTGGGGCTGCCTAAACCTAAGGGCTGGGGCGCCCCAGTCCTAGGGATCCTAAAGCCGAAGGGCTGGGGCACCCCAGGCCTGGGGCTCCCAAAACCTAAGGGCTGGAGAGCCCCAGGCCTGGGGCTCCCTTAGGCAAAGGGCTGGGGCGCCCCCGACCTAGGGCTCCCTAATTCTAAGGCCTGGGGCACCCCAGGCATGGGGGTCCCAAAGCCAAAGGGATGGGGCGCCCCAGGCCAGGGGCTACCTAAGCCTAAGGGAGGGGGCGCCCCCGGCCTGGGGCTACCTAAGCCTAAGGGCTGGGGCGCCCCAGGTCTGGGGCTTCCAAATCCTAAAGGCAGGGGCGCCCCAGGCCTGGGGCTTCCAAAGCCTAAGGCCTGGCCGCCCCAGGCCTTGGGCTCCCTAAGGCTAAGGGCTGGGGCGCCCCAGGTTTGAGGCTCCCTAAGGCTAAGGGCTGCGGCGCCCCAAGCCTGGGGCACCATAATCCTAAGGACTAGGGCGCCCCAGGCCTTGGGCTCCCCAAACCTAAGAGCTGGGGAGCCCCAGGTCTGGGGCTCCCAATGCCTAAGGCCTGGGGCACCCCAGGACAGGGGCTCACTAAGCCTAAGGGATGGGGCGCCCCAGGCCTGGGGCTCCCTAATCCTAAGGGCTGGGGCGCCCCAGGCCTGGGGGTCCCAAATCCTAAGCGCTGGGGCGCCCAAGGCTTGGGGCTCCCAAAGGCTAAGGGCTGGGGCCCACCAGACCTGGGGCTCCCTAAACATAAGTGCTGGGGTGGGCCAGGGCAGGGGCTACCTAAGCCTAAGGGCGGGGGTGCCCCAGACCTGGGGCTACCTAAGCCTAAAGGCTGGGGTACCTCAGGTATGGGGTTCCCAAATCCTAAGGGCTGGGGCGCCCCAGGCCTGGGGCTCCCTAAACCTAAGGGTTGGGGCGCCCCAAGCCTGGGGGTCCCAAAACATAAGGGCTGTGCGCCCTAGCCCTGGGGGTCCCTAAGGCTAAGGGCTGCGGAGCCCCAGGCCTGGGGCTCCCAAAGCCTAAGGGCTGGGGCTTCCCAGTCCTGGGGCTCACTAAGCCTCACTGCTGAGGCGCCCCAGCCCTGTGGATCCCTAAGTCTAAGGGCTGGGGCGCCCCACGTCTGGGGCACCCTAAGCCTAAGGGCTGGGGCACCCCAGGCCTGGGGCTCCCTAAACCTAAGGGCTGGGGTGCCCCAGCCCTGGGGCTCCCAAAGCCTAAAGGCTGGAGAGCCCCAGGCCTGGGGCTCCCTTAGGCAAAGGGCTTGGGCGCCCCAGGTTGGGGCTCGCTAAGCCTAAGTGCTGGGGCGCCCCAAGCCTGAGGCTCCCAAAGCCAAAGTGCTTGGGCGTCCCAGGCCTGGGGCTCACTAAGCCTAAGGCCTGGGGCGTCCCAGGCCTGGGGCTCCCAAAGCCTAAGGGCTGGGGCACCCCAGGCCTGGGGCTCCCAAAGCCTAAGGGCTGGGGCGTCTCAGGCCTGGGGCTCACTAAGCCTAAGGGCTGGGGCGACCCAGGCCAGGGGTTGCCTAAGTCTTAGGGCTGGGGCCCACAAGGACTGGGTCTCCCTAAGCCTAAGGGCTGGGACGCCCCAGGCCTGGGGCTCCCTAAGCCCAAGGGCTGGGGCGCCCCAAGCCTGGGGCACCCTAAGCCTAAGGGCTGTGACGCCCCACTCCTGGGGCTTCCAAAAGCTAAAGGCTGGGGCGCCCCAGGAAAGGGGCTCCCTAAGCCTAAGGGCTGGAGCACCCCAGGCATGGGGTTCCCTAAGCCAAAGGGCTGGGGCGCCCAGGACTGGGGCTCCCAAAGCCTAAGGGCTGGGGCGCCCCAGGCCTGGGGGTCCGAATGCCTAAGCGCTGGGACGCCTGAGGCCTGCGGCTCCCAAAGGCTAAGTGCTGGGGCGCCCCAGACCTGGAGCTCCCAAAGGCTAAGAGCTGGGGCGCCCCAGGCCTGGGGCTTCCTAAGCATAAGTGCTGGGGTGCCCCAGGTCAGGGGCTACCTAAGCCTAAGTTTGGGGGTGCCCCTGACCTGGGGCTACCTAAGCTTAAGGGATGGGGCGCCTCAGGTCTGGGGCTCCCAAATCCTAAGGGCTGGGGCGCCCCAGGTCTGGGGCTCCCTAAACCTAAGGGTTGTGGCGCCCCAAGCCTGGGGCTCCCAAAACATAAGGGCTGTGCGGCCTAGCCCTGGGGGTTCCTAAGGCTAAGGGCTGCGGCGCCCCAGGCCTGGGGCTCCCAAAGCCTAAGGGCTGGTGCGTCCCAGGCCTGGGGCTCACTAAGCCTAACTGCTGGGGTGCCCCAGGCCTGTGGATCCCTAAGCCTAAGGGCTGGGGCGCTCCAGGCCTGGGGCTCCCTAAACCTAAGGGCTGGGGCGCCCCAGTCCTAGGGATCCTAAAGCCGAAGGGCTGGGGCACCCCAGGCCTGGGGCTCCCAAAACCTAAGGGCTGGAGAGCCCCAGGCCTGGGGCTCCCTAAGGCAAAGGGCTGGGGCGCCCCAGGTTGGGGCTCGCTAAGCCTAAGTGCTGGGGCGCCCCAAGCCTGAGGCTCCCAGCCAAAGGGCTTGGGCGTCCCAGGCCTGGGGCTCACTAAGCCTAAGGGCTGGAGCACCCCAGGCATGGGGCTCCCTAAGCCAAAGGGCTGGGGCGCCCCAGGCCTGGGGCTCCCAAAGCCTAAGGGCTGGGGCGCCCCTGCCTTTGAGCTCCCAAAGCCTAAGGGCTGGGGCGACTCAGGCCTGGGGCTCCCAAAGCCTAAGGGCTGGGGCGTCCCAGGCCTGGGGCTCACTAAGCCTAAGGGCTGGTTGTCCTAAGCTTGGGGCTCCCAAATCCTAAGGGCTGGGGCGCCCCAGGCCTGTGGATCCCAAAGCCTAAGGGCTGGGGCGCCCCACGTCTGGGGCACCCTAAGCCAAAGGGCTGGGGCACCCCAAGCCTGGGGCTTCCAAAACATTAGGGCTGGGGCGCCCCAGGACAGGGGCTCCCTAAGCCTAAGGGCTGGGGCACCCCAGGCCTGGCGCTCCCTAAACCTAAGGGCTGGGGCGCCCCAGGCCTGGGGCTCCCAAAGCCTAAGGGCTGGGGCGTCCCAGGCCTGGGGCTCACTACGCCTAACTGCTGTGGCGCCCCAGGCCTGTGGATCCCTAAGCCTAAGGGATGGGGCGCTCCAGGCCTGGGGCTCCCTAAACCTAAGTCTGGGGCGCCCCAGTCCTAGGGATCCTAAAGCCGAAGGGCTGGGGCACCCCAGGCCTGGGGCTCCCAAAACCTAAGGGCTGGAGAGCCCCAGGCCTGGGGCTCCCTTAGGCAAAGGGCTGGGGCGCCCCCGACCTAGGGCTCCCTAATTCTAAGGCCTGGGGCACCCCAGGCATGGGGGTCCCAAAGCCAAAGGGATGGGGCGCCCCAGGCCAGGGGCTACCTAAGCCTAAGGGAGGGGGTGCCCCAGGCCAGGGGCTACCTAAGCCTAAGGGAGGGGGCGCCCCCGGCCTGGGCCTACCTAAGCCTAAGGGCTGGGGCACCCCAGGTCTGGGGCTTCCAAATCCTAAAGGCAGGGGCGCCCCAGGCCTGGGGCTTCCAAAGCCTAAGGCCTGGCCGCCCCAGGCCTTGGGCTCCCTAAGGCTAAGGGCTGGGGCGCCCCAGGTTTGAGGCTCCCTAAGGCTAAGGGCTGCGGCGCCCCAAGCCTGGGGCACCATAATCCTAAGGACTAGGGCGCCCCAGGCCTTGGGCTCCCCAAACCTAAGAGCTGGGGAGCCCCAGGTCTGGGGCTCCCAATGCCTAAGGCCTGGGGCACCCCAGGACAGGGGCTCACTAAGCCTAAGGGATGGGGCGCCCCAGGCCTGGGGCTCCCTAATCCTAAGGGCTGGGGCGCCCCAGGCCTGGGGGTCCCAAATCCTAAGCGCTGGGGCACCCAAGGCTTGGGGCTCCCAAAGGCTAAGGGCTGGGGCCCACCAGACCTGGGGCTCCCTAAACATAAGTGCTGGGGTGGGCCAGGGCAGGGGCTACCTAAGCCTAAGGGCGGGGGTGCCCCAGACCTGGGGCTACCTAAGCCTAAAGGCTGGGGTACCTCAGGTATGGGGTTCCCAAATCCTAAGGGCTGGGGCGCCCCAGGCCTGGGGCTCCCTAAACCTAAGGGTTGGGGCGCCCCAAGCCTGGGGGTCCCAAAACATAAGGGCTGTGCGCCCTAGCCCTGGGGGTCCCTAAGGCTAAGGGCTGCGGAGCCCCAGGCCTGGGGCTCCCAAAGCCTAAGGGCTGGGGCTTCCCAGTCCTGGGGCTCACTAAGCCTCACTGCTGAGGCGCCCCAGCCCTGTGGATCCATAAGTCTAAGGGCTGGGGCGCCCCACGTCTGGGGCACCCTAAGCCAAAGGGCTGGGGCACCCCAAGCCTGGGGCTTCCAAAACATTAGGGCTGGGGCGCCCCAGGACAGGGGCTCCCTAAGCCTAAGGGCTGGGGCGCCCCAGGCCTGGCGCTCCCTAAACCTAAGGGCTGGGGCGCCCCAGGCCTGGGGCTCCCAAAGCCTAAGGGCTGGGGCGTCCCAGGCCTGGGGCTCACTACGCATAACTGCTGTGGCGCCCCAGGCCTGTGGATCCCTAAGCCTAAGGGATGGGGCGCTCCAGGCCTGGGGTTGCCTAAACCTAAGGGCTGGGGCGCCCCAGTCCTAGGGATCCTAAAGCCGAAGGGCTGGGGCACCCCAGGCCTGGGGCTCCCAAAACCTAAGGGCTGGAGACCCCCAGGCCTGGGGCTCCCTTAGGCAAAGGGCTGGGGCGCCCCCGACCTAGGGCTCCCTAATTCTAAGGCCTGGGGCACCCCAGGCATGGGGGTCCCAAAGCCAAAGGGATGGGGCGCCCCAGGCCAGGGGCTACCTAAGCCTAAGGGAGGGGGCGCCCCCGGCCTGGGGCTACCTAAGCCTAAGGGCTGGGGCGCCCCAGGTCTGGGGCTTCCAAATCCTAAAGGCAGGGGCGCCCCAGGCCTGGGGCTTCCAAAGCCAAAGGCCTGGCCGCCCCAGGCCTTGGGCTCCCTAAGGCTAAGGGCTGGGGCGCCCCAGGTTTGAGGCTCCCTAAGGCTAAGGGCTGCGGCGCCCCAAGCCTGGGGCACCATAATCCTAAGGACTAGGGCGCCCCAGGCCTTGGGCTCCCCAAACCTAAGAGCTGGGGAGCCCCAGGTCTGGGGCTCCCAATGCCTAAGGCCTGGGGCACCCCAGGACAGGGGCTCACTAAGCCTAAGGGATGGGGCGCCCCAGGCCTGGGGCTCCCTAATCCTAAGGGCTGGGGCGCCCCAGGCCTGGGGGTCCCAAATCCTAAGCGCTGGGGCGCCCAAGGCTTGGGGCTCCCAAAGGCTAAGGGCTGGGGCCCACCAGACCTGGGGCTCCCTAAACATAAGTGCTGGGGTGGGCCAGGGCAGGGGCTACCTAAGCCTAAGGGCGGGGGTGCCCCAGACCTGGGGCTACCTAAGCCTAAAGGCTGGGGTACCTCAGGTATGGGGTTCCCAAATCCTAAGGGCTGGGGCGCCCCAGGCCTGGGGCTCCCTAAACCTAAGGGTTGGGGCGCCCCAAGCCTGGGGGTCCCAAAACATAAGGGCTGTGCGCCCTAGCCCTGGGGGTCCCTAAGGCTAAGGGCTGCGGAGCCCCAGGCCTGGGGCTCCCAAAGCCTAAAGGCTGGGGCTTCCCAGTCCTGGGGCTCACTAAGCCTCACTGCTGAGGCGCCCCAGCCCTGTGGATCCCTAAGTCTAAGGGCTGGGGCGCCCCACGTCTGGGGCACCCTAAGCCTAAGGGCTGGGGCACCCCAGGCCTGGGGCTCCCTAAACCTAAGGGCTGGGGTGCCCCAGGCCTGGGGCTCCCAAAGCCTAAAGGCTGGAGAGCCCCAGGCCTGGGGCTCCCTTAGGCAAAGGGCTTGGGCGCTCCAGGTTGGGGCTCGCTAAGCCTAAGTGCTGGGGCGCCCCAAGCCTGAGGCTCCCAAAGCCAAAGAGCTTGGGCGTCCCTGGCCTGGGGCTCACTAAGCCTAAGGCCTGGGGCGTCCCAGGCATGGGGCTCCCAAAGCCTAAGGGCTGGGGCGTCCCAGGCCTGGGGCTCCCAAAGCCTAAGGGCTGGGGCGTCTCAGGCCTGGGGCTCACTAAGCCTAAGGGCTGGGGCGACCCAGGCCAGGGGTTGCCTAAGTCTTAGGGCTGGGGCCCACAAGGACTGGGTCTCCCTAAGCCTAAGGGCTGGGACGCCCCAGGCCTGGGGCTCCCTAAGCCCAAGGGCTGGGGCGCCCCAAGCCTGGGGCACCCTAAGCCTAAGGGCTGTGACGCCCCACTCCTGGGGCTTCCAAAATCTAAAGGCTGGGGCGCCCCAGGAAAGGGGCTCCCTAAGCCTAAGGGCTGGAGCACCCCAGGCATGGGGTTCCCTAAGCCAAAGGGCTGGGGCGCCCAGGACTGGGGCTCCCAAAGCCTAAGGGCTGGGGCGCCCCAGGCCTGGGGGTCCGAATGCCTAAGCGCTGGGACGCCTGAGGCCTGCGGCTCCCAAAGGCTAAGTGCTGGGGCGCCCCAGACCTGGAGCTCCCAAAGGCTAAGAGCTGGGGCGCCCCAGGCCTGGGGCTTCCTAAGCATAAGTGCTGGGGTGCCCCAGGTCAGGGGCTACCTAAGCCTAAGGTTGGGGGTGCCCCTGACCTGGGGCTACCTAAGCTTAAGGGATGGGGCGCCTCAGGTCCGGGGCTCCCAAATCCTAAGGGCTGGGGCGCTCCAGGTCTGGGGCTCCCTAAACCTAAGGGTTGTGGCGCCCCAAGCCTGGGGCTCCCAAAACATAAGGGCTGTGCGGCCTAGCCCTGGGGGTTCCTAAGGCTAAGGGCTGCGGCGCCCCAGGCCTGGGGCTCCCAAAGCCTAAGGGCTGGTGCGTCCCAGGCCTGGGGCTCACTAAGCCTAACTGCTGGGGCGCCCCAGGCCTGTGGATCCCTAAGCCTAAGGGCTGGGGCGCTCCAGGCCTGGGGCTCCCTAAACCTAAGGGCTGGGGCGCCCCAGTCCTAGGGATCCTAAAGCCGAAGGGCTGGGGCACCCCAGGCCTGGGGCTCCCAAAACCTAAGGGCTGGAGAGCCCCAGGCCTGGGGCTCCCTAAGGCAAAGGGCTGGGGCGCCCCAGGTTGGGGCTCGCTAAGCCTAAGTGCTGGGGCGCCCCAAGCCTGAGGCTCCCAGCCAAAGGGCTTGGGCGTCCCAGGCCTGGGGCTCACTAAGCCTAAGGGCTGGAGCACCCCAGGCATGGGGCTCCCTAAGCCAAAGGGCTGGGGCGCCCCAGGCCTGGGGCTCCCAAAGCCTAAGGGCTGGGGCGCCCCTGCCTTTGAGCTCCCAAAGCCTAAGGGCTGGGGCGACTCAGGCCTGGGGCTCCCAAAGCCTAAGGGCTGGGGCGTCCCAGGCCTGGGGCTCACTAAGCCTAAGGGCTGGTTGTCCTAAGCTTGGGGCTCCCAAATCCTAAGGGCTGGGGCGCCCCAGGCCTGTGGATCCCAAAGCCTAAGGGCTGGGGCGCCCCACGTCTGGGGCACCCTAAGCCAAAGGGCTGGGGCACCCCAAGCCTGGGGCTTCCAAAACATTAGGGCTGGGGCGCCCCAGGACAGGGGCTCCCTAAGCCTAAGGGCTGGGGCGCCCCAGGCCTGGCGCTCCCTAAACCTAAGGGCTGGGGCGCCCCAGGCCTGGGGCTCCCAAAGCCTTAGGGCTGGGGCGTCCCAGGCCTGGGGCTCACTACGCCTAACTGCTGGGGCGCCCCAGGCCTGTGGATCCCTAAGCCTAAGGGATGGGGCGCTCCAGGCCTGGGGCTCCCTAAACCTAAGGGCTGGGGCGCCCCAGTCCTAGGGATCCTAAAGCCGAAGGGCTGGGGCACCCCAGGCCTGGGGCTCCCAAAACCTAAGGGCTGGAGAGCCCCAGGCCTGGGGCTCCCTTAGGCAAAGGGCTGGGGCGCCCCCGACCTAGGGCTCCCTAATTCTAAGGCCTGGGGCACCCCAGGCATGGGGGTCCCAAAGCCAAAGGGATGGGGCGCCCCAGGCCAGGGGCTACCTAAGCCTAAGGGAGGGGGCGCCCCCGGCCTGGGCCTACCTAAGCCTAAGGGCTGGGGCACCCCAGGTCTGGGGCTTCCAAATCCTAAAGGCATGGGCGCCCCAGGCCTGGGGCTTCCAAAGCCTAAGGCCTGGCCGCCCCAGGCCTTGGGCTCCCTAAGGCTAAGGGCTGGGGCGCCCCAGGTTTGAGGCTCCCTAAGGCTAAGGGCTGCGGCGCCCCAAGCCTGGGGCACCATAATCCTAAGGACTAGGGCGCCCCAGGCCTTGGGCTCCCCAAACCTAAGAGCTGGGGAGCCCCAGGTCTGGGGCTCCCAATGCCTAAGGCCTGGGGCACCCCAGGACAGGGGCTCACTAAGCCTAAGGGATGGGGCGCCCCAGGCCTGGGGCTCCCTAATCCTAAGGGCTGGGGCGCCCCAGGCCTGGGGGTCCCAAATCCTAAGCGCTGGGGCGCCCAAGGCTTGGGGCTCCCAAAGGCTAAGGGCTGGGGCCCACCAGACCTGGGGCTCCCTAAACATAAGTGCTGGGGTGGGCCAGGGCAGGGGCTACCTAAGCCTAAGGGCGGGGGTGCCCCAGACCTGGGGCTACCTAAGCCTAAAGGCTGGGGTACCTCAGGTATGGGGTTCCCAAATCCTAAGGGCTGGGGCGCCCCAGGCCTGGGGCTCCCTAAACCTAAGGGTTGGGGCGCCCCAAGCCTGGGGGTCCCAAAACATAAGGGCTGTGCGCCCTAGCCCTGGGGGTCCCTAAGGCTAAGGGCTGCGGAGCCCCAGGCCTGGGGCTCCCAAAGCCTAAGGGCTGGGGCTTCCCAGTCCTGGGGCTCACTAAGCCTCACTGCTGAGGCGCCCCAGCCCTGTGGATCCCTAAGTCTAAGGGCTGGGGCGCCCCACGTCTGGGGCACCCTAAGCCTAAGGGCTGGGGCACCCCAGGCCTGGGGCTCCCTAAACCTAAGGGCTGGGGTGCCCCAGCCCTGGGGCTCCCAAAGCCTAAGGGCTGTGGCGTCCCAGGCCTGGGGCTCACTACGCCTAACTGCTGGGGCGCCCAAGTCCTGTGGATCCCTAAGCCTAAGGGCTCAGGCACTCCAGGCCTGGGGCTCCCTAAACCTAAGGGCTGGGGCGCCCCAGTCCTAGGGATCCTAAAGCCGAAGGGCTTGGGCACCCCAGGCCTGGGGCTCCCAAAACCTAAAGGCTGGAGAGCCCCAGGCCTGGGGCTCCCTTAGGCAAAGGGCTTGGCGCCCCAGGTTGGGGCTCGCTAAGCCTAAGTGCTGGGGCGCCCCAAGCCTGAGGCTCCCAAAGCCAAAGAGCTTGGGCGTCCCAGGCATGGGGCTCACTAAGCCTAAGGCCTGGGGCGTCCCAGGCATGGGGCTCCCAAAGCCTAAGGGCTGGGGCGTCCCAGGCCTGGGGCTCCAAAAGCCTAAGGGCTGGGGCGTCTCAGGCCTGGGGCTCACTAAGCCTAAGGGCTGGGGCGACCCAGGCCAGGGGTTGCCTAAGTCTTAGGGCTGGGGCCCACAAGGACTGGGTCTCCCTAAGCCTAAGGGCTGGGACGCCCCAGGCCTGGGGCTCCCTAAGCCCAAGGGCTGGGGCGCCCCAAGCCTGGGGCACCCTAAGCCTAAGGGCTGTGACGCCCCACTCCTGGGGCTTCCAAAAGCTAAAGGCTGGGGCGCCCCAGGAAAGGGGCTCCCTAAGCATAAGGGCTGGAGCACCCCAGGCATGGGGTTCCCTAAGCCAAAGGGCTGGGGCGCCCAGGACTGGGGCTCCCAAAGCCTAAGGGCTGGGGCGCCCCAGGCCTGGGGGTCCGAATGCCTAAGCGCTGGGACGCCTGAGGCCTGCGGCTCCCAAAGGCTAAGTGCTGGGGCGCCCCAGACCTGGGGCTACCTAAGCTTAAGGGATGGGGCGCCTCAGGTCTGGGGCTCCCAAATCCTAAGGGCTGGGGCGCCCCAGGTCTGGGGCTCCCTAAACCTAAGGGTTGTGGCGCCCCAAGCCTGGGGCTCCCAAAACATAAGGGCTGTGCGGCCTAGCCCTGGGGGTTCCTAAGGCTAAGGGCTGCGGCGCCCCAGGCCTGGGGCTCCCAAAGCCTAAGGGCTGGTGCGTCCCAGGCCTGGGGCTCACTAAGCCTAACTGCTGGGGCGCCCCAGGCCTGTGGATCCCTAAGCCTAAGGGCTGGGGCGCTCCAGGCCTGGGGCTCCCTAAACCTAAGGGCTGGGGCGCCCCAGTCCTAGGGATCCTAAAGCCGAAGGGCTGGGGCACCCCAGGCCTGGGGCTCCCAAAACCTAAGGGCTGGAGAGCCCCAGGCCTGGGGCTCCCTAAGGCAAAGGGCTGGGGCGCCCCAGGTTGGGGCTCGCTAAGCCTAAGTGCTGGGGCGCCCCAAGCCTGAGGCTCCCAGCCAAAGGGCTTGGGCGTCCCAGGCCTGGGGCTCACTAAGCCTAAGGGCTGGAGCACCCCAGGCATGGGGCTCCCTAAGCCAAAGGGCTGGGGCGCCCCAGGCCTGGGGCTCCCAAAGCCTAAGGGCTGGGGCGCCCCTGCCTTTGAGCTCCCAAAGCCTAAGGGCTGGGGCGACTCAGGCCTGGGGCTCCCAAAGCCTAAGGGCTGGGGCGTCCCAGGCCTGGGGCTCACTAAGCCTAAGGGCTGGTTGTCCTAAGCTTGGGGCTCCCAAATCCTAAGGGCTGGGGCGCCCCAGGCCTGTGGATCCCAAAGCCTAAGGGCTGGGGCGCCCCACGTCTGGGGCACCCTAAGCCAAAGGGCTGGGGCACCCCAAGCCTGGGGCTTCCAAAACATTAGGGCTGGGGCGCCCCAGGACAGGGGCTCCCTAAGCCTAAGGGCTGGGGCGCCCCAGGCCTGGCTCTCCCTAAACCTAAGGGCTGGGGCGCCCCAGGCCTGGGGCTCCCAAAGCCTAAGGGCTGGGGCGTCCCAGGCCTGGGGCTCACTACGCCTAACTGCTGGGGCGCCCCAGGCCTGTGGATCCCTAAGCCTAAGGGATGGGGCGCTCCAGGCCTGGGGCTCCCTAAACCTAAGGGCTGGGGCGCCCCAGTCCTAGGGATCCTAAAGCCGAAGGGCTGGGGCACCCCAGGCCTGGGGCTCCCAAAACCTAAGGGCTGGAGAGCCCCAGGCCTGGGGCTCCCTTAGGCAAAGGGCTGGGGCGCCCCCGACCTAGGGCTCCCTAATTCTAAGGCCTGGGGCACCCCAGGCATGGGGGTCCCAAAGCCAAAGGGATGGGGCGCCCCAGGCCAGGGGCTACCTAAGCCTAAGGGAGGGGGCGCCCCCGGCCTGGGCCTACCTAAGCCTAAGGGCTGGGGCGCCCCAGGTCTGGGGCTTCCAAATCCTAAAGGCAGGGGCGCCCCAGGCCTGGGGCTTCCAAAGCCTAAGGCCTGGCCGCCCCAGGCCTTGGGCTCCCTAAGGCTAAGGGCTGGGGCGCCCCAGGTTTGAGGCTCCCTAAGGCTAAGGGCTGTGGCGCCCCAAGCCTGGGGCACCATAATGCTAAGGACTAGGGCGCCCCAGGCCTTGGGCTCCCCAAACCTAAGAGCTGGGGAGCCCCAGGTCTGGGGCTCCCAATGCCTAAGGCCTGGGGCACCCCAGGACAGGGGCTCACTAAGCCTAAGGGATGGGGCGCCCCAGGCCTGGGGCTCCCTAATCCTAAGGGCTGGGGCGCCCCAGGCCTGGGGGTCCCAAATCCTAAGCGCTGGGGCGCCCAAGGCTTGGGGCTCCCAAAGGCTAAGGGCTGGGGCCCACCAGACCTGGGGCTCCCTAAACATAAGTGCTGGGGTGGGCCAGGGCAGGGGCTACCTAAGCCTAAGGGCGGGGGTGCCCCAGACCTGGGGCTACCTAAGCCTAAAGGCTGGGGTACCTCAGGTATGGGGTTCCCAAATCCTAAGGGCTGGGGCGCCCCAGGCCTGGGGCTCCCTAAACCTAAGGGTTGGGGCGCCCCAAGCCTGGGGGTCCCAAAACATAAGGGCTGTGCGCCCTAGCCCTGGGGGTCCCTAAGGCTAAGGGCTGCGGAGCCCCAGGCCTGGGGCTCCCAAAGCCTAAGGGCTGGGGCTTCCCAGTCCTGGGGCTCACTAAGCCTCACTGCTGAGGCGCCCCAGCCCTGTGGATCCCTAAGTCTAAGGGCTGGGGCGCCCCACGTCTGGGGCACCCTAAGCCTAAGGGCTGGGGCACCCCAGGCCTGGGGCTCCCTAAACCTAAGGGCTGGGGTGCCCCAGCCCTGGGGCTCCCAAAGCCTAAGGGCTGTGGCATCCCAGGCCTGGGGCTCACTACGCCTAACTGCTGAGGCGCCCAAGTCCTGTGGATCCCTAAGCCTAAGGGCTCAGGCACTCCAGGCCTGGGGCTCCCTAAACCTAAGGGCTGGGGCGCCCCAGTCCTAGGGATCCTAAAGCCGAAGGGCTTGGGCACCCCAGGCCTGGGGCTCCCAAAACCTAAAGGCTGGAGAGCCCCAGGCCTGGGGCTCCCTTAGGCAAAGGGCTTGGGCGCCCCAGGTTGGGGCTCGCTAAGCCTAAGTGCTGGGGCGCCCCAAGCATGAGGCTCCCAAAGCCAAAGAGCTTGGGCGTCCCAGGCCTGGGGCTCACTAAGCCTAAGGCCTGGGGCGTCCCAGGCCTGGGGCTCCCAAAGCCTAAGGGCTGGGGCGTCCCAGGCCTGGGGCTCCCAAAGCCTAAGGGCTGGGGCGTCTCAGGCCTGGGGCTCACTAAGCCTAAGGGCTGGGGCGACCCAGGCCAGGGGTTGCCTAAGTCTTAGGGCTGGGGCCCACAAGGACTGGGTCTCCCTAAGCCTAAGGGCTGGGACGCCCCAGGCCTGGGGCTCCCTAAGCCCAAGGGCTGGGGCGCCCCAAGCCTGGGGCACCCTAAGCCTAAGGGCTGTGACGCCCCACTCCTGGGGCTTCCAAAAGCTAAAGGCTGGGGCGCCCCAGGGCAGGGGCTCACTAAGCCTAAGGGCTGGAGCACCCCAGGCATGGGGTTCCCTAAGCCAAAGGGCTGGGGCGCCCAGGACTGGGGCTCCCAAAGCCTAAGGGCTGGGGCGTCCCAGGCCTGGGGCTCACTAAGCCTAAGGGCTGGGGCGACCCAGGCCAGGGGCTCCCTAAGTCTTAGTGCTGGGGCACACAAGGCCAGGGTCTCCCTAAGCCTAAGGGCCGGGGCGCCCCAAGCCTGGGGCTCCCTAAGCCTAAGGGCTGTGGCGCCCCAATCCTGGGGCTTCCAAAAGCTAAAGGATGGGGCGCTCAGGAAAGGGGCTCCCTAAGCCTAAGGGCTGGGGCGCCCCAGGCCTGGGGCTCCCTAAGCCTAAGGGCTGGGGCGCCCCAGGCTGGGGGTCCCAATGCCTAAGCGCTGGGGCGCCCGAGGCCTGGGGCCCCCAAAGGCTAAGGGCTGGGGCGCCCCAGACCTGGAGCTCCCAAAGGCTAAGAGCTGGGGCGCCCCAGGCCTGGGTCTTCCTAAGCATAAGTGCTGGGGTGCCCCAGGTCAGGGGCTACCTAAGCCTAAGGTCGGGGGTGACCCTGACCTGGGGCTACCTAAGCTTAAGGGCTGGGGCGCCTCAGGTCTGGGGCTCCCAAATCCTTGGTGCTGGGGCCCCCCAGGTCTGGGGCTCCCTAAAACTAAGGGTTGTGGCGCCCCAAACCTGGGGCTCCCAAAACATAAGGGCTGTGCGGCCTAGGCCTGGGGGTTCCTAAGGGTAAGGGCTGCGGCGCCCCAGGCCTGGGGATCCTAAAGCCGAAGGGATGGGGCACCCCAGGTCTCGGGTTCCCAAAACCTAAGGGCTGGAGAGCCCCAGGCCTGGGGCTCCCTAAGGCAAAGGGCTGGGGCGCCCCAGGTTGGGGCTCGCTAAGCCTAAGTGCTGGGGCGCCCCAAGCCTGAGGCTCCCAAAGCCAAAGGGCTTGGGCGTCCCAGGCCTGGGGCTCACTAAGCCTAAGGGCTGGAGCACCCAAGGCATGGGGCTCCCTAAGCCAAAGGGCTGGGGCGCCCCAAGTCTGGGGCACACTAAGCCTAAGGGCTGGGGCGCCCCAGGCCTGGGCCTTCCAAAACCTTAGGGCTGGGGCGCCGCAGGCCAGGGCTCCCAAAGTCTAAGGCCTGGGGCGCCCCAGGACTGGGGCTCCCTAAACCTAAGGGCTGGGGAGCCCCAGGCCTAGGGTTCCTAAAGCCGAAGGGTTGGGGCACCCCACGCCTGGGGCTCGCAAACCCAATGGCTGGAGCGCCCCAGGCCTGGGGCTCCCTATGCCAAAGGGTTGGGGCGCCAAAGGCCTGGGGCTCCCAAAGCCTAAGTGCTGGGACCCCCCAAGCCTGGGGCTCCCAAAGCCAAAGGGCTTGGGCGTCCAAGGCCAAGGGCTCACTAAGCCTAAGGGCTGGAGCATCCCAGGCATGGGGCTCCCTAAGCCAAAGGGTTGGGGCGCCCCAGGCCTGGGGCTCCCAAAGCCTAAGGGCTGGGGCGACCCAGGCCAGGGGCTCCCTAAGTCTTAGGGCTGGGGCTCACAAGGCCTGGGTCTCCCTAAGCCTAAGGGCCGGTGCACCCCAAGCCTGGGACTCCCTAAGCCTAAGGGCTGGGGTGCCCCAATCCTGGGGCACCCTAAGCCTAAGGGCTGTGGCGCCCCAGTCCTGGGGCTTCCAAAAGCTAAAAGCTGGGGCGCCCCAGGACAGGGGCTCCCTAAGCCTAACGGCTGGTGCGTCCCAGGTCTGGGGGTCCAAAACCCTAAGGGCGGGGGCGCCCCCGGCCTAGGGCTCCCAAAGACTAAGGGCTGGGGCGACCCAGGACAGGGGCTCCCTACGTCTAAGGGATGGGGCTCACAAGCCCTGGGTCTCCCTAAGCCTAAGGCCTGGTGCACCCCAGGACAGGGGCTCCCTAAGCCTAAGGGCTGGGGCGCCCCAGGCCTGGTGCTCCCAAAGACTAAGGGCTGGGACGTCCCAGGCCTGGGACTCCCTAAGCCTAAGGCCTCAGGCGCACCAGGCCTGTGACTCCCAAAGCCTAAGGGCTGAGGCGTCCCAAGTCTTCGGCTCCCTAAGCTTAAGGGCTGGGGCGCCCCAGGCCTGGGGCTCCCTAAGTCTAAGGGCTTGGACGCCCCAGGCCTGGAGCTCCCTAAGCCTAAGGGCTTGGACGCCCTTGGCTTTGGGCTCCCAAAGCCTAAGGGCTGGGGCGCACCAGGCCTGGGGCTCCCAATGCCTAAGGGCTGGGGAGCCCCAAGTCTGGGGCTCCCAATTCCTAAGGCCTGGGGCGCCCCAGGAAAGGGGCTCCCTAAGCCTAAGGGCTGGGGCGCCCCCGACCTAGGGCTCCCTAATTCTAAGGCATGGGGCACCCCAGGCATGGGGGTCCCAAAGCCTAAGGGCTGGGGCGCCCCAGGCCAGGGGCTACCTAAGCCTAAGGGAGGGGGCGCTCCAGGTCTGGGGCTACCTAATCCTAAGGGCTGGGGCACCCCAGGTCTGGGGCTTCCAAATCCTAAAGGCAGGGGCGCCCCAGGCCTGGGGCTCCCAAAGCCTAAGGGCTGGCCGCCCCAGGCCTTGGGCTCCCTAAGGCTAAGGGCTGGGGCGCCCCAGGTTTGGGGCTCCCTAAGGCTAAGGGCTGCGGCGCCCCACGCCTGGGGCACCATAAGCCTAAGGGTGGGGCGCCCCAGGCCTGGGGCTCACTAAGCCTAACTGCTGGGGCACCCAGGCCTTGGGCTCCCTAAGCCTAAGGGCGGGGGCGCCCCAAGCCTGGGGCTCCCTAAGGCTAAGGGCTGCGGCGCCCCAAGCATGGGGCACCATAAGCCTAAGGGGTGGGGCGCCCCAGGCCTGGGGCTCACTAAGACTAACTGCTGGGGCACCCAGGCCTTGGCTCCCTAAGCCTAAGGGCGGGGGCGCCCCAGTCCTGGGGCTACCTAAGCCTAAGGGCTGGTGCGCCCCAGGCCTGGGGCTTCCAAACCTTACGGCTGGGGCACCCCAGGCCTGGGGCTCTCAAAGCCGAAGGCCTGGGGCGCCCCAGGACAGGGGCTCCCTAAGCCTAAGTGCTGGGGCGGACCAGGTCTGGGGCTACGTAAGCCTAAGGGCTGTGGCGTCCCTGGCCTGGGCCTCCCTAAGCCTAGGGGCTGGGGCGACCCAGGCCTGGGACTCCCTAAGTCTAAGGGCTGGGGCGCCCTAGGCCTGGGACTCCCTAAGCCTAAGGCCTGGGCCGGCCCAGGTCTGGGGCTCCCAAAGGCTAATGGCTGGGGCGTCCCATGCCTGGAGCTCCCAAAGGCTAAGAGCTTGGGCGCGACAGGCCTGGGGCTCCCTAAGCCTAAGTGCTGGGGCGCCCCAGGCCTGCAGCTCCCTAAGCCTAAGGTTTGGGGCCACCCAGGCCTGGGTCTCCCTTAGCCTAAGGGCTGGGGCACCCCAGGCCTGGGGCTCACTAAGCCTAAGGGCTGGAGATGCCCAGGCCTGGGGCAACCAAAGCCTAAGGGCGGGGGCGCCCCAGGCCTGGGGCTCCCAAAGCCTAAGGGCTACGGCACCCCAGGCCTGGGTCTCCCAAAGCATAAGGGCTGGCCGCCCCAGGACTGGGGCTTCCTAAGGCTAATTGCTGGGACGCACCAGGCCTGGGGCTCCCTAAGTCTTAGGGATGGGGCGGCCCAGGCATGGGGCTCCCAAAGTCTAAGGGCTGGGGCGTCCCAGGCCTGGGGCTCACAAAGTCTAAGGGCTGGGGCGCCCCAGGTCTGGGACTCCCTAAGCCTTTAGGCTGGGGCGCCCCAGGTCTGGGACTCCCTAAGCCTTAGGGCTGGGGCGCCCCAGGCCTGGGGCTCCCTAAGCCTAAGGCCTGGGGCGCCCCAGGCCTGGGGCCCCCTAAGTCTAAGTGCTGGGGAGCCCCAGGCCTGGGGCTCCCAAAGCCCAAGGGCTGGGCCGCCCCTGGCCTTGGGCTCCTAAATGTTAAGGGCTGGGGCGCCCCATGCCTGGGGATCCCAAAGCCTAAGGTCTGGGGCGCCCCAAGCCTTGGGCTTTTAAGCCTAAGGGCTGGGGCGCCCCATGACTGGGGCTCCCAAAGCTAAGAGCTGAGGCGCCCCAGACCTGGGGCTCCCAAAGCCTACGAACTGGGGCACCCCAATCAAGGGGCTCCCTAAGCCTATGGGCTGGGCGCCCCAGGCCTGGGGCTCCATAAGCCTAAGGATTGTTGTGACCCAGGCCTGGGGCTCCCTAAGCCTAAAGGCTGTGGCGCCCCAGACCTGGGTCTCATAAGCCTAAGGGCTGGGGGTCACCTGGCCGTGGGCTCCCTAAGCCTAAGGACTGGGGCGGCCCAGGCCGGGGGCACCCAAAGTCTAAGGGCTGACCGTCCCAGGCCTTGGGTTCCCTATGCTAAGGAATGGGGCGCACCAGGCCTGCGGCTCCCTAAGCCTAATGGCTGGGGCGCCCCAGGCCTGGGTCTCCCAAAACATAAGGGCTGGGGCGCCCCAGGTCTGGGGCTCCCAAAGCCTAAGACCGGGGCGCCCCAGGACAGGGGCTACCTAAGCCTAAGGGCGGAGGCGCCCCAAACCTGGGGCTCCCTAAGGGCGGGGCGTCACAGGCCTGGGGTTCCCAAAGATAAGGGCTGGGGCGCCACAGGCTTGGGGCTCCCAAAGCCTAAGGGCTGGGGCGCCCCAGGCCTGGGGCTTCCAAAGGCTAAAAGCTACGGCGCCACAGGCCTGGGTCTCCCTAAGCCTAATGGCTCGGGCGAACCAGGCCTGGGGATCCCTAAGCCGATGGGCTGGGGCGCCCCAGGCCTGGGCCTCCCAAAGCCTAAGGGCTGGGGCGTCCCAGGCCTGGGGCTCCCAAAGCCTAAGGGCTGGGGCGACCCAGGACAGGGGCTCCCTACGTCTTAGGGCTGGGGCTCACAAGGCCTGGGTCTCCCTAAGCCTAAGGGCCGGGGCACCCCAAGCCTGGGACTCCCTAAGCCTAAGGGCTGGGGTGCCCCAATCCAGGGGCACCCTAAGCCTAAGGGCTGTGGCGCCCCAGTCCTGGGGCTTCCAAAAGCTAATGGCTGGGGCGCCCCAGGACAGGGGCTCCCTAAGCCTAAAGGCTGGTGCGTCCCAGGTCTGGGACTCCCAAACCCTAAGGGCGGGGGCGCCCCCGGCCTAGGGCTCCCAAAGACTAAGGGCAGGGGCGCCCAAGACCTGGGGCTCCCAAAGCCTAAGGGCTGGGGTGCCCCAGGCCATGGGCTCCCTAAGTCTAAGGGATGGGGATCACAAGCCCTGGGTCTCCCTAAGCCTAAGGCCTGGTGCACCCCAGGACAGGGGCTCCCTAAGCCTAAGGGCTGGGGCGCCCCAGGCCTGGTGCTCCCAAAGACTAAGAGCTGGGATGTCCCAGGCCTGGGTCTCCCTAAGCCTAAGGGCTCAGGCGCACCAGGCCTGTGACTCCCAAAGCCTAAGGGCTGGGGCGTCCCAAGTCTGCGGCTCCCTAAGCTTAAGGGCTGGGGCGCCCCAGGCCTGGGGCTACCTAAGCCTAAGGCCTCAGGCGCACCAGGCCTGTGACTCCCAAAGCCTAAGGGCTGAGGCGTCCCAAGTCTTCGGCTCCCTAAGCTTAAGGGCTGGGGCGCCCCAGGCCTGGGGCTCCCTAAGCCTAAGGGCTGGGGTGCCCCAAGCCTGGGGCACCCTAAGCCTAAGGGCTATGGCGCCCCAGTCCTGGGGCTTCCAAAAGCTAAAGGCTGGGGCGCCCCTGGCCTAAAGCCTAAAGGCGGGGGCGCCCCTGGCCTGGGGTTCCCTAAGCCTAAGAGCTTGGGCGCCCCAGGCCTGGGGCTCCCTAAGCCTAAGGGCTAGTACGCCCCTGCCTTTTAGCTCCCAATGCCTAAGGGCTGGGGAGCCCCAGGTCTGGGGCTCCCAATGTCTAAGGCCTGGGGCGCCCAAGGTCTGGGGCTTCCAAAGCCTAAGGGCAGGGGCACCCCAGTCCTGGGGCTGCCTAAATCTAAGGACTGGGGCTCACAAGGCCTGGGGCTCCCAAAGCCAAAGGGCTGAGGCGTCCCAATGCTGGAGCTCTCTAAGCCTAAGGACTAGGGCGCCCCAGGCCTTGGGCTCCCAATGCCTAAGGGCTGGGGAGCCCCAGGTCTGGGGCTCTCAATGCCTAAGGCTTGGGGCGCCCCAGGACAGGGGCTCCCTAAGCCTAAGGGCTGGGCGCCCCCGACCTAGGGCTCCCTAATTCTAAGACCTGGGGCACCCCAGGCATGGGGGTCCCAAAGCCTAAGGGCTGGGTCGCCCCAGGCCTGGGGCTACCTAAGCCTAAGGGCTGGGGCGCCCCAGGTCTGGGGCTTCCAAATCCTTAAGGCAGGGGCGCCCCAGGCCTGGGGCTCCCAAAGCCTAAGGGCTGGCCGCCCCAGGCCTTGGGCTCCCTAAGGCTAAGTGCTTGGGCGCCCCAGGTTTGGGGCTCCCTACGGCTAAGGGCTGGGGCGCCCCAAGCCTGGGGCACCATAAGCCTAAGGGGTGGGGCGTCCCAGGCCTGGGGCTCACTAAGCCTAACTGCTGGGGCACCCAGGCCTTGGGCTCCCTAAGCCTAAGGGCGGGGGCGGCCCAGGCCTGGGGCTCCCTAAGGCTAATGGCTGGGGCGTCTCATGCCTGGGGCTCCCAAAGGCTAATGGCTGGGGCGTCCCATGCCTGGGGTTCCCAAAGGCTAAGAGCTGGGGCGCGTCAGGCCTGGGGCTCCCTAAGCCTAAGTGCTGGGGTGCCCCAGGCCTGGAGCTCCCTAAGCCTAAGGTTTGGGGCCACCCAGGCCTGGGTCTCCCTTAGCCTAAGGGCTGGGGCTCCCCAGGCCTGGGGCTCACTAAGACTAACTGCTGGGGCACCCAGGCCTTGGGCTCCCTAAGCCTAAGGGCGGGGGCGCCCCAGTCCTGGGGCTACCTAAGCCTAAGGGCTGGTGCGCCCCAGGCCTGGGGCTTCCAAAACCTTACGGCTGGGGCGCCCCAGGCCTGGGGCTCTCAAAGCCGAAGGCCTGGGGCGCCCCAGGACAGGGGCTCCCTAAGCCTAAGGGATGGGGCGGACTAGGTCTGGGGCTACGTAAGCCTAAGGGCTGTGGCGTCCCTGGCCTGGGTCTCCCTAAGCCTAAGGGCTGGGGCGACCCAGGCCTGGGACTCCCTAAGCCTAAGGGCTGGGGCGCTCCAGGCCTGGGACTCCCAAAGCCAAAGGCCTGGGCCGGCCCAGGCCTGGGGCTCCCAAAGGCTAATGGCTGGGGCGTCCCATGCCTGGGGCTCCCAAAGGCTAAGGCCCGGGGCGCCCCAGGCCTGGGGCCCCCTAAGTCTAAGTGCTGGGGCGCCCCAGGCCTGGGGCTCCCAAAGCCTAAGGGCTGGGCCGCCCCTGGCCTGGGGCTCCTAAATGTTAAGGGCTGGGGCGACCCATGCCTTGGGATCCCAAAGCCTAAGGTCTGGGGCGCCCCAAGCCTTGGGATTTTAAGCATAAGGGCTGGGGCGCCCCATGCATGGGGCTCCCAAAGCTAAGGGCTGAGGCGCCCCAGACCGGGGGCTCCCAAAGCCTAAGAACTGGGGCGCCCCAATCAAGGGGCTCCCTAAGCCTATGGGCTGGGCGCCCCAGGCCTTGGGCTCCATAAGCCTAAGGATTGTGGTGACCCAGGCCTGGGGCTCCCTAAGCCTAAAGGCTGTGGCGCCCCAGACCTGGGTCTCATAAGCCTAAGGGCTGGGGGTCACCTGGCCGTGGGCTCCCTAAGCCTAAGGACTGGGGCGGCCCAGGCCTGGGGCACCCAAAGTCTAAGGGCTGACCGTCCCAGGCCTTGGGCTCCCTATGCTAAGGAATGGGGCGCACCAGGCCTGCGGCTCCCTAAGCCTAATGGCTGGGGCGCCCCAGGCCTGGGGCTCCCTAAGGATAAGGGTTGGGGCGACCCATGCCTGGGACTCCCTAAGCATAAGGGCTAGGGTGCCCCACGCATTGGGCTCCCATATCCTAAGGCCTGGGGGGCCTCATGTCTGTGGCTTCCAAAGCCTAAGGCCTGGGGCGCCCCAGGACAGGGGCTCCCTATGCCTAAGGTCTGGGGTGCCCCACGCCAGGGGCTCCCTAAGCCTAAGGGCTGTGGCGCCCCAGGCCTGGGGGTGCCAAAGCCTAAGGGCTGCAGCGCCCGAGACCTGGGTCTCCCAAAACCTAAGGGCTGGTGCGCCCCAGGTCTGGGGCTCCCAATGCCTAAGGACGGAGGCGCACCAAACCTGGGGCTCCCTAAGGGCGGGCGCCGCATGCCTGAGGTTCCCAAAGATAAGGGCTGGGGCGCCACAGGCTTGGGGCTCCCAAAGCCTAAGGGCTGGGGCGCCCCAGGCCTGGGGCTTCCAAAGGCTAAAGGCTGGGGCGCCACAGGCATGGGTCTCCCTAAGCCTAAGGGCTCAGGCGAACCAGCCCTGGTGCTCCCTAACCCGAAGGGCTGGGGCACCCCAGGCCTGGGGGTCCCAAAGCGTAAGGGCTGGGGCGCCCCAGGCCTGGGTCTCCCAAAATATAAGGGCTGGGGCGCCCCAGGTCTGGGGCTCCCAAAGCCTAAGGCCGGGGCGCCCCAGGACAGGGGCTACCTAAGCCTAAGGGCGGAGGCGCCCCAAACCTGGGGCTCCCTAAGGGCGGGGCACCGCAGGCCTGGGGTTCCCAAAGATAAGGGCTGGGGCGCCACAGGCTTGGGGCTCCCAAAGCCTAAGGGCTGGGGCACCCCAGGCCTGGGGCTTCCAAATGCTAAAGGCTGGGGCGCCACAGGCCTGGGTCTCCCTAAGCCTAATGGCTCGGGCGAACCAGGCCGGGGGATCCCTAAGACGATGGGCTGGGGCGCCCCAGGCCTGGGCCTCCCAAAGCGTAAGGGCTGGCGCGCCCCAGGCCTGGGATTCCCTAAGCCTAAGGGCTGGGGCGTCCCAGGCCTGGGGCTCCCAAAGCCTAAGGGGTGGCGCGCCCCAGCCCAGGGGCTCCCTAAGCCCAAGGGCTGGGTTGCCCCCGCCTGGGGCTCCCAAAGCCTAAGTGCTGGGGGGCCCCAGGCCTGGGGCTCCCTAAGCCTAAGGGCTGGGGCACCCCAGGCCTTGGGCTCCCTAATCCTAAGGATTGTGGCACACCATGCCTGGGCTCCCAAAGCCTAAGGGCTGGGGCGCCTCAGGCCTGGGGCTCTCAAAGCCTAATGCTGGGTCGCCCCTGCCAGGAGCTCCGAAAACCTAAGGGCTGGGGCGTCCCAGGCCAGGGACTCCCTAAGTCTAAGGGCTGGAGCTCACAAGGCCTGGTGCTCCCAAAGCCTAAGGGCGGGAGCGCCCCAGGCCTGCTGCTCCCAAGCCTAAGGGCTGAGGCGCCCAAGGCCTGGGTCTCCCTAAGCCTAAGGGATGGGGCGCTCCAGGCCTGGGGCTCCCAAAAACTAAGGGCGCGGCCGCCCCAGGCCTGGGGCTCCCAAAGCCTGAGGCCTGGGGTTCCCCAGGACAGGGGCTCCCTAAGCCTAAGGGCTGAGGCGTCCCAAGCCTTGGGCTCCCTAAGCCTAAGGGCTAGGGCGCCCCAGGCCTGGGGCTCCCTAAGCCTAAGGGCTTGGGCGCCCCAAGCCTGGGGCACCCTAAGCCTAAGGGCTTGGGCACCCCAAGCCTGGGGCTTCCAAAAGCTAAAGTCTTGGGGGCCCCAGGACAGGGGCTCCATAAGCCTAAGGGCTGGGGCGCCCCAGGCCTGGGGCTCCCTAAGGCTAAGGGCTGGGGCGCCCCAGGCCGGGGGTTCCCTAAGCCTAAGGGCTGGGGCGCCCCAGGCCTGGGGCTCCCAAAGCCTAAGGGCTGCGCTGTCCCAGGCATGGGGCTCACTAAGCCTAAGAGCTGGGTGCCCCAGGCCTGAGGTTCAAAAAGCCTAAGTGCTGGGGCGCCCCAGGCCTGGTGCTCCCTTAGCCTAAGGGCTGGTGCGCCCCAAGCCAGGGGCACCCTTAGCCTAAGGACTAGGGCGCCCCAGGCCTTGGGCGCCCAAAACCTAAGAGCTGGGGAGCCCCAGGTCTGGGGCTCCCAATGACTAAGGCCTGGGGCGCCCCAGGACAGGGGCTCACTAAGCCTAAGGGCTGGGGCGCCCCAGGCCTGGGGCTCCCTAAGCCTAAGGGCTGGGGCGCCCCAGGCATGGGGGTCCCAAAGCCTAAGCGCTGGGGCGCCTCAGGTCTGGGGTTCCCAAATCCTAAGGGCTGGGGCGCCCAAGGCCTGGTGCTCCCTAAACCTAAGGGTTGGGGCGCCCCAAGCCTGGGGGTCCCAAAACATAAGGGCTGTGCGCCCTAGCCCTGGGGGTCCCTACGTCTAAGGGCTGCGGAGCCCAAGGCCTGGGGCTCCCTAAACCTAAGGGCTGGGGCGCCCCAGGACTTGGGCTCCCAAAGCCTAAGGCCTGGGATGCCCCAGGACAGGGGCTCCCTAAGCCTAAGGGCTGGGGCGCTCCAGGCCTGAGGCTCTCTAAGCCTAAAGGCTGGGGCGCCACAGGACTGGGGCTCCCAAAGCCTACGGGCTGGGGCGTCCCTGGCCTGGGGGTCCCAAAGCCTAAGGGCTGGGTCGCCCCAGGCCTGGGGCTCCTAAAGACTAAGGGCTGGCGCGCCCATGTCCTGGAGATCCCAAAGGCTAAGAGCTAGGGCGCCCCAGGCCTGGGGCTCCCTAAGCATAATTGCTGGGGCGCACCAGGGCAGGGGCTAACTAAGCTTGAGGGCGGGGGTGCCCCAGGCCTGGCGCTCCCAAAGCCTCATGGCTGGGGCTCCCCAGGCCTGGGACTCCCTAAGCCTAAGGGCTCAGGGGCACCAGGCCTGTGACTCCCAAAGCCTAAGCGCTGAGGCGTCCCAAGCCTTGGGCTCACTAAGCCTAAGGGCTAGGGCGCCCCAGGCCTGGGGCTCCCTAAGCCTAAGGGCTGTGGCGCCCCAGTCTTGGGGCTTCCAAAAGCTAATGTCTTGGGCGCCCCAGAACAGGGGCTCCCTAAGGCTAAGGGCTGGGGTGCCCGAGGCTTTGGGCTCCCAAAGCCTAAGGGCTGGGCCGCCCCAGGCCTGGTGCTCCCAAACCTAAGGGCTGGGGCACCCCAGGCCTGGGGCTCCCAAAGCCTAAGGGCTGCGTTGTCCCAGGCCTGGGGCTCACTAAGCCTAAGGGCTGGGTGCCCCAGGCCTGAGGTTCAAAAAGCCTGAGTGCTGGGGCGCCCCAGGCCTGGTGCTCCCAAAACCAAAGGGCAGGGGCGATCCAGTCCTTGGGATCCCAAAGCCGAAGGGTTGGGGCACCCCAGGCCTGGTTCTCCCTTAGCCTAAGGGCTGGTGCGCCCCAAGCCAGGGGCACCCTTAGCCTAAGGACTAGGGCGCCCCAGGCCTTGGGCGCCCAAAACCTAAGAGCTGGGGAGCCCCAGGTCTGGGGCTCCCAATGACTAAGGCCTGGGGCGCCCCAGGACAGGGGCTCACTAAGCCTAAGGGCTGGGGCGCCCCAGGCCTGGGGCTCCCTAAGCCTAAGGGCTGGGGCGCCCCTGGCCTGGGGGTCCCAAAGCCTAAGCGCTGGGGCGCCCAAGGCCTGGGGCTCCCAAAGGCTAAGGGCTGGGGCGCACCAGACCTGGGGTTCCCTAAACATATGTGCTGGGGTGCCCCAGGTCAGGGGCTACCTAAGCCTAAGTGCGGGGGTTCCCCAGACCGGGGGCTACCTAAGCCTAAGGGCTGGGGCGCCTCATGTCTGGGGTTCCCAAATCCTAAGGGCTGGGGCGCCCCAGGCCTGGAGCTCCCTAAACCTAAGGGTTGGGGCGCCCCAAGCCTGGGGGTCCCAAAACATAAGGGCTGTTCGCCCTAGCCCTGGGGGTCCCTATGGCTAAGGGCTGCGGAGCCCCAGGCCTGGGGCTACCAAAGCCTAAGGGCTGGGGCGTCCCAGGCCTGGGGCTCACTAAGCCTCACTGCTGAGGTGCCCCAGGCCTGTGGATCCCTAAGCCTAAAGGCTGGGGCGCCCCACGTCTGGGGCACCCTAAGCCTAAGGGCTGGGGCACCCCAGGCCTTTGGCTTCCAAAACCTTAGGGCTGGGGCGCCCCAGGACTTGGGCTCCCAAAGCCTAAGGCCTGGGGCGCCCCAAGACAGGGGCTCCCTAAGCCTAAGGGCTGGGGCGCCCCAGGCATGGGGCTCCCTAAACCTAAAGGCTGGGGCGCCCCAGGTCTGGGGCTCCCAAAGCCTAAGGGCTGGGGCGTCCCAGGCCTGGGGCTCACTAAGCCTAACTGCTGGGGCGCCCCAGGCCTGTGGATCCCTAAGCCTAAGGGTTGGGGCGCTCCAGGCCTGGGGCTCCCAAAACCTAAGGGCTGGGGCGCCCCAGTCCTAGGGATCCTAAAGCCGAAGGGCTGAGGCACCCCAGGCCTGGGGCTCCAAAACCTAAGGGCTAGAGAACCCCAGACCTGGGGCTCCCTAAGGCAAAGGGCTGGGGCGCCCCAGGTTGGGGCTCGCTAAGCCTAAGTGCTGAGGCGCCCCAAGCCTGAGGCTCCCAAAGCCCAAGGGCTTGGGCGTCCCAGGCCTGGTTCTCCCTTAGCCTAAGGCCTGGGGCGCCGCAGGACAAGGGCTCCCTAAACCTAATGGCTGGGGCGCCCCAGGCCTGGGGCTCTCTAAGCCTAAGGGCTGGGGCGCCCCAGGCCTGGGGGTCCCAATACCTTTTCGCTGGGGCGCCCGAGGCCTGGGGCTCCCAAAGGCTAAGGGCTGGGGCGCCCCACACCTGGAGCTCCCAAAGGCTAAGAGCTGGGGCGCCCCAGGCCTGGGGCTTCCTAAGCATAAGTGCTGGGGTGCCCCAGGTCAGGGGCTACCTAAGCCTAAGGTCGGGGGTGCCCCAGATCTGGGGCTACCTAAGCTTAAGGGCTGGGTCGCCTCAGGTCTGGGGCTCCCAAATCCTAAGGGTTGGGGCGCCCCAGGCCTGGGGCTCCCTAAACCTAAGGGTTGGGGCGCCCCAAGCCTGGGGCTCCCAAAACAAAAGGGCTGTGCGCCCTAGCCCTGGGGGTTCCTAAGGCTAAGGGCTGCGGTGCCCCAGGCCTGGGGCTCACTATGCCTAACTGTTGGGGCGCCCCAGGCCTGTGGATCCCTAAGCCTAAGGGCTGGTGCGCTCCAGGCCTGGGGCTCCATAAACCTAAGGGCTGGGGCGCCCCAGTCCTAGGGATCCTAAAGCCGAAGGGCTGGGGCACCCCAGGCTTGGTGCTCCCAAAACCTAAGAGCTGGAGAGCCCCAGGCCTGGGGCTCCCTAAGGCAAAGGGCTGGGGCGCCCCAGGTTGCGACTCGCTAAGCCTAAGTGCAGGGGCGACCCAAGCCTGAGGCTCCCAAAGCCAAAGGGCTTGGGCGTCCCAGGCCTGGGGCTCACTAAGCCTAAGGGCTGCAGCACCCCAGGCATGGGGCTCCCTAAGCCAAAGGGCTGCAGCACCCCAGGCATGGGGCTCCCTAAGCCAAAGGGCTGTGGCGCCCCAGGCCTGGGGCTCACTAAGCCTAAGGGCTGGGGCGACCCAGGCCAGGGGCTCCCTAAGTCTTAGGGCTGGGGCCCACAAGGCCTGGGTCTCCCTAAGCCTAAGGGCCGGGGCGCCCCAGGCCTGGGGGTCGAAAAGCCTAAGGGCTGGGGTGCCCCAGGCCAGGCGCTCCCTAAGTCTAATGGCTGGGTCTCACAAGGCCTGGGTCTCCCTAAACCTTAGGGCTGGGGCGCCCCTGGCTTTGGGCTACCAAAACCTAAGGGCCTGGGCGCCTCAGGCCTGGGGCTCCCAAAGCGTAAGGATTGGGTCGTCCCAGGCCTGGGGCTCACTAAGCCTAAGGGCTGGTTGCCCCAAGCCTGGGGCTCCCAAAGCCTAAGGGCTGGTGCGCCCCAGGCCTGGGGCTCCCAAAGCCTAAGGGCAGGGGCGCCCCAGTCCTGGGGCTCCCAAAGGCTAAGGGTTGGGGCACCCCAGGCCAGTGGCTCCCTAAATCTAAGGGCTGGGGCTCACAAGGCCTGGGCTACCAAAGCCAAAGGGCTGAGGCATCCCAATGCTGGAGCTCCCTAAGCCTAAAGGCTGGGGCGCCCCAGGCCTAGTTCTCCCTTAGCCTAAGGGCTGGTGCGCCCCAAACCTGGGACACCCTAAGCCTAAGGACTAGGGCGCTCCAGGCCTTGGGCCCCCAATACCTAAGGGATGGGGAGCCCCAGGTCTGGGGCTCCCAATGCTTAAGGCCTGGGGCGCCCCAGGACAGGGGCTCCCAAAGCCTAAGGGCTGGGGCGCCCCCGGCCTGGGGCTCCCTAAGCCTAAGGTCTGGGGTGCACCAGGCCTGGGGCTCCCAAAGCCTAAGGGCTAGGGCGTCCCAGGCCTGGTGCTCCCTAAGACTAAGGTCTAGGGCGCCCCAGGCCTCGGGCTCCCTAAGCCTACGGGCTGGGGTGCCTCAGGCTGGGGCTATCAAGCCTAAGGGCTGGGGCGCCCCAGGCCAGGGGCACCCTAAGCCTAATGCTGAAGCTCCACAGGCCTGGCGCTCCCACAGGCTGAGGGATGGGGCTCCCAAAAGCTAAGTGCTGGGCACCCCAGGCCTGGGGTTTCCTAAACGTAAGGGCTGGGGGGCCGCCGACCTGGGGCTCCCAAAACCTAAGGGCCTGTGCGCCTCAGGCTTGGGGCTCCCGAAGCTTTAGGGCGGGGGCGCCGCAGGACTGGTGCTCCCTGAGCCTAATGGCGGGGGCGCCCCATTCTTGGGGCTCCCTAAGCCTAAGGGCTGGGGCGGCCCAGCCAGGGGCTCCGAAAACCTAAAGGCTGGGCACCCCTGCCTGGGGCTCCCTAAGCCAACGGGCTGGGGCGCCCCAGGCTTGGGGCCCCCAAAGCCTAAGGGCAAGGGCACCCCAGGCCTGGGGCTCCCAAAGCCTAAGGGCTGGGGCACCCCAGGACAGGGGCTCCCTAAGTCTAAGGGCTGGAGCTCACAAGGCCTGGGAATCCCTAAGTCTAAGGGCGGGGTGTCCCAGGCCTGGGGCTCCCAAAGCTAAGGGCTGAGGTGCCCAAGGCCTTGGGCTCCCTAAGCCTAAGGGCTCGGGCGCCCCAGGCCTGGGGCTCCCTAAGCCGAAGGCCTGGGGCGCCTCAGGCCTGGGTGCTCCCTTAGCCTAAGAGCTGGGGCGCCACAAGCCTGGGGCACCTAAGCCTAAGGGCTGGGGCGCCCCAGGCCTGGGGCTCCCAAACATAAGGGCTGGGCCGCCCCAGGCCTGGGACTCCCAAAGCCTGAGGCCTGGGGCATCCCAGGACAGGGGCTCCCTAAGCCTAAGGGCTGGGGGGCCCCAGGCCTGAGGCTCCCTAAGCCTAAGGGTTGGGGCACCACAGGCCTGGGGCTCCCAAAGCCTAAGGGCTGGGGCGCCTCAGGACTGGGGCTCCCAAAGGATAAGAGCTGGGGCGCCCCAGGCCTGGGGCTCCCTAAGCATAATTGCTGGGGCGCACCAGGGCAGGGGCTACCTAAGCCTGAGGGCGGGGGCGCCCCAGTCCTGGAGATCCCTAAGCCGAAGGGCTGGGGCGCCTGAGGCCAGGGGCTCCCAATACCTAAGGGCTGGGCCGCCCCATGTTTGGAGCTACCTAAGCCTAAGGGATGTGGAGCCCCAGGCCTGGGGCTCCCAAAGCCTAAGAGCTGGGGCACCCCAGGCCCGGGGTTCCTTAAGCCTAAGGGCAGGGGCGCCACAGGCCTGGGGCCCACTAAGCCTAAGGGCTGTGGCGCCCCATTCCTGGGGCTCCCAAAGCCTAAGGGCTGGGGTGCACCAGGCCTGGGGCTCCCAAAGCCTAAGGGCCTGTGCACCTCAGGCTTGGGGCTCCCAAAGCTTTACGGCGGGGGCGCCTCAGGACTGGTGCTCCCTGAGCCTAATGGCAGGGGCGCCCCATTCTTGGGGCTCCCAAAGTCTAAGGGCTGGGCGTCCCAGCCCTGGGGCTCCCTAAGCCTAAGGGCTGGGACGCCCCATTCAGGGGCTCCGAAAACCTAAAGGCTGGGAACCCCAGGCCTGGGGCTCCCTAAGCCAACGGGCTGGGGCGCCCCAGGCCTGGGGCCGCCAAAGCCTAAGGGCTGGGGCGCCCCAGGCCTGGGGCTTCCAAAAGCTAAAATCTTGGGCGCCCCAGGACAGGGGCTCCCTAAGCCTAAGGGCTGGGGCGCCCCAGGCCTGGGGCTCCCTAAGGCTAAGGGCTGGGGCGCCCCAGGCCTGGGGTTCCCTAAGCCTAATGGCTGGAGCGCCCCAGGCTTTGGGCTCCCAAAGCCTAAGGGCTGGGCCTCCCCAGGCCTGGTGCTCCCAAAACCTAAGGGCTGGGGCGCCCCAGGACTGGGTCTCCCAAAGCCTAAGGGCTGCGCTGTCCCAGGCCTGGGGCTCACTAAGACTAAGGGCTGGGTGCTCCAGGCCTGAGGTTCAAAAAGCCTAAGTGCTGGGGCGCCCCAGGCCTGGTGCTCCCAAAACCTAAGGGCAGGGGCGATCCAGTCCTTGGGATCCCAAAGCCGAAGGGTTGGGGCACCCCAGGCCTGGTTCTCCCTTAGCCTAAGGGCTGGTGCGCCCCAAGCCAGGGGCACCCTAAGCCTAAGGACTAGGGCGCCCCAGGCCTTGGGCTCCCAAAACCTAAGAGCTGGGGAGCCCCAGGTCTGGGGCTCCCAATGACTAAGGCCTGGGGCGCCCCAGGACAGGGGCTCACTAAGCCTAAGGGCTGGGACGCCCCAGGCCTAGGGGTCCCAAAGCCTAAGCGCTGGGGCGCCCAAGCCCTGGCGCTCCCAAAGGCTAAGGGCTGGGGCGCACCAGACCTGGGGCTCCCTAAACATAAGTGCTGGGGTGCCCCAGGTCAGGGGCTACCTAAGCCTAAGGGCGGGGTTTCCCCAGACCGGGGACTACCTAAGCCTAAGGGCTGGGGCGCCTCTGGTCTGGGGTTCCCAAATCCTAAGGGCTGGGGCGCCCCAGGTCTGGGGCTCCCTAAACCTAAGGGTTGGGTCGCCCCAGTCCTAGGGATCCTAAAGCCGAAGGGCTGGGGCACCCCAGACCTGGGGCTCCCTAAGGCAAAGGGCTGGGGCGTCCCAGGTTGGGGCTCGCTAAGCCTAAGTGCTGAGGCGCCCCAAGCCTGAGGCTCCCAAAGCCAAAGGGCTTGGGCGTCCCAGGCCTGGTTCTCCCTTAGCCTAAGGCCTGGGGCGCCCCAGGACAGGGGCTCCCTAAGCCTAATGGCTGGGGCGCCCCAGGCCTGGGGCTCTCTAAGCCTAAGGGCTGGGGCGCCCCAGGCCTGATGGTCCCAATACCTTTTCTCTGGGGCGCCCGAGGCCTGGGGCTCCCAAAGGCTAAGGGCTGGGGCGCCCGAGACCTGGAGCTCCCAAAGGCTAAGAGCTGGGGCGCCCCAGGCCTGGGGCTTCCTAAGCATAAGTGCTGGGGTGCCTCAGGTCAGGGGCTACCTAAGCCTAAGGTCGGGGGTGCCCCAGATCTGGGGCTACCTAAGCTTAAGGGCTGGGGCGCCTCAGGTCTGCGGCTCCCAAATCCTAAGGGCTGGGGCGCCCAAGGCCTGGGGCTATCAAGCCTAAGGGCTGGGGCGCCCCAGGACTGGGGCACCCTAAGCCTAATGCTGAAGCTCCACAGGCCTGGCGCTCCCACAGGCTGAGGGATGGGGCTCCCAAAAGCTAAGTGCTGGGCACCCCAGGCCTGGGGTTTCCTAAACGTAAGGGCTGGGGCGCCACCGACCTGGGGCTCCCAAAACCTAAGGGCCTGTGCACCTCAGGCTTGGGGCTCCCAAAGCTTTAGGGCGGGGGCGCCGCAGGACTGGTGCTCCCTGAGCCTAATGGCGGGGGCGCCCCATTCTTGGGGCTCCCTAAGCCTAAGGGCTGGGACGCCCCAGGCCTAGGGGTCCCAAAGCCTAAGCGCTGGGGCGCCCAAGGCCTGGGGCTTCCAAAAGCAAAGGACTGGGGCGCACCAGACCTGGGGCTCCCTAAACATAAGTGCTGGGGTGCCCCAGGTCAGGGGCTACCTAAGCCTAAGGGCGGGGGTTCCCCAGACCGGGGGCTACCTAAGCCTAAGGGCTGGGGCGCCTCTGGTCTGGGGTTCCCAAATCCTAAGGGCTGGGGCGCCCCAGGCCTGGGGCTCCCTAAACCTAAGGGTTGGGTCGCCCCAGTCCTAGGGATCCTAAAGCCGAAGGGCTGGGGCACCCCAGACCTAGGGCTCCCTAAGGCAAAGGGCTGGGGCGTCCCAGGTTGGGGCTCGCTAAGCCTAAGTGCTGAGGCGCCCCAAGCCTGAGGCTCCCAAAGCCAAAGGGCTTGGGCGTCCCAGGCCTGGTTCTCCCTTAGCCTAAGGCCTGGGGCGCCCCAGGACAGGGGCTCCCTAAGCCTAATGGCTGGGGCGCCCCAGGCCTGGGGGTCCCAATACCTTTTCTCTGGGGCGCCCGAGGCCTGGGGCTCCCAAAGGCTAAGGGCTGGGGTGCCCGAGACCTGGAGCTCCCAAAGGCTAAGAGCTGGGGCGCCCCAGGCCTGGGGCTTCCTAAGCATAAGTGCTGGGGTGCCCCAGGTCAGGGGCTACCTAAGCCTAAGGTCGGGGGTGCCCCAGATCTGGGGCTACCTAAGCTTAAGGGCTGGGGCGCCCCAGGTCTGGGGCTCCCAAATCCTAAGGGCTGGGGCGCCCCAGGCCTGGGGCTCCCTAAACCTAAGGGTTGGGGCGCCCCAAGCCTGAGGCTCCCAAAACATAAGGGCTGTGCGCCCTAGCCCTGGGGGTTCCTAAGGCTAAGGGCTGCGGTGCCCCAGGCCTGGGGCTCACTATGCCTAACTGCTGGGGCGCCCCAGGCCTGTGGATCCCTAAGCCTAAGGGCTGGTGCGCTCCAGGCCTGGGGCTCCATAAACCTAAGGGCTGGGGCGCCCCAGTCCTAGGGATCCTAAATCCGAAGGGCTGGGGCACCCCAGGCTTGGGGCTCCCAAAACCTAAGAGCTGGAGAGCCCCAGGCCTGGGGCTCCCTAAGGCAAAGGGCTGGGGCGCCCCAGGTTGCGGCTCGCTAAGCCTAAGTGCTGGGGCGACCCAAGCCTGAGGCTCCCAAAGCCAAAGGGCTTGGGCGTCCCAGGCCTGGGGCTCACTAAGCCTAAGGGCTGCAGCACCCCAGGCATGGGGCTCCCTAAGCCAAAGGGCTGCAGCACCCCAGGCATGGGGCTCCCTAAGCCAAAGGGCTGTGGCGCCCCAGGCCTGGGGCTCACTAAGCCTAAGGGCTGGGGCGACCCAGGCCAGGGGCTCCCTAAGTCTTAGGGCTGGGGCCCACAAGGCCTGGGTCTCCCTAAGCCTAAGGGCCGGGGCGCCCCAGGCCTGGGGGTCGCAAAGCCTAAGGGCTGGGGTGCCCCAGGCCAGGCGCTCCCTAAGTCTAATGGCTGGGTCTCACAAGGCCTGGGTCTCCCTAAACCTTAGGGCTGGGGCGCCCCTGGCTTTGGGCTACCAAAACCTAAGGGCCTGGGCGCCTCAGGCCTGGGGCTCCCAAAGCGTAAGGATTGGGTCGTCCCAGGCCTGGGGCTCACTAAGCCTAAGGGCTGGTTGCCCCAAGCCTGGGGCTCCCAAAGCCTAAGGGCTGGTGCGCCCCAGGCCTGGGGCTCCCAAAGCCTAAGGGCAGGGGCGGCCCAGTCCTCGGGCTCCCAAAGGCTAAGGATTGGGGCACCCCAGGCCAGTGGCTCCCTAAATCTAAGGGCTGGGGCTCACAAGGCCTGGGCTACCAAAGCCAAAGGGCTGAGGCATCCCAATGCTGGAGCTCCCTAAGCCTAAAGGCTGGGGCGCCCCAGGCCTAGTTCTCCCTTAGCCTAAGGGCTGGTGCGCCCCAAACCTGGGGCACCCTAAGCCTAAGGACTAGGGCGCTCCAGGCCTTGGGCCCCCAAAACATAAGGGATGGGGAGCCCCAGGTCTGGGGCTCCCAATGACTAAGGCCTGGGGCGCCCCAGGACAGGGGCTCACTAAGCCTAAGGGCTGGGACGCCCCAGGCCTAGGGGTCCCAAAGCCTAAGCGCCGGGGCGCCCAAGGCCTGGGGCTCCCAAAGGCTAAGGGCTGGGGCGCACCAGACCTGGGGCTCCCTAAACATAAGTGCTGGGGTGCCCCAGGTCAGGGGCTACCTAAGCCTAAGGGCGGGGGTTCCCCAGACCGGGGGCTACCTAAGCATAAGGGCTGGGGCGCCTCTGGTCTGGGGTTCCCAAATCCTAAGGGCTGGGGCGCCCCAGGCCTGGGGCTCCCTAAACCTAAGGGTTGGGTCGCCCCAGTCCTAGGGATCCTAAAGCCGAAGGGCTGGGGCACCCCAGACCTGGGGCTCCCTAAGGCAAAGGGCTGGGGCGTCCCAGGTTGGGGCTCGCTAAGCCTAAGTGCTGAGGCGCCCCAAGCCTGAGGCTCCCAAAGCCAAAGGGCTTGGGCGTCTCAGGCCTGGTTCTGCCTTAGCCTAAGGCCTGGGGCGCCCCAGGACAGGGGCTCCCTAAGCCTAATGGCTGGGGCGCCCCAGGCCTGGGGCTCTCTAAGCCTAAGGGCTGGGGCGCCCGAGGCCTGGGGCTCCCAAAGCCTAAGGGCTGGGGCACCCCAGGACAGGGGGTCCCTAAGTCTAAGGGCTGGAGCTCACAAGGCCTGGGGATCCCTAAGTCTAAGGGCGGGGGTGCCCCAGGCCTGGGGCTCCCAATGCCTAAGGGCTGAGGCGCCCAAGACCTGGGGCTCCCTGAGCCTAAGGGCTCGGGCGCCCCAGGCCTGGGGCTCCCTAAGCCGAAGGCCTGGGGCGCCTCAGGCCTGGGTGCTCCCTTAGCCTAAGAGCTGGGGCGCCACAAGCCTGGGCACCCTTAGCCTAAGGGCTGGGGCGCCCCAGGCCTGGAGCTCTCAAAACCTAAGGGCTGGGCCGCCCCATGCCTGGGGCTCCCAAAGCCTGAGACCTGGGGCATCCCAGGACAGGTGCTCCCTAAGCCTAAGGCTGGGGCGCCCCAGGCCTGAGGCTCCCTAAGCCTAAGGGTTGGGGCCCCACAGGCCTGAGGCTCCCAAAGCCTAAGGGCTGGGGCGTCCCTGGCCTGGGGGTCGCAAAGCCTGAGGGCTGGGGCGCCACAGGCCTGGGGCTCCCAAAGGCTAAGGGCTGGGGCGCCCCAGCCTGGAGCTCCCAAAGGCTAAGAGCTGGGGTGCCCCTGGCCTGGGGCTCCCTAAGCATAATTGCTGGGGCGCACCAGGCAGGGGATACCTAAGCCTGAGGGCGGGGGCGCCCCAGTCCTGGAGCTCCCTAAGCCGAAGGGCTGGGGGGCCTGAGGCCAGTGGCTCCCAAAACCTAAGGGCTGGGCCGCCCCATGTTTGGAGCTACCTAAGCCTAAGGGATGTGGAGCCCCAGGCCTGGGGCTCCCAAAGCCTAAGAGCTGGGGCACCCCAGGCCCGGGGTTCCTTAAGCCTAAGGGCTGGGGCGCCACAGGCCTGGGGCCCACTAAGCCTAAGGGCTGTGGCGCCCCATTCCTGGGGCTCCCAAAGCCTAAGGGCTGGGGTGCACCAGGCCTGGGGCTCCCAAAGCCTAAGGGCTAGGGCGTCCCAGGCCTGGTGCTCCCTAAGAATAAGGTCTAGGGCGCCCCAGGCCTCGGGCTCCCTAAGCATAAAGGCTGGGGCGCCCTATGCCTGGGGCTATCAAGCCTAAGGGCTGGGGCGCCCCAGGCCTGGGTCACCCTAAGCCTAATGCTGGGGCTCCACAGGCCTGGGACTCCCACAGCCTGAGTGATGAGGCTCCCAAAAGCTAAAATCTTGGGCGCCCCAGGACAGGGGCTCCCTAAGCCTAAGGGCTGGGGCGCCCCAGGCCTGGGGCTCCCTAAGGCTAAGGGCTGGGGCGCCCCAGGCCTGGGGTTCCCTAAGCCTAATGGCTGGAGTGCCCCAGGCTTTGGGCTCCCAAAGCCTAAGGGCTGGGCCACCCCAGGCCTGGTGCTCCCAAAACCTAAGGGCTGGGGCGCCCCAGGCCTGGATCTCCCAAAGCCTAAGGGCTGCGCTGTCCCAGGCCTGGGGCTCACTAAGCCTAAGGGCTGGGTGCCCCAGGCCTGAGGTTCAAAAAGCCTAAGTGCTGGGGCGCCCCAGGCCTGGTGCTCCCAAAACCTAAGGGCAGGGGCGATCCAGTCCTTGGGATCCCAAAGCCGAAGGGTTGGGGCACCCCAGGCCTGGTTCTCCCTTAGCCTAAGGGCTGGTGCGCCCCAAGCCAGGGGCACCCTAAGCCTAAGGACTAGGGCGCCCCAGGCCTTGGGCTCCCAAAACCTAAGAGCTGGGGAGCCCCAGGTCTGGGGCTCCCAATGACTAAGGCCTGGGGCGCCCCAGGACAGGGGCTCACTAAGCCTAAGGGCTGGGACGCCCCAGGCCTAGGGGTCCCAAAGCCTAAGCGCTGGGGCTCCCAAGGCCTGGGGCTCCCAAAGGCTAAGGGCTGGGGCGCACCAGACCTGGGGCTCCCTAAACATAAGTGCTGGGGTGCCCCAGGTCAGGGGCTACCTAAGCCTAAGGGCGGGGGTTCCCCAGACCGGGGGCTACCTAAGCCTAAGGGCTGGGGCGCCTCTGGTCTGGGGTTCCCAAATCCTAAGGGCTGGGGCGCCCCAGGCCTGGGGCTCCCTAAACCTAAGGGTTGGGTCGCCCCAGTCCTAGGGATCCTAAAGCCGAAGGGCTGGGGCACCCCAGACCTGGGGCTCCCTAAGGCAAAGGGCTGGGGCGTCCCAGGCCTGGTTCTCCCTTAGCCTAAGGCCTGGGGCGCCCCAGGACTGGGGCACCCTAAGCCTAATGCTGAAGCTCCACAGGCCTGGCGCTCCCACAGGCTGAGGGATGGGGCTCCCAAAAGCTAAGTGCTGGGCACCCCAGGCCTGGGGTTTCCTAAACGTAAGGGCTGGGGCGCCGCCGACCTGGGGCTCCCAAAACCTAAGGGCCTGTGCACCTCAGGCTTGGGGCTCCCAAAGCTTTAGGGCGGGGGCGCCGCAGGAATGGTGCTCCCTGAGCCTAATGGCGGGGGCGCCCCATTCTTGGGGCTCCCTAAGCCTAAGGGCTGGGGCGGCCCAGCCAGGGGCTCCGAAAACCTAAAGGCTGGGCACCCCTGCCTGGGGCTCCCTAAGCCTAAGGGCTGGGGCGCCCCAGGCCTGGGGCTCCCAAAGCCTAAGGGCTGGGGCACCCCAGGACAGGGGCTCCCTAAGTCTAAGGGCTGGAGCTCACAAGGCCTGGGGATCCCTAAGTCTAAGGGCGGGGGTGCCCCAGGCCTGGGGCTCCCAATGCCTAAGGGCTGAGGCGCCCCAGGCCTGGGGCTCCCTAAGCCGAAGGGCTGGGGCGCCTCAGGCCTGGGTGCTCCCTTAGCCTAAGAGCTGGGGCGCCACAAGCCTGGGGCACCCTTAGCCTAAGTGCTGGGGCGCCCCAGGCCTGGAGCTCTCAAAACCTAAGGGCTGGGCCGCCCCATGCCTGGGGCTCCCAAAGCCTGAGACCTGGGGCATCCCAGGACAGGTGCTCCCTAAGCCTAAGGCTGGGGCGCCCCAGGCCTGAGGCTCCCTAAGCCTAAGGGTTGGGGCCCCACAGGCCTGAGGCTCCCAAAGCCTAAGGGCTGGGGCGTCCCTGGCCTGGGGGTCGCAAAGCCTGAGGGCTGGGGCGCCACAGGCCTGGGGCTCCCAAAGGCTAAGGGCTGGAGCGCCCCAGCCTGGAGCTCCCAAAGGCTAAGAGCTGGGGTGCCCCTGGCCTGGGGCTCCCTAAGCATAATTGCTGGGGCGCACCAGGCAGGGGATACCTAAGCCTGAGGGCGGGGGCGCCCCAGTCAGGGAGCTCCCTAAGCCGAAGGGCTGGGGGGCCTGAGGCCAGTGGCTCCCAAAACCTAAGGGCTGGGCCGCCCCATGTTTGGAGCTACCTAAGCCTAAGGGATGTGGAGCCCCAGGCCTGGGGCTCCCAAAGCCTAAGAGCTGGGGCACCCCAGGCCCGGGGTTCCTTAAGCCTAAGGGCTGGGGCGCCACAGGCCTGGGGCCCACTAAGCCTAAGGGCTGTGGCGCCCCATTCCTGGGGCTCCCAAAGCCTAAGGGCTGGGGTGCACCAGGCCTGGGGCTCCCAAAGCCTAAGGGCTAGGGCGTCCCAGGCCTGGTGCTCCCTAAGAATAAGGTCTAGGGCGCCCCAGGCCTCGGGCTCCCTAAGCATAAAGGCTGGGGCGCCCTATGCCTGGGGCTATCAAGCCTAAGGGCTGGGGCGCCCCAGGCCTGGGTCACCCTAAGCCTAATGCTGGGGCTCCACAGGCCTGGGACTCCCACAGCCTGAGTGATGAGGCTCCCAAAAGCTAAGTGCTGGGCACCCAAGGCCTGGGGCTTCCTAAACGTAAGGGCTGGGACGCCGCCGGCCTGGGCCTCCCAAAACCTAAGGGCCTGTGCACCTCAGGCTTGGGGCTCCCAAAGCTTTAGGGCGGGGGCGCCGCAGGACTGGTGCTGCCTGAGCCTAATGGCAGGGGCGCCCCATTCTTGGGGCTCCCTAAGCCTAAGGGCTGGGGCGCCCCATCCAGGGGCTCCGAAAACCTAAAGGCTGGGCACCCCAGGCCTGGGGCTCCCTAATCCAAGGGGCTGGGGCGCCCCAGGCCTGGGGCCGCCAAAGCCTAAGGGCTGGGGCGCCCCAGGCCTGGGGCTTCCAAAAGCTAAAATCTTGGGCGCCCCAGGACAGGGGCTCCCTAAGCCTAAGGGCTGGGGCGCCCCAGGCCTGGGGCTCCCTAAGGCTAAGGGCTGGGGCGCCCCAGGCCTGGGGTTCCCTAAGCCTAATGGCTGGAGTGCCCCAGGCTTTGGGCTCCCAAAGCCTAAGGGCTGGGCCACCCCAGGCCTGGTGCTCCCAAAACCTAAGGGCTGGGGCGCCCCAGGCCTGGATCTCCCAAAGCCTAAGGGCTGCGCTGTCCCAGGCCTGGGGCTCACTAAGCCTAAGGGCTGGGTGCCCCAGGCCTGAGGTTCAAAAAGCCTAAGTGCTGGGCGCCCCAGGCCTGGTGCTCCCAAAACCTAAGGGCAGGGGCGATCCAGTCCTTGGGATCCCAAAGCCGAAGGGTTGGGGCACCCCAGGCCTGGTTCTCCCTTAGCCTAAGGGCTGGTGCGCCCCAAGCCAGGGGCACCCTAAGCCTAAGGACTAGGGCGCCCCAGGCCTTGGGCTCCCAAAACCTAAGAGCTGGGGAGCCCCAGGTCTGGGGCTCCCAATGACTAAGGCCTGGGGCGCCCCAGGACAGGGGCTCACTAAGCCTAAGGGCTGGGACGCCCCAGGCCTAGGGGTCCCAAAGCCTAAGCGCTGGGGCGCCCAAGGCCTGGGGCTCCCAAAGGCTAAGGGCTGGGGCGCACCAGACCTGGGGCTCCCTAAACATAAGTGCTGGGGTGCCCCAGGTCAGGGGCTACCTAAGCCTAAGGGCGGGGGTTCCCCAGACCGGGGGCTACCTAAGCCTAAGGGCTGGGGCGCCTCTGGTCTGGGGTTCCCAAATCCTAAGGGCTGGGGCGCCCCAGGCCTGGGGCTCCCTAAACCTAAGGGTTGGGTCGCCCCAGTCCTAGGGATCCTAAAGCCGAAGGGCTGGGGCACCCCAGACCTGGGGCTCCCTAAGGCAAAGGGCTGGGGCGTCACAGGTTGGGGCTCGCTAAGCCTAAGTGCTGAGGCGCCCCAAGCCTGAGGCTCCCAAAGCCAAAGGGCTTGGGCGTCCCAGGCCTGGTTCTCCCTTAGCCTAAGGCCTGGGGCGCCCCAGGACAGGGGCTCCCTAAGCCTAATGGCTGGGGCGCCCCAGGCCTGGGGCTCTCTAAGCCTAAGGTTTGGGGCGCCCCAGGCCTGGGGCTCCCAAAGCCTAAGGGCTGGGGCACCCCAGGACAGGGGCTCCCTAAGTCTAAGGGCTGGAGCTCACAAGGCCTGGGGATCCCTAAGTCTAAGGTCTGGGGTGCACCAGGCCTGGGGCTCCCAAAGCCTAAGGGCTAGGGCGTCCCAGGCCTGGTGCTCCCTAAGTTTAAGGTCTAGGGCGCCCCAGGCCTCGGGCTCCCAAGCCTAAGGGCTGGGGCGCCCCAGGCCTGGGGCTATCAAGCCTAAGGGCTGGGGCGCCCCAGGACTGGGGCACCCTAAGCCTAATGCTGAAGCTCCACAGGCCTGGCGCTCCCACAGGCTGAGGGATGGGGCTCCCAAAAGCTAAGTGCTGGGCACCCCAGGCCTGGGGTTTCCTAAACGTAAGGGCTGGGGCGCCGCCGACCTGGGGCTCCCAAAACCTAAGGGCTTGTGCACCTCAGGCTTGGGGTTCCCAAAGCTTTAAGGCGGGGGCGCCGCAGGACTGGTGCTCCCTGAGCCTAATGGCGGGGGCGCCCCATTCTTGGGGCTCCCTAAGCCTAAGGGCTGGGGCGGCCCAGCCAGGGGCTCCGAAAACCTAAAGGCTGGGCACCCCTGCCTGGGGCTCCCTAAGCCAACGGGCTGGGGCGCCCCAGGCCTGGGGCTCACAAAGCCTAAGGGCTGGGGCACCCCAGGACAGGGGCTCCCTAAGTCTAAGGGCTGGAGCTCACAAGGCCTGGGGATCCCTAAGTCTAAGGGCGGGGGTGCCCCAGGCCTGGGGCTCCCAATGCCTAAGGGCTGAGGCGCCCAAGACCTGGGGCTCCCTGAGCCTAAGGGCTCGGGCGCCCCAGGCCTGGGGCTCCCTAAGCCGAAGGGCTGGGGCGCCTCAGGCCTGGGTGCTCCCTTAGCCTAAGAGCTGGGGCGCCACAAGCCTGGGGCACCCTTAGCCTAAGGGCTGGGGCGCCCCAGGCCTGGAGCTCTCAAAACCTAAGGGCTGGGCCGCCCCATGCCTGGGGCTCCCAAAGCCTGAGACCTGGGGCATCCCAGGACAGGTGCTCCCTAAGCCTAAGGCTGGGGCGCCCCAGGCCTGAGGCTCCCTAAGCCTAAGGGTTGGGGCCCCACAGGCCTGAGGCTCCCAAAGCCTAAGGGCTGGGGCGTCCCTGGCCTGGGGGTCGCAAAGCCTGAGGGCTGGGGCGCCACAGGCCTGGGGCTCCCAAAGGCTAAGGGCTGGGGCGCCCCAGCCTGGAGCTCCCAAAGGCTAAGAGCTGGGGTGCCCCTGGCCTGGGGCTCCCTAAGCATAATTGCTGGGGCGCACCAGGCAGGGGATACCTAAGCCTGAGGGCGGGGGCGCCCCAGTCCTGGAGCTCCCTAAGCCGAAGGGCTGGGGGCCTGAGGCCAGTGGCTCCCAAAACCTAAGGACTGGGCCGCCCCATGTTTGGAGCTACCTAAGCCTAAGGGATGTGGAGCCCCAGGCCTGGGGCTCCCAAAGCCTAAGAGCTGGGGCACCCCAGGCCCGGGGTTCCTTAAGCCTAAGGGCTGGGGCGCCACAGGCCTGGGGCCCACTAAGCCTAAGGGCTGTGGCGCCCCATTCCTGGGGCTCCCAAAGCCTAAGGGCTGGGGTGCACCAGGCCTGGGGCTCCCAAAGCCTAAGGGCTAGGGCGTCCCAGGCCTGGTGCTCCCTAAGAATAAGGTCTAGGGCGCCCCAGGCCTCGGGCTCCCTAAGCATAAAGGCTGGGGCGCCCTATGCCTGGGGCTATCAAGCCTAAGGGCTGGGGCGCCCCAGGCCTGGGTCACCCTAAGCCTAATGCTGGGGCTCCACAGGCCTGGGACTCCCACAGCCTGAGTGATGAGGCTCCCAAAAGCTAAGTGCTGGGCACCCAAGGCCTGGGGCTTCCTAAACGTAAGGGCTGGGACGCCGCCGGCCTGGGCCTCCCAAAACCTAAGGGCCTGTGCACCTCAGGCTTGGGGCTCCCAAAGCTTTAGGGCGGGGGCGCCGCAGGACTGGTGCTCCCTGAGCCTAATGGCAGGGGCGCCCCATTCTTGGGGCTCCCAAAGCCTAAGGGCTGGGCGTCCCAGCCCTGGGGATCCCTAAGCCTAAGGGCTGGGGCGCCCCATCCAGGGGCTCCGAAAACCTAAAGGCTGGGCACCCCAGGCCTGGGGCTCCCTAAGCCAAGGGCCTGGGGCTTTCAAAAGCTAAAATCTTGGGCGACACAGGACAGGGGCTCCCTAAGCCTAAGGGCTAGGGCGCCCCAGGCCTGGGGCTACCTAAGGCTAAGGGCTGGGGCGCCCCAGGCCTGGGGTTCCCTAAGCCTAATGGCTGGAGTGCCCCAGGCTTTGGGCTCCCAAAGCCTAAGGGCTGGGCCACCCCAGGCCTGGTGCTCCCAAAACCTAAGGGCTGGGGCGCCCCAGGCCTGGGTCTCCCAAAGCCTAAGGGCTGCGCTGTCCCAGGCCTGGGGCTCACTAAGCCTAAGGGCTGGGTGCCCCAGGCCTGAGGTTCAAAAAGCCTAAGTGCTGGGGCGCCCCAGGCCTGGTGCTCCCAAAACCTAAGGGCAGGGGCGATCCAGTCCTTGGGATCCCAAAGCCGAAGGGTTGGGGCACCCCAGGCCTGGTTCTCCCTTAGCCTAAGGGCTGGTGCGCCCCAAGCCAGGGGCACCCTAAGCCTAAGGACTAGGGCGCCCCAGGCCTTGGGCTCCCAAAACCTATGAGCTGGGGAGCCCCAGGTATGGGGCTCCCAATGACTAAGGCCTGGGGCGCCCCAGGACAGGGGCTCACTAAGCCTAAGGGCTGGGATGCCCCAGGCCTAGGGGTCCCAAAGCCTAAGCGCTGGGGCGCCCAAGGCCTGGGGCTCCCAAAGGCTAAGGGCTGGGGCGCACCAGACCTGGGGCTCCCTAAACATAAGTGCTGGGGTGCCCCAGGTCAGGGGCTACCTAAGCCTAAGGGCGGGGGTTCCCCAGACCGGGGGCTACCTAAGCCTAAGGGCTGGGGCGCCTCTGGTCTGGGGTTCCCAAATCCTAAGGGCTGGGGCGCCCCAGGCCTGGGGCTCCCTAAACCTAAGGGTTGGGTCGCCCCAGTCCTAGGGATCCTAAAGCCGAAGGGCTGGGGCACCCCAGACCTGGGGCTCCCTAAGGCAAAGGGCTGGGGCGCCCAAGGTTGGGGCTCGCTAAGCCTAAGTGCTGAGGCGCCCCAAGCCTGAGGCTCCCAAAGCCAAAGGGCTTGGGCGTCCCAGGCCTGGTTCTCCCTTAGCCTAAGGCCTGGGGCGCCCCAGGACAGGGGCTCCCTAAGCCTAATGGCTGGGGCGCCCCAGGCCTGGGGCTCTCTAAACCTAAGGGTTGGGGCGCCCCAAGCCTGGGGCTCCCAAAACATAAGGGCTGTGCGCCCTAGCCCTGGGGGTTCCTAAGGCTAAGGGCTGCGGTGCCCCAGGCCTGGGGCTCACTATGCCTAACTGCTGGGGCGCCCCAGGCCTGTGGATCCCTAAGCCTAAGGGCTGGTGCGCTCCAGGCCTGGGGCTCCATAAACCTAAGGGCTGGGGCGCCCCAGTCCTGGGGATCCTAAAGCCGAAGGGCTGGGGCACCCCAGGCTTGGGGCTCCCAAAACCTAAGAGCTGGAGAGCCCCAGGCCTGGGGCTCCCTAAGGCAAAGGGCTGGGGCGCCCCAGGTTGCGGCTCGCTAAGCCTACGTGCTGGGGCGACCCAAGCCTGAGGCTCCCAAAGCCAAAGGGCTTGGGCGTCCCAGGCCTGGGGCTCACTAAGCCTAAGGGCTGCAGCACCCCAGGCATGGGGCTCCCTAAGCCAAAGGGCTGCAGCACCCCAGGCATGGGGCTCCCTAAGCCAAAGGGCTGTGGCGCCCCAGGCCTGGGGCTCACTAAGCCTAAGGGCTGGGGCGACCCAGGCCAGGGGCTCCCTAAGTCTTAGGGCTGGGGCCCACAAGGCCTGGGTCTCCCTAAGCCTAAGGGCCGGGGCGCCCCAGGCCTGGGGGTCGCAAAGCCTAAGGGCTGGGGTGTCCCAGGCCAGGCGCTCCCTAAGTCTAAGGGCTGGGTCTCACAAGGCCTGGGTCTCCCTAAACCTTAGGGCTGGGGCGGCCCTGGCTTTGGGCTACCAAAACCTAAGGGCCTGGGCGCCTCAGGCCTGGGGCTCCCAAAGCGTAAGGACTGGGTCGTCCCAGGCCTGGGGCTCACTAAGCCTAAGGGCTGGTTGCCCCAAGCCTGGGGCTCCCAAAGCCTAAGGGCTGGTTGCCCCAAGCCTGGGGCTCCCAAAGCCTAAGGGCTGGTGCGCCCCAGGCCTGGGGCTCCCAAAGCCTAAGGGCAGGGGCGCCCCAGTCCTGGGGCTCCCAATGGCTAAGGGTTGGGGCACCCCAAGCCAGTGGCTCCTTAAATCTAAGGGCTGGGGCTCACAAGGCCTGGGCTACCAAAGCCAAAGGGCTGAGGCATCCCAATGCTGGAGCTCCCTAAGCCTAAAGGCTGGGGCGCCCCAGGCCTAGTTCTCCCTTAGCCTAAGGGCTGGTGCGCCCCAAACCTGGGGCACCCTAAGCCTAAGGACTAGGGCGCTCCAGGCCTTGGGCCCCCAAAACCTAAGGGATGGGGAGCCCCAGGTCTGGGGCTCCCAATGCTTAAGGCCTGGGGCGCCCCAGGACAGGGGCTCCCAAAGCCTAAGGGCTGGGGCGCCCCCGGCCTGGGGCTCCCTAAGCCTAAGGTCTGGGGTGTACCTGGCCTGGGGCTCCCAAAGCCTAAGGGCTAGGGCGTCCCAGGCCTGGTGCTCCCTAAGACTAAGGTCTAGGGCGCCCCAGGCCTCGGGCTCCCTAAGCCTAAGGGCTGGGTCCCCCCGGGCCTGGGGCAATCAAGCCTAAGGGCTGGGGCGCCCCAGGCCTGGGGCACCCTAAGCCTAATGCTGAAGCTCCACAGGCCTGGCGCTCCCACAGGCTGAGGGATGGGGCTCCCAAAAGCTAAGTGCTGGGCACCCCAGGCCTGGGGTTTCCTAAACGTAAGGGCTGGGGCGCCGCCGACATGGGGCTCCCAAAACCTAAGGGCCTGTGCGCCTCAGGCTTGGGGCTCCCAAAGCATTAGGGCGGGGGCGCCGCAGGACTGGTGCTCCCTGAGCCTAATGGCGGGGGCGCCCCATTCTTGGGGCTCCCTAAGCCTAAGGGCTGGGGCGGCCCAGCCAGGGGCTCCGAAAACCTAAAGGCTGGGCACCCCTGCCTGGGGCTCCCTAAGCCAACGGGCTGGGGCGCCCCAGGCTTGGGGCCCCCAAAGCCTAAGGGCAGGGGCGCCCCAGGACAGGGGCTCCCTAAGTCTAAAGGCTGGAGCTCACAAGGCCTGGGGATCCCTAAGTCTAAGGGCGTGGGTGCCCCAGGCCTGGGGCTCCCAAAGCTAAGTGCTGAGGCGCCCAAGGCCTTGGGCTCCCTAAGCCTAAGGGCTCGGGCGCCCCAGGCCTGGGGCTCCCTAAGCCGAAGGCCTGGGGCGCCTCAGGCCTGGGTGCTCCCTTAGCCTAAGAGCTGGGGCGCCACAAGCCTGGGGCACCTAAGCCTAAGGGCTGGGGCGCCCCAGGCCTGGGGCTCCCAAAACCTAAGGGCTGGGCCGCCCCAGGCCTGGGGCTCCCAAAGCCTGAGGCCTGGGGCATCCCAGGACAGGGGCTCCCTAAGCCTAAGGGCTGGGGGGCCCCAGGCCTGAGGCTCCCTAAGCCTAAGGGTTGGGGCACCAGAGGCCAGGGGCTACCAAAACCTAAGGGCTGGGCCGCCCCATGTTTGGAGCTACCTAAGCCTAAGGGATGTGGAGCCCCAGGCCTGGGGCTCCCAAAGCCTAAGAGCTGGGGCACCCCAGGCCCGGGGTTCCTTAAGCCTAAGGGCTGGGGCGCCACAGGCCTGGGGCCCACTAAGCCTAAGGGCTGTGGCGCCCCATTCCTGGGGCTCCCAAAGCCTAAGGGCTGGGGTGCACCAGGCCAGGGGCTCCCAAAGCCTAAGGGCTAGGGCGTCCCAGGCCTGGTGCTCCCTAAGAATAAGGTCTAGGGCGCCCCAGGCCTCGGGCTCCCTAAGCATAAAGGCTGGGGCGCCCTATGCCTGGGGCTATCAAGCCTAAGGGCTGGGGCGCCCCAGGCCTGGGGCACCCTAAGCCTAATGCTGGGGCTCCACAGGCCTGGGGCTCCCACAGCCTGAGGGATGGGGCTCCCAATAGCTAAGTGCTGGGCACCCCAGGCCTGGGGCTTCCTAAACGTAAGGGCTGGGACGCCGCCAGCCTGAGGCTCCCAAAGCCTAAGGGCCTGTGCGCCTCAGGCTTGTGGCTCCCAAAGCTTTAACGCGGGGGCGCCGCAGGACTGGTGCTCCCAGAGCCTAATGGCGGGGGCGCCCCATTTTTGGGGCTCCCAAAGCCTAAGGGCTGGGCGACCCAGCCCTGGGGCTCCCTAAGCATGAGGCCTGGGGCACCCCAAGACAGGGGCTCACTAAGCCTAAGGGCTGGGGCGCCAAAGGCCTGGGGCGCCCAAAGCCTAAGGGCTGGGGCGTCCCTGGCCTGGGGGTCCCAAAGCCTAAGGGCTGGGGCGCCCCAGGCCTGGGGCTCCCAAATGCTAAGGGCTGGGGTGCCCCAGGCCTGGAGTTCCAAAGGCTAAGAGCTGGGGCGCCCCAGGCCTGGTGATCCCTAAGCATAATTGCTGGGGCGAACCAGGGCAGGGGCTCCCTAAGCCTGAGGGCGGGGGGGCGTAAAGCCAGGGACTCCGAAAACCTAAGGGCTGGGGCACCCCAGGTCTGGGGCTACCTAAGCCCAAGGGATGTGGAGCCTCAGGCCTGGGGCTCCCAAAGCCTAAGAGCTGGGCGACCCAGCCCTGGGGCTCCCTAAGCATGAGGCCTGGGGCACCCCAAGACAGGGGCTCACTAAGCCTAAGGGCTGGGGCTCACAAGGCCTGGGGCTCCCTAAGTCTAAGGGCAGGGGCGCCCCAGGACTGGGGCTCCCAAAGCCTAAGGGCTGCGGCGCACTAGGCCGGGGGCTCCCTAAGTCTAAGGGCTGGGGCTCACAGGGCCTGGGGCTCCCTAAGCCTAAGGGCTGGGGCGCCACAAGCCTGAGGCACCCTAATCCTAAGGGCTGGGCGCCCCAGGCCTGCGGCTCGCAAAACCTAAGGGCTGGGCCGCCCCAGGCCTGGGGCTACCTAAGCCTAAGGGATATGGCGCCCCAGGCCTGGGCCTCCCAAAGCCTAAGGACGGGGGCGCCCCAGGCATGGGACTCCTTATGCCGAAGGGCAGTGGGCCCCCAGGCTGGGCTTCCCAAAGCCTAATGGCTGGGGCGCCCCAGGTCTGTGGTCTCAAATATTAAGAGTTGCGGGGCACCAGGCCAGGGGCTCCCTAACATAAGGAAGGGGGTGCCCGAAACCTGGGGCTCCCTAAGCCGAAAGGCTGGGGTGCCCCAGGCGCGGGACTCCTTAAGCCTAAGGGCTGGGGCGCCGCAGGCTTGGGGCTCCCAAAGCCTAAGGGCAGGGGCGCCCCAGGCCTGGGGCTCCCAAACCTAAGGGCTGGGGCGCCCTAGGTCTGGGACTCCCTAAGCCTATGTGGCGGGCGGCCCAGGCCTAGGGCACCCAAAGCCCAAGGGCGGGGGCGCCCCAAACCTGGGGCTCCCTAAGCTGAAGGGCTGCGGGGCTCCAGGCCTGGGACTCCCAAAGCCTAAAGGATGGGGCGCCCCAGGCCTGGGGCTCCCCAAGCTTAAGGGCTGGGTTGTCCCAGGCCTGGTGATCCCTAAGCATAATTGCTGGGGCGCACCAGGGCAGGGGCTACCTAAGCCTGAGGGCGGGGGGGCGTAAAGCCAGGGACTCCGAAAACCTAAGGGCTGGGGCACCCCAGGTCTGGGGCTACCTAAGCCAAAGGGATGTGGAGCCTCAGGCCTGGGGCTCCCAAAGCCTATGGGCGGGGGCGCCCCAGGCCTGGGACTCCTTATGCCGAAGGGCTGGGGGGCCCCTGGCTTGGGGTTCCCAAAGCCTAATAGCTGGGGCGCCCCAGGTCTGTGGTCTCAAAGCCTAAGAGCTGGGGCGCACCACGCCTGGAGCTGCCTAAGCCTAAGGGCGGGGGCGCCCCACGTCTGGGGCTCTCTAAGCCTAAGTGCTCAGAGGCCCCAGACCAGTGGCTCCCAAAGCCTAAGGGCTGGGGCGCCCCAGGTCTGGGGCTACCTAAGCCTAAAGGATGGGGCGCCCCAGGCCTGGGGCTCCCCAAACTTAAGGGCTGCGTTGTCCCAGGCCTGGGGCTCCCTAAGCCTAAGGGCGGGGGCGCCCCAAAACTGGGGATACCTAAGCTGAAGGGCTGGGGGGCCCCAGGCCTGGGGCTCCCAAAGCGTAAGGGCTGGGGCTCACAATGCCTGGGGCTCCCTAAGCCTAAGGGCAGGGGCGCCCCAGACCTGGGGCTCCCAAAGCCTAAGGGCTGCGGCGCCCTAGGCCAGGGGCTCCCTAAGTCTAAGGTCTGGGGCTCACAAGGCCTTGGGCTCCCTAAGCCTAAGGGCTGGGGCGCCCCAGGCCTGCGGCTCCCAAAACCTAAGGGCTGGGCCGCCCCAGGCCTGGGACTCCTTATGCCGAAGGGCAGTGGGCCCCCAGGCTGGGCTTCCCAAAGCCTAATGGCTGGGGCGCCCCAGGTCTATGGTCTCAAATATTAAGAGCTGCGGGGCACCAGGCCAGGGGATCCCTAAGCCTAATGACGGGGGTGCCCGAAACCTGGGGCTCCCTAAGCCGAAAGGCTGGGGCGCCCCAGGCCCGGGGCTCCTTAAGCCTAAGGGCTGGGGCGCCGCAGGCTTGGGGCTCCCAAAGCCTAAGGGCTGGGGCGCCCCAGGCCCGGGGCTCTTTAAGCCTAAGGGCTGGGACGCCACAGGTTGGGGCCCACTAAGCATAAGGGCTGTGGCACCCCATGCCTGGGGCTCCCAAAGCCTAAGGGCTGGGGTGCACCAGGCCTGGGGCTCCCAAAGCCTAAGGGCTAGGGAGTCCCAGGCCTGGTGCTCCCTAAGTCTAAGGTCTAGCGCTCCCCAGGCCTAGGGCTCCCTAAGCCTAAGGGCTGGGGCGCCCCAGGCCTGGGGCTATCAAGCCTAAGGGCTGGGGCGCCCCAGGACTGGGGCACCCTAAGCCTAATGCTGGGGCTCCACAGGCCTGGGGCTCCCACAGCCTGAGGGATGGGGCTCCCAAAAGCTAAGTGCTGGACACTCCAGGCCTGGTGCTTCCTAAACGTAAGGGCTGGGTTGCCGCCGGCCTGTGGCTCCCAAAGCCTAAGGGCATGTGCGCCTCAGGCTTGGGACTCCCAAAGCTTTAGGGCGGGGGCGCCGCAGGACTGGTGCTCCCAGAGCCTAATGGCGGGGGCTCCCCATTCTTGGGGCTCCCAAAGCCTAAGGGCTGGGCGACCCAGCCCTGGGGCTCCCTAAGCCTATGGGCTGGGGCGCCCCAGCCAGGGGCTCCGAAAACCTAAAGGCTGGGCACCCCAGGCCTGGGGCTCCCTAAGCCAACGGGCTGGGGCGCCCCAGGCCTTCGGGCCCCAAAGCCTAAGGGCAGGGGTGCCCCAGGTCTGGGGCTCCCAAAGCATAATGGCTGGGGCGCCCCAGGACACGGGCTCCCTAAGTCTAAGGGCTCGGGCGCCCCAGGCCTGGGGCTCCCTAAGCCGAAGGGCTGGGGCGCCTCAGGCCTGGGTGCTCCCTTAGCCTAAGGGCTGGGGCGCCACAAGCCTGGGGCACCCTAAGCCTAAGGGCTGGGGCGCCCCAGGCCTGGGGCTCCCAAAACCTAAGGGCTGGGCCGCCCCAGGCCTGTGGCTCCCAAAGCCTGAGGCCTGGGGCATACCAGGACAGGGGCTCCCTAAGCCTAAGGGCTGTGGCGCACCAGGCCTGAGCCTCCCTAAGCCTAAGGTTTGGGGCACCACACGCCTGGGGCTCCCAAAGCCTAAGGGCTGGGGCGTCCCTGGCCTGGGGGTCCCAAAGCCTGAGGGCTGGGGCGCCACAGACCTGGGGCTCCCAAAGCCTAAGGGCTGGGGCGCCCAAAGCCTGGGGCTCCCTATTCATAATTGCTGGGGCGCACCAGGGCCGGGGCTACCTTAGCCTGTGGGCGGGGGCGCCCCAGTCCTGGAGCTCCCTAAGCCGAAGGGCTGGGGGGCCTCAGGCCAGGGGCTCCCAAAACCTAAGGGCTGGGCAGCTCCAGGTCTGGAGCTACCTAAGCCTAAGGGATGTGGAGCAGGCCTGGAGCTCCCAAAGCCTAAGAGCTGGGGCGCACCAGGCCTGGAGCTGCCTAAGCCTAAGGGCTGGGGCGCCCCACGCCTGGGGCTCCCTAAGCCTAATGCTGGGGCTCCACAGGCCTGGGGCTCCCACAGCCTGAGGGAAGGGGCTCCCAAAAGCTAATTGCCAGGCACCCCAGGCCTGGGGCTTCCTAAACGTAAGGGCTGGGACGCCGCCAGCCTGGGGCTCCCAAAGCCTAAGGGCCTGTGCGCCTCAGGCTTGGGGCTCCCAAAATTTTAGGGCGGGGGCGCCGCAGGACTGGTGCTCCCATAGCCTAATGGCGGGGACGCCCCATTCTTGGGGCTCCCAAAGCCTAAGGGCTGGGCGACCCAGCCCTGGGGCTCCCTAAGCATGAGGCCTGGGGCACCCCAAGACAGGGGCTCACTAAGCCTAAGGGTTGGGGCGCCAAAGGCCTGGGGCTCCCAAAGCCTAATGGCTGGGGCGTCCCTGGCCTGGGGGTCCCAAAGCCTAAGGGCTGGGGCGCCCCAGGCCTTGGGGTCCCAAATGCTAAGGGCTGGGGTGCCCCAGGCCTGGAGCTCCCAAAGGCCTAGAGCTGGGGCGCCCCAGGCCTGGTGATCCCTAAGCATAATTGCTGGGGCGCACCAGGGCAGGGGCTACCTAAGCCTGAGGGCGGGGGGGCGTAAAGCCAGGGACTCCGAAAACCTAAGGGCTGGGGCACCCCAGGTCTGGGGCTACCTAAGCCAAAGGGATGTGGAGCCTCAGGCCTGGGGCTCCCAAAGCCTATGGGCGGGGGCGCCCCAGGCCTGGGACTCCTTATGCCGAAGGGCTGGGGGGCCCCTGGCTTGGGGTTCCCAAAGCCTAATAGCTGGGGCGCCCCAGGTCTGTGGTCTCAAAGCCTAAGAGCTGGGGCGCACCACGCCTGGAGCTGCCTAAGCCTAAGGGCAGGGGCGCCCCACATCTGGGGCTCTCTAAGCCTAAGTGCTCAGAGGCCCCAGACAGTGGCTCCCAAAGCCTAAGGGCTGGGGCGCCCCAGGTCTGGGGCTACCTAAGCCTAAAGGATGGGGCGCCCCAGGCCTGGGGCTCCCCAAACTTAAGGGCTGCGTTGTCCCAGGCCTGGGGCTCCCTAAGCCTATGGGCTGGGGCGCCCCAGCCAGGGGCTCCGAAAACCTAAAGGCTGGGCACCCCAGGCCTGGGGCTCCCTAAGCCAACGGGCTGGGGCGCCCCAGGCCTTCGGGCCCCAAAGCCTAAGGGCAGGGGTGCCCCAGGTCTGGGGCTCCCAAAGCATAATGGCTGGGGCGCCCCAGGACACGGGCTCCCTAAGTCTAAGGGCTCGGGCGCCCCAGGCCTGGGGCTCCCTAAGCCGAAGGGCTGGGGCGCCTCAGGCCTGGGTGCTCCCTTAGCCTAAGGGCTGGGGCGCCACAAGCCTGGGGTACCCTAAGCCTAAGGGCTGGGGCGCCCCAGGCCTGGGGCTCCCAAAACCTAAGGGCTGGGCCGCCCCAGGCCTGTGGCTCCCAAAGCCTGAGGCCTGGGGCATACCAGGACAGGGGCTCCCTAAGCCTAAGGGCTGTGGCGCCCCAGGCCTGAGCCTCCCTAAGCCTAAGGTTTGGGGCACCACACGCCTGGGGCTCCCAAAGCCTAAGGGCTGGGGCGTCCCTGGCCTGGGGGTCCCAAAGCCTGAGGGCTGGGACGCCACAGACCTGGGGCTCCCAAAGCCTAAGGGCTGGGGCGCCCCAGGCCTGGAGCTCCCAAAGGCTAAGAGCTGGGGCGCCCCAAGCCTGGGGCTCCCTATTCATAATTGCTGGGGCGCACCAGGGCCGGGGCTACCTTAGCCTGTGGGCGGGGGCGCCCCAGTCCTGGAGCTCCCTAAGCCGAAGGGCTGGGGGGCCTCAGGCCAGGGGCTCCCAAAACCTAAGGGCTGGGCCGCTCCAGGTCTGGAGCTACCTAAGCCTAAGGGATGTGGAGCAGGCCTGGAGCTCCCAAAGCCTAAGAGCTGGGGCGCACCAGGCCTGGAGCTGCCTAAGCCTAAGGGCTGGGGCGCCCCACGCCTGGGGCTCCCTAAGCCTAAGTGCTGGGGCACCCCAGGCCAGGGGAACGCTAAGCCTAAGGGCGGGGGCGCCCCAAACCTAGGGCTCCCTAAACTGAATGGCTGGGGGGCACCAGGGCTGGGGTTCCCAAA